>NC_074700.1:7387497-7735211 GCF_029448725.1 Salvelinus fontinalis
CCAGAGTTACCTGGAAACGTCTGGAACGTCATGAGGTCTGGGAGCTGCTGCAAGGAGCAATGTTGGAAGAACTTAGGAATCTTCCTCTTTTGTTCTCCCCCCCCACCCCACCCCCCAAAATGTACTTTTCACTGCAACGCAAAAAGACGACCTGTCACGGCCGGGCCCTGCCCCGGGTCTTAGTGCCTGGCCTTCTGGTCGCTCCACAATGCTCATTGGATCCTGTCTCTCCACGCGACCAGGGTAGCCCGTAAGCACAGACCGGAACGATGTGTCGTGTCACCCTGGAGATTAGTCCTGTCGACCAGGAATATCACCCAGAAAGCCTTGACAAATTCCACAGTTGACAAAAAAACGTGGTGAAGAAACAGAGACCTTGCTTTTAAAACTAATGTGCATATTATTACCATGTATTGAATTTTTGGGCGTTCTTTGTGATGAATGGTGCATGTTCAACACTGCCTTACCACGTTTGTCGGTCTTTATTTATTGAGTTTCGTGTGTGTGTGTGTGTGTGTGTGTGTGTGTGAGAGAGAGAATAGCAACACTGAGTTAGTCTTGTGCAAGCACTTCACAACATGCATCTCTCTGGCTCTGGCAGGACGGTGGAGCAGCGCGTTGTCATCACAACGTTAAGATTTAAACGATCTTACGTGACGGATGACTTGAATGGCAATCAAACGTCCCGCTATATGAAGACGGCAACTCGACCCTCTCCGAAACAATAATTGTTATCAGTGCCCACCGGTACGAGCTGAAGACAAATCATGGACTCAAAATGTTGGAATTAACACAATTGTATATTCCATTCTTGGTACCAAAACTTTAATTGATGTATTGGACAATGACGAGGCAAATTTCCAAAGTGTGCTGCATGTTGGTTTTACAAGCTCTCCACTTGTATTCGCTGCTCAAGTTGAAACCAAGCCTAGTGTTTGATCAATCTATTCTGCCCTACCAAGCAAGAAGGCAGTAACTGCTCATAGCGTGGAACTGATAGAAATGGCTTTTATTTACCTTGTTTTCACAGTAACTTGATGCAGTTACTGCTAACATGACCCCCATTTTCTCCTAAATACAATAGAGGCAGGATACTTGTTCACATGATTAAGCATGTATATAATGTTGCAAAAATGACTAACTCATTTTCAACCAAATGAGCAGTTACAGCCTTTTTTGCTTGGTTGGGCAGTATTGTAAGCAGGCCTGTGCTAAATAGGAACTATTTTGAATCCTGAAATTTAAGGGGGTCAAATGTACTCTTACATATGTAAGACATTGAATCTTATTTATTTCACGGTGACCTCCGTTGCCTGAACTTAGTTTTTTTTTTTTTTTTTGAATTTTGTCCTTTTTGCTAGCTTGGAGTTGAAGTTAATTTTGGTATTCCTGTTGAGGCATCGCTCTCAGCAGACAGTGGTTGTAGCTGCTCACAGGGCCACGCAAAGGCAGAACATGTTGCATTTTTTCTTGACCAATGTCAGTCTTATGAGTTTGTGTATTCTTAGGACATACAATAAAAATGCTGTGTTTTGTACAGATGAGGACATGTGCAACCTGTGGTAAAAATAGTTAGTCACTGTAAATGTAAACATTATTTGTTTGTTTTGACTTTGTTGCAATGACATTTTGTAATTTCTCTTTTTTTTTTATTTATTTTTTTATGTCTAAGCCCAAAGATGTTTGTTTTGGTTGGGATATCATGATCTATTGTTTATTTGTATATAAACGTTGTGATTAGTAATGTCATCTTTCATTTCTTGGAAGGTTGGAAAAAATATAACATTTGGTATTTTAAACTATGGTAGCTTACAATCATGTGTTTTAGTCAAAGCTATAACTGGCTTCTGGTGGATCCACAACATGCAGCAATTTTGGGGGGGTTAATTTCATCACTATACTTGACTTTCTTCTATTTAGTTATACAATTCAAATGGCAGACTAAATGACCACACTACTCCCCCCCCCCCCCCCCCATGTTTCTAATTTGGGAGGGCAACACGATTACTTCCTGTATACACGGAGTGTACAAAACATTAGGAACAACTTCCTAATATTGAGTTGCACCCACTTTTGCCCTCAACAGCTTCAATTCGTCAGGGCATGGATTCTACAAGGTGTCAAGCGTTCCATAGGGATGCTGGCCCGTGTTGACTTAAACCGGTGCGCCTGGCACCTACTACCATACCCCATTCAAACACAATAAATATTTTGTCTTAACAATTCTCCCTCTGAATGGAACACACACAATCCATGTCTCAAGGCTTAAAAATCCTTTAACTTGTCTCCTCCCCTTTATCTACATGAATTGAAGTGACATTAATAAGGGAACATAGTATTCACCTGATCAGTCTGTCATGGAAAGAGCAGGTGTTCTTAATGTTTTATAAACTTGGTGTATATGAATGCTTCTATTTGGAGACAAGTGAGTGCTGGGAATAGGTATACAATACCAACCTTTTTCAAAGGGACGTCTAATGCTCGGGTCTGTTCAGGATGGCGCAACGTTACAGAACAATAGGCATAGGCAGTAATTTCAGCTCTATGCTTTGCATTTCTATCTGCAACATTCTGAACATTTCGCTCTATTGAATACACCCCCTTGGTTATCCTCATCTGAATATCTAGCACTAGCAGTCATCTCAATCTCCTGTCTCTTACCTATTGAGATGTAGGGGGAGACATGAGGTTGCAATGTAGTGCAGTTTTGTGTTGGGTTGAATGTGGAACTTATTGTCTCAGTCTCTGCTGTCAGTTCTACCAGATTTGACTCATTTACTGTGTGTTTTCAACTTGCAGACTATTTCCTATAAAATGCACAGTTGCAATTCCTTTCTGTGAGGACATTGGTTTTGTGTGATTCAAGGTTTCACGTTCAAGGTTTCATTCATGTCACTGAATTCCAATGACAACTTGATCATTTGATTACCCTAGTTTTCTTCAACTAGCCACTAAGTACTGTATAAACGCCACTATTCCTTTTGAACAAAGTGTTTATTTCTCAGTGGATCTTCGAATGCCCAGTGTTTCAGGATGTTTTGAATGCTGAATCGTCGAGACAAAGTAAATGGGTAGCCTTTTCCGGGCCTTGGGGGAGGAGCCCACAGTATGAACCGTTTCTGTAGCATGAGAAGTACACTCCCTGAACAGGACCCTAGTTTATCGCTGAGACATAAAAGCAACTGTAAAAGGGGAAAAGTCCATGAACCATTTAAAAAAAAAAATACATAACACAGGTCTCAGGTCAGAATGTTGATCCCCTCTTTTAATTAGCTGACACGATTTGTGTAGCAAGTGGTTTTTAGGTTTGTCAATGTAGGTGGTCGGACAAACGTTTGGAAGGCATCCAGACTCCCCATTTTGTGAAGGGGATGGGGAAGTATCATGCTCAAGCCTTTTATCAGGGAAATAACCTCTTCTTTTAAAATATTCTTTAAAAATTGCTCGCCAATTGAAATCCTCTCAGATTCGTTCAGAGCTCGCTGCCAAGGTTAGCTGTTCTGGGCCCTGTCCAGGAGTGTGTGCAGATTATAAATGTGTTGTCTCAACCGGATATGATTTTTCTGTCATGTAGAATATGGAATTATGTCTGCTCTTCATTACATTTCTATCTACAACACACTGAATATACTCCTCGATCCGTGTGGTTGAGAGAAGTAGGGAGAGGATGCCATTTTAGACTATTGAGATGTACCCCCTACAACCTGCACGGTAAGGACCTTCCTGTCTGTAAGGAAAACTCGCTGTGTCCCAAATTACACCCTATTAATGACGTAGTGGCACTACCTTTGACCCGAGGCCTATGGTCCCTGGTCAAAAGTAGTGCACTATAATGGGAATAGGGTGCCATTTGCGATGCGACCAGGGAGTAGCTGGTATAGTGTTGGACATGTGAAGGCCATGGCCACTAACGGACATGCTAAGCCAGCCAACACATTTTGAGCAGCTGTTTAAAGAATTGGAACAGCTGGACGATGGTGGTGCCAAGGTATTTTGAGAATGTGATACACTTCTAATCGCATTAACACGGCGCCATCATACTCCTTACTCTGCCATTCCACCTCGCGTAAGAGCCAGAGGCTGCTCCAGTTGTCCATTGATCGTTTTCGCACTGTATTTGCAGCGGCGGGAAAGAGTCATCCCAACGGAAGTCTTAAGGAGACATTATCATTCTAGAAGTAATTTACAAATGTCACTATTGTTGCAAAAAAAAATGATCAGTTCTTATATGCAGGTTTTTTTGCCTCTTGGGAAGTTACTTAATGAGATTGAAATGGCTTAAATAATCATTTAAAATAATTTAGTTTTTGCAGGTGTCCCTTTTTTAAAGACAATTCCACAAGCTGTTGTGTCTGTCATTCTGGTAACAGCTTGGATATACTTGTTTTGCTTGCAGATCTGTTTGTCAGTGATTTAAGAGAGGGTATACTGCGATCATATCACACCATTTAAGAAGAGAGTCTTGTTTGGTTGTGGTCTGAGCATCAATTCAAAGATATCTGCCTTTCACTTAAACCAGACCATTGAAAAGCAGCTTAAGTATACAGTATGTATACATATACATGGCGGTGCAGGCTGCAAGGCAACAGGCCTGAGCCTCAGAGCTTGTCCAGCTGCTTTTTGTCACGCGATGATAGTTATGGATTGGAAATGGCTGGATCCTTCAATCGTTTTCCCACTCCTTTCCTCAGTGTGTTTTAGATTGTCCACTTCGTTTTCTTTTGAGCCATGGTTTCTTAAGCTCTTCTCTTGAACTCTACACTCATTGTGATTCGCTGCAGCTGACACCATACCCTGTGTATATAGCCAAGTTATCGTTACTCATTGTGCATTTATTCCTTATCTATTATTTCAAAAAATTTCTCTGCATTGTTGGGAAGGGCCCGTAAGTAAGCATTTCACTGTTTTACAAAGCATGTGACAAAATTTGTTTTGGAATTAGTAGCAGGGCTATTGCATATCCCCCTCAATGTTCCAGAATAGGGTGAAAATGGCAGCCATATTGGTCAGGGAGAAATTCAAACCAGTCTATTTGGAATGAATGGCAGTAGAGGCATAATCCTGTTTGTATTTGTGCAGGAAAATAAAAGTAAGTCAGGTGATGTATGTAATATATTTATTGTAAACCCTTTCGTTTTCTTGTAAAGCTGTGTGTGGTATTATGATACAATATCAGTACTTGTTGTATTTACAACTTATCTATACTGAGCAAAAATGTAAACGCAACATGTAAAGTGTTGGTCCCATGTTTCCTGAGCTTAAATAAAAGAGCCACGAATTTTCCATTTGCACAAAACTATTATTTCTCTAAAATGTTGTGTACACATTTGTTTACATCCCTGTTAGTGGGCACTTCTCCTTTGCCAAGATAATCCATCCCCCTGACAGGTGTGGCATATCAAGAAGCTGATTAAACAGCATGATCATTACACAGGTGCACCTTGTGCTGGGGACAATAAAAAGGCACTCTAAAATGCACAGTGTTGTCACACAACACAATGCCACAGATGCCTCAAGTTCTGCAGGAGCGTGCAGTTAGCATGCTGACTGCAGGAATGTCCAGAGCTGTTGCCGGAGAATGTCATTTAAATTTCTTTACCATAAGCCACCTCCATCATTTTAGAGAATTTGGCAGTATGTCTACCCGGCCTCACAACCACAAACCCTATAAATAATGCATTTTATTTTGTAAAGTAGTTAATTGCATCAAACACATTTTCAGTCACCTTATCTGACGGACAAGTGGATAAACAGGTTAACGTCAAGCTCTGCATGTTTTTTTTTCAATGTAGGCCTACATTGAGCACCACACATTGCCTGCTATTGTAGGCTGAATGATAAAACTGCTATTTCCATATTACAAATGTTATGGGATGCATTTTTCTCCATTTGTTTTTGATTGTAGGCCACTCTGGTAGACCTACATTATTGTCAAATAGCCTACTTGGCCACTGTTAAAACGAACTTAAAGCGGGTACAGCCTCAGTGTTCACAGTAAACGTGCGCTGGAAGTTGCACAGAATTTTCACAACTTTCAGGTTTGCGCTCGGCAGACATGAAATTTGCTCAGTGTCTGAAGGCTCATTGTCGTGCCATTCATCCACCGCCATCACCTCAGGTTTCAGCATGAAAATACACAGCCCTGTGTCGCAAGGATCTGTACACAATTCCTGGAAGCCCAATTCTTCCATGGCCTGCATACTCACCAGACATGTCACCCATTGAGCATGTTTGGGATGCTCTGGATCACTGCGTACAACAGTATGTTCCAGTTCCCACCAATATCCAGCAACTTTACACAGCTATTCAAGAGGAGTGGGACAACATTCCACAGGCCACAATCTACAGCCTGATCAACTCTATGCAAAGGAGATGTGTCGTGCTACATGAGGCAAATGGTGGTCACACCAGATACTGACAGGTTTTCTGATCCTCTCCCCCACTTTTTTTAAGGTATCTGTGACCAACAGTTGCATATGTGTTCGCAGTCATGTGTAATCCATAGATTAGGGACTGATTTATTTACTTCAATTGACTGATTTCCTTTATATGAACTGTAACTCTGTAAAATCTTTAAAATTGTTGCATTTATATTTTTGTTTAGTAAAAATCCTATCAACTGATTTCAGCCAGTGTATGGCTGTGGATTTACTGCCTTGTTTGAATAGAATGTTGGTATATTGGCAGTTAATTTGAATAATTCCATACATTTTTCTAAAACTGGCTGACTAGCAAAAAAATAAACCGTGCAGAAAAATTCTTCAAATTAATTATGTCTAATTTATTATTAATTGTGTTAATTATGTCACTAATTTATCACAGCACTGGCAAGCCATGGTTGACCATCTCCATGACCAAAATGGCTGATCTTTAACACATCTGAAAGTTCATGTCTAGTATTCTAATTCTATGTCAGAAACACCATTGCGTCGTCCGCGGCAACGACACCATCCGGCGACTAGATGATAATCCTGCGAGAGGGAGTGAGACGGAGACGAGAGGAGGATGAAGAGAAGCATTACTCATTTGTGTCTGATTTCACTGGGATTATAAAGGAGCGAGAGAAAGAGGGGAGAGGAGGGGGGGGAGGTCTGCTTTGGGGATCCTGGATTAATTTAAGCCATTTCACAATGTCCAGCAACAGAAGAGAGAGGACGGAGGGATGAGGAAGCGAGGGATGGGTGAGGCGGAGGGGGGTTGAAACAGTTCAGTCAGGGCCAGCAACGGGACATCCTGTTGTAGCTTCCAAATACCATTTCCTCCAATAAAAAAAGAGAGGAAGGGTGAGGGGGGGCAGTGGGGGAGAGACCTCTGAAATAATCTCCCACAGTAGACACACAGAGACATTGATTGTCATCTTGGCATGAGGCCAAGTCTGGAGAGAAAGCTCCCTCCCTCCCGCTGCCCCTCTGGAAGGCAGTCAAAAAGCACCTAAAGGAAGTCATTAAAGCTGAAGGTTGATGAAAAGTCTCACCCCCCCCTCCCTCTGTCGTCCTTCCCTCCGTCTCAGCCCCCCCGCCTTCCCTCCCTCTCTCCCCAAAGGCATGCTCCAGACTGTTCTCGACAAAGGACCCCTAAATGCTGACATCACAAAGAAAATTGTTCCTTTGCATCCACATGTTTACACTGGCTCTAGAGTTGCGTTCGGTGTGACAAGAAATGACTAACCATTTTTAGGATGATTACCTGTAGGTGTCCAATGAGAAGGCTCATTTGTGTTTTCTGTTTTACAAAGTGACTTACAATTGGTTATTTGAGTTATGCATTGTGTGCTTTGGGCATGAAATCCATTTTTATGGCTTGCATGACACATTTAAGAGTTGGACATGATATGAAAACAAAAACAAAAAAATAGTTGAACCTAAGGAGCCACGTCAAAGGTAATTCCAGTATACACTTTTTATTTTCTGGGAGGAAATTTATAGTGAATGGCGACCACCGAAGCATCCCCGCCTCCCATTTACCAAGAGATTTCATCCACCCAGACTAATCTGCCATTGTCATCAAATTTGCCCCCAGTGACAATAATTCAAAAGCATTTATCATATGCTTTAGCTTAGTTGTGTCCCGTCTCTTTTTCTCTGTGTGGCCAATCTTGTTGACCTTGCTGTCAGCTCTCCTGTAGAATTCTGGGTGGCAGCTCTGTCGCCCCGAAAGCGGCATACAAATTAGCTTTTCAAAAATCAGATCAAGTTATGTAAAGAACAAAAGCAAGCAGACATCAAAGAGGATGGGGAGAAGAGGGGAGCACAGCAGGGGGTAGGGGGGATCCCCCTAGGTCTCCATACAGACGGGGACCAAGCGAGGGCCGCATAAAGGGTTCCCAAACGTCTGGGTCCCCAGACGCCCTGGGTTTGATTGTTGTTTTTATTCCCCCCCTCCCCTCCTGGCACCTCCCACCTTCTTCCAACCCCAGACCTTGCTCCATCCCTTCAAATGAGTCCAGCTTTTTTGGAACGAGTCCCAATCCTAGACCTGGTCTTTGATTTCGGTGGGGCTTGGCACTGTCTCTCTTTCTCTCTCTAGGAGGACCAGTGAGCCGTGACCCCTGGCAGCCCACCCCAGTCTGTGTGAGCCCGCAGACACTCTCCCTCACAAACACACATGTACACACACACACACACACACACACAATGCCCTGCCACAAAACCCCACAGGAAAGGAGGGAGAGACACACACAAGGGAAAAAACTAGACAAATCTATTGAACTCCAACTTTTCAATGGAATCGTATCCTCTGAAAACAGATTACAGATCTGCTCTCTAATACTGCTGTATGTCTGTTCTGGTGAGTTGGATTTAGTGTGTAGTCTGCTGGTGGTACCAGGGAGACTGAAACCAGTAGAACCTGACCTGCTCAGCATTCAAATGCTACCAGCCAGCCACCTGCCACCAAACAGACCAAAGTGTTGAACATGAAAGAGGAAGAGAAAAACAAATCTTGAATTCAGTATGCCTGTTGACCGTCTTTCCCAACTGTTGTCAAACGACACATAGCTTTTTACTAACCGGTAAGCATAGCTCCCTCAAGATGTGTTGTGGAAGGAGATTTTATAATATGGTATTTATGCAGGCAAAAAAAAATCATGTGGAGAGTAAATATATTCAGCTTATGTGGCATTATTTTGTCAGTTATAAAATATGAACAATGAGCTTTAACACCAGGATAAGTAGTCACAAAACTGTAATGGCATAAGGAAGTTTAAACATTAACGGCCTAACATACAGTACATGTAAAAAATAAAATGAAAAAGGTTATTCAGCTCTAAAGCAAGTCTACTTAACCTATTCAATTACTGCTGTTTAAAAAATGTATAATATGTTGTATATACTATATAAATACATTCTATTTAACATATAGTATAATTTAATATCAGTTCTTAAATACTGGATTGAAAGGTTCATAAGAGTTAAAAGGAAATCACATTGTCTTGCACAGCAACATTTTCCTCCATTGTCAGTAGTAAATTCCCATCATCTCGTGATGACATGCTGATATGTTCCATTAAAGCGTCATGAACCTGAAATACTCCCTGTCCCTCTCTGAAGGCCCAAGATGTGGGGGGATAGTTTCCAGCAGGGCGTAGGGAAACATAATGGGTGTGTCCCAAATGGCACCCTATTCCATATTTGGTGCACAATTTCTTATCAGAGTCCTATGGACCCTGGTGGAATGTAGTGCACCATATAGGGAATACAGTGCCATTTGGGAGGCAACCCAACTCTACAGCCTCAAGGTGTGCACTACTTATTTTCTGCAAACTAATTGAAAACAAATGAACGCAGAGACCCCTTTCTTTCTCATCTTAATTGACTTAATGGTTCAGTACTGCGGTGTTGGCCCGGTTCTCGGTTTGTGAACTGTGTGGACTGGAATGGTCTTGATCGGGGAAAAGACTCATTAGCCAACAAGTTTTCATCACAGATACAAAATAAACAATCAATAGGCCAATCAGACAACAATTGAGGATTAGCTATTTAAAATAGTACATATACTTTAATGTTCTTATAGCGGTCTAACGTTAACTTCTTACTCAGTGTAGGTGTAGTATGGGACTTGGTCTTTACTGACCCAGTGAGATTGTGAACTAACCTTTTGATCTGGCCATTCTATTCAACAGCAAATACGTAAAGCCAATCAGCCTGTCCTTCCTATTTCTGCCTCTACCAGCCTCCACTAGTAAGACTAGACAATCAACACCTCATCTATACCCTCACCAATCTCACCAGGCTGAATCATGGGGCCAACAGGCCATGCTGTCATGCCCACAGGCTGACAGACAGCTCTCCAACTCATACTCTTCTTATTTCTGCCTTGACAGAAGAAAATATATGATCATATCACTAGTGATCCCGGCAGTTTCCAGGCTGTCTGGCTTGCCCTTAAAGAAATGAGGGTGCCTGTCTGTGCTCATTGCTGTTAATGAATCAGTTGAAACTCTGGGACCTGGAGGATTGTAGGCAATCCTTCCTGAAGTGCAGGGTGCTGGAGGGCACACTGATGCGGCTATGAGAGGAGCTGCCATGCCATCAATGGCCCAGCAGGCAGGGTTGGGGAGTTTTTTTGTAATCTGATTTAAAAAAAACTAGAACTGTAATAATATTGTAATTAGATTACAGATACCTTTGAAAAAATTGATCATCACTTCTAGGATTACTTTTAAATTCAGAAAGGCGAAAAAATACATTGACACCTTTCTGTTTTCTCAATGACATTAAAGTCAGCATCGAAAAAGGTTTTGTTTGTTCCAGCTGAGCGAGTCTGACCACAAGTCAGAGACTACTAATGATGACACACCAAATGTGTTTGATGGATCCTTTTTGTCTTCATTTACTGCCTCTTAAGGGGAAAGTAATCCGAAAGTAATCCGATTAAGTTACTAAGTTTGTGTAAACCAAAAGTTACATTACATTTGACAGGTGACTAGTAACTAACTGATTACATTTAGAAAGTAACCTTACCAACCCTGCCAACAGGTGCAATGAGATGGACCCTACAAATGATCTCCTTGTTTGAGCATGTTCAAGTAAACCAAGTTTCTTATCAATCAAGAACAAAAAGAATGCCAATGGACATTGCTTTAGCCACTCTCAAATTAGCCGGGTTTATTCATTAGTCAATATCGTAGCAACGAAAAACAAGTTTCTATTGGACAAATCCAGGTAGGTCCCTCCCTGTTTCATTCAATTTGCTTCTGTTTGGTTCCTAGTAAATACAATCCAGGTTGGTGAAAGAGGTATGTGGTCAATATGATTTAGTTTATATAGTTCTTGACATAGTTAGTGTATGGCAAGGTGCCACCATATATCTACAAACTGTATAATCCATTATGAAAAAGTCAAATTGGAACTTGAAATTGTGCATGTTTATAACCAATCTTTAACAATTATTAATAACCGTATTCCCTTCTGCCAACATATGTCCAAACAGTATCTCCTCAGGCGAGTAACTTGGTGAGAAATGTCGTCGGCACTCAAGCCAAAGCCTGCCTTTGTCATACCGCACACCTGTCTAGTTACCTCACTCCCGTCCCTGTCATAACCCACTGAAAATATATTGTCATGAATAAAGTGTTACTCCTCAAAAAAGGATTTCTACTGACACCCCCCTCAACTTGGGTGCCTTTGACTGAAAAGATACACAGATAGGCCTACAGAACATTCAGGTGTTGGTAGATTCCATTTAACTTCATCAGCAATTCAAGAAGTGATCTCTTTTTTTTCAAACAAGTGTTCATTAATTAAATGCAAAACACTCATCTGTGGGTAACTGCTATTGCAGGTTTCCCCAACTAGCAGCCCGGATTTATTTATCATTTTAACTGGACATAAAAGACCAGGAAATTAGCTCAAAGTTGTTTTTATTTTGGAAATCTGTTCCCACGCATAATAGACAAGTGATCGTAAATGTAACAAGGTTTGAAATGTCAAATTTATCTGTTTGGGCTTCTTGCGGTCAATTTAAAATCTACAGATTATTTGTAATTATGTTCCGTCCCCCGACATTTCGCTCAAGAAAATAAAAATCGTCCCGAGGTTGAATGTTGGTAGGACTGTCACATACTCCATGGTGCAAGTGACCCCTTGTGGACAAAATAGAAGACAGAGCTGAATTTACCTGAACCTATTCACTTAAACATTTACAATTAGATACACATCCACTGAGAAAACATGTAGATGTCGTTTGAAGCAATGTTTCAAACTCAGAACAAAAGTGGTCAATGTAGACAGTGGCACAAACGTGCTGTCATTTTATTAGGGAGTCATGTTCAAAATAACTGAAAGACTAAAATCCCACTGACAAGTTTAATATTCACAGTGAAAACTTATTTTATGCATTTCACTCAAAGCAGCAATATTTCTGCAGTGTGAAGGCTCACCAAGTCTTTCCCGCATAGGTAGCTTCCTGAGTATCTCTGATGCAGTGACAGGCTCCAACTGCCTGAAGCATGTCAATCACACACCCATACAATTTCTCCCAGAACACCTGGACAGAGGCTACATCAGGGTGAGAATAATGTCAGCTCGAGGGCCACGTAAGGTTTAAAAATTCAGTGAAGGGCTGCACAGACGGACCGATGTGCCAAAAGCAATTTGCAGGCCAGAAACAGAAGTTCAGAAACAAAGTATTTCTAATTGATAATGGTCCCATCGAGATTTAGACCTTGATGTGTGGCATGGGCTCAGATCCAAGCAGCCCATTGCTCACCAATGGGCTATGAAACGTTTACCTCAGGGAGGTGCACTTGAGCAAAAAACATGGCATTTGATGTCATTCTAGGTTGTGCCAGCACACAAAAGAGCTGGAAAAGTTAACATCCATGAAGTAAACATGCTTTGTTTTTTAAATTATAGTATTTCCCTCGTTGCAAGTCAGGGACATGTAGACTATACCAGATTTATAGGGCACAAATGTTCACTAAAAGACAAGGAACAGATTCACAATACCACGGCGCTTTATTCAAATACAACTTCAAACATGGAAATGCCACTGGTATGCCAAAATGTACACAATAAAAACAGCACACAACTGCAGTTGTATCAACAAAGCCAAAAATCAAAACCAGCTTCTCTGAAGCCACTTTTCCCCAGATGAGTAGATGCAAGTTCATACATTTAAAAAGTCCTAAAGTTCTACCAAGCAAAACATTGTTGAACCATTGAAGCAGAATGTCCTGAGATGACCCCATGCCACTGTTTGCAGGGTTATACAGTCTTCTGCTGTCCCTTCTTTCCAATCAGTGACTTATGGATATGAGGGATGACACCTGAAAGTGGGGGAAAAAAACAATCAGTGGATTCAAACATGAAATATAACAGGGAAATGGTACAATAGCAATACCAGTGGGAAACAATACAACTGCTGCACTTACCACCACCAGCAATGGTTGCTTTGATGAGAGAGTCCAACTCCTCATCGCCTCTAATGGCCAGTTGCAAGTGACGTGGAGTGATACGCTTGACCTTCAGATCCTTTGATGCGTTTCCTGCCAGCTCCAGAACCTGAAGTTCAAAAGCTTGAAGGTAAATATCACTGA
Organism: Salvelinus fontinalis; assembly: GCF_029448725.1. Lineage (NCBI taxonomy): Eukaryota > Metazoa > Chordata > Actinopteri > Salmoniformes > Salmonidae > Salvelinus > Salvelinus fontinalis. The sequence goes on from NC_074700.1 coordinate 7,401,035, forward strand.
CTCGAGTGAAGTGCGATTGCATACATGGTACTGCATGGTTTTGTGCCATAAACCGCAACAAAATGAAGTGAGTGTTTTGAACATGCGTTACCTCAGCAGTTAGGTATTCAAGAATAGCCGCGCTGTAGACAGCTGCAGTCGCGCCAACTCGACCATGGCTCGTTGTTCTGGATTTCAGATGTCTGTGAATACGACCCACGGGGAACTGAAAAACAGGGCGGGAAACGTTAAATGCATTTATTTACCCAACTAGCCATCAGTAAGTTGCGAGCAAGTTACTGGTTTGCGCGACTCCCCACCCTACTTGGCAGTTTGTTAGCAGGTTACGAACATTTTGTAATCTTTAGAAAATGGCGTAGTTTTGAATGGTTAGATTCACCGCCACAATATAAGTTAGATGGTTAAATCGTTCGCAAATTAACATATTTAGCCTACATTACCACGTTTATCATTGGCGCTAGCAAACAAGCAATGAATGAATGCACTCACCTGCAAACCCGCCCTCTGTGAGCGCGAAATGGCCTTTGTCTTAGTCTTCCCGGAGTCTTTTCCTGCCTTCCCACCAGCCTGAAATATACAGTTTTATGGTATGGGTTATTTTATGTATTAAACCATTGCTGAAAGACAGCAGTGTGTGTAATTAGCCTGTTTATTCTACAGTGCGTGTTGGGGTTTTGATTATAACCAGCCAATGCCAAGGGATTCAAATTGCTAATGTCAGCTAACTAGCCAACGTTAGCTAAATAATATTACCTTTGCTAGCTAACACAAATACGTGCTAATTCTCACGGTAAACCCGTTGAATAAAGTGATGGATTTAGTATCGAAGAGTAAAAAAATATATACCATTTTATATGATGTCCTGGCTATTTGCAGCTGCACAGATCCTCGGCGAGCAGTCTAGTTTGAACAACTAGTTCCGCATCAGATTGCCATGCATTTATGAAGGGGAGCTTGATCCGGGACTTTGCATGAGGAAGTCAGCCAATCAACTCTCGAATTCATTTTTTTGGCATAGCGTTTAACCAATCACAATGCAAAAGTGCTCACTGTGCGGGAAAATGTGACACGTCATTTCTAACTGGACGTTGGATAATGTCGTTTCTATTTTATTCTCAATTTATGTTATTATAATAATCATAATAATTTCATGAGCAAAAAACAAACAGGCAATAGATCATGACAGGTCAACCAATAAAGGCCAAGTCTTTGAAAGTTACAGCTTGTTCTTCTTCTTCGGTGAGGTTTTATCGCGGTTGGCATCCAATATGTTGCATTATCGCCCCCAACTGAACTATAGTATACATCCATTACAGTTTGTGATACAAAACGGGAATAGGGGAAAATGTAATAAAAATACAAATATTACCCTACCAACTAACCCTACACTCAATAAAACCCACCACCTTATTCCACTACTTTAACCCTATCAGATCCTGCCCCCTGCCAACACAGGACACTACCCCTCAACACACCATGTAATTCTTCTGAATTCAAATCTTGTACACTCAAGTACTTCTCTGCAGGTGCCACCACAACATCTATTTTCTGTGACATACATTCTGTCTCTGTAGTACAGTTAAAATACCATTGCTATGAACGCTAAGAAGCTAACCTTACTGAAACATATATCACTTATTGGCCTATCCCTCTGTTCTGGCACAGATCTACTATTCACAGGGATCCTCTCAGAATCCCTCACTCATGATCCACCCTCCTCTGCTTTCTTCACTGCCTCAGCGTACGACTTCTTCTGCACTACTCTGACCATGGCCACCTCAAGCTGCCTCACTCGCACCGGACACCTCTGATCCCCAACAACATGGGCACCACTACAGATGACACACACACATTTGTCCACCAAAACTACACATTCCTCTGTCCTATGTCCTCCTGCACACTTTCCACGATTTGGATTCTCCCTGCTACACACTGCTGCAACATGCCCATAAACGTGGCACCTATAACACCGCAGTGTATTCGGCACAAAAGCACTAACAGCATAACTCATACAGTGGGCTCCAAAATTACAGGCACACCTGACTGGCAATGCACAAACTATACTTAAAAAAATATCAACCATATAATTATAGAGATAAACTCAAAATACCAACATGTGAAAAATACTGTACTTTGTTAATGTTGAAAATCAATGTCCTCCAAATCAAGGTTTCACAATTAATGGCACCCTTAAATATTATTGTAAATAACATCTACCAAAATTAAACCAGGAATTAAATGCCACTTATTTAAGTTTATCTAAGTGTTAAGGAACTATATTGAGCCATTACATCACTTCCTTTTTCACTAGGGTATAAAAATTAGGTAACACGCATGCAATATCCCTTTGTCATCCAACACCATGAAGAAAAGAAAAGAACTGGCAGTTCAAAAGGGACAGATGGTCGTAGACCTTCATAAATCTGGTAATGGCTACAAGAAGATCCACAAACGATTGAATATACCATTGAGCACTGTCAGGGCAATTATTTAAAAAAATTCAAAAGATATGGAACAGTTGAAAACTTCACGGGTAGAGGACACAAATTCATTTTGCTCCCCAGGATAGGGAGGAGGATCGTGAGAGAAGCAACAAAACCCCAAAGAATCACTGTGAAAGAATTGCAGGCCTTGGTGGCGTCTTGGGGTCACCAGGTTTAAAAAAAGCACCATCAGACGCCACCTCCACAACCACAGTCTCTTTGGATGGGTTGCCAGAAGAAAGCCCTTAATGACCCCAAGACACAGCTTGGAGTGCTTGGAGTGCTTGGAGTTTGCCAAACGTCATTTAAATTATGATTGGAAGAAGGTGCTCTGGTCAGATGAGACCAAAATTGAACATTTTGGTCAGATACAGCATCGGCATGATTGGCGTTGTAACGTAGATGCATACAAGGAGAGGCACCTCATACTCACGGGGAAATATGGTGGTGGGTCAGTGATGTTTTGGGGCTGTTTTAATTCCAGAGGTCCATAGGCACTGGTTAAGATTGATGGCATAATGAATTCCACCAAGTACCAGGCAATTTTGGCTGACAATCTGGTTGCCTCTGCCAGAAGGCTGGCACTTGGCCGTATGTGGACTTTCCAACAAAACAATGACCCAAAACATACCTCAAGATCCACACAGAAATGGTTCTGGGACAACAAAATCGATGTTCTGCCATGGCCATCTCAGTCGCCGGTCCTCAATCCAATCGAAAACCTGTGGGCTGAGTTGAAGAGGACAGTTGATAAGCACAAACCCAATAATGTGAAGGATCTTGAAATGATCTGCATAGAAGAATGGTCCAAAATCCCTCCGAATGTGTTTCTTAACCTTGTCAAACATTACAGGAAAATAGCATGCTGTTATCCTTGCCAGAGGTGGTGGCACTAAGTACTAAATGAAGAGTGCCAATAATTATGAAACCTTGATTTTGGTGAAATGTATTTTGTATTAAATAATTGTATAATTTTGGTGGGTTCCATAATTAAAGTATTGTTTGTGCATTGCCAGTCAGGAGTGCCAATAATTTTCAAAGCTCAAAAGAACAGACAGTGTCACCTCTGTTTTAAAAGCGGCATCCTCCGAAAATGGAGAGGTTAATTTGAAATTAGCAAACTTTATAGAGATTTACATAACATTTGTTTCTTCTGTGTGTGGACCTCACAATTTTATTGAAATTAAATAGCTACAAGTGTTTTGTTCATAATTAACCAAATATCTGCATGTTCAAGTTTCTTCAAATGAACGTAATGTGAAAAATGGCATTATGAAACAAAAATGGGATTATGATTCCGTGATATTCAATTGATTCCTTGAGGGAAAAAAGCACGATTAATTACCATACAGACAGTCAACTGAAATAGGGCAACTGAGAGGATAACGGTCTACAGAGGGCTACATGATATCCATTTAAATACCAATTTCTCAATAATGCATATCTCAAATAAAGGGAATGTTTATGGCAAAAGATCCCCTCCTTTCTATGAACAACTAGACCATTGGCAAGTTGAATGTAGGGTTTGGGGTTAAAATTGTGTTAGTAGCTAAGCCTAAAATAGGTTAAGCTGATTTACTAGATCTTTTTGCTGATATCTACTTTACTGAGGAAAAATGTACTTACTATGACTGTGAAATGTGGTTAGCCCACCTAGCTATCTTAAGATGAATACACAAACTGTAAGTCGCTCTGGATAAGAGCATCTGCGAAATGACTAAAATGTAATGTAAATGAAGTTATGGTATACTAATAGAGATACCTAAAGTTTCTCATGCACTCTCCAACGATCAAGCATTCAACCATTCCTCTGACCATTGTAATGCAGTAATGCACCAATGTCCTAGGCGCATACACTTCAAATAAGCCCCTGGTTGTGACAGACAGGGGAGGGGGTTGGGACTATTGAGAACTGCCTGCACACCTCTGAACAGGGTTTGAATAGCTACCCATTGTGTACCCTAACCACATAATGGCTCTGATGCCAATTGCTGCCATCGTTAGGTAAGGAAGGTATTGTGTAGCAATGGCCAAACCCATCCGTTCAACCATCAGCCTGTTTATTTCTGTTAGGCAAAAGCTCTCTGACCCGGCTCCATTGGGTCTGTGCAGCAAAGTGCCCCCGCACACTGAGTTCCCTCTGGAAGGAAGGAAAGTGGACCCACTCCTTCCATGAAGCCAGTCTTGCCAACATTGGTAAAATGCATAAACTTAAGACATGGTGGAATACATGTTTTGGTGAAATAAGCAATCTTGAAACATTGTAAAAAAAAACTGGCACAGCAACGTTGTTTATAAAGGAACACAAATGACTTTCCATGTAACAATCAGTTAATATATCAGGGGGAATAGGTTTTGTCGTGCCCTCTTCACGTCGGTCTTGGTGTGCTTGGACCGTGTTAGTTTGTTGGACACCAAGGGAACTCGAAGCTCTCAACCTGCTCCACTACAGCCCCGTCGATGAGCATGGGGGGCGTGCTCGGTCCTCCTTTTCCTGTAGTCCACAATCATCTCCTTTGTCTTGATCACGTTGAGGGAGAGGTTGTTGTCCTTGCGCCACACGGTCAGGTCTCTGACCTCCTCGCTATAGGCTGTCTCATCGTTGTCTGTGATCAGGCCTACCACTGTTGTGTCATCAGCTAACTTAATGATGATGTTGGAGTCGTGCCTGGCCGTGCAGTCATGAGTGAACAGGAAGTACAGGAGGGGACTGAGCAGGCACCCCTGAGGGGCCCACATGTTGAGGATCATCGTGGCAGGTGTGTTGTTACCTACCCTTACAACCTGGGGGTGGCCCGTCAGGAAGTCCAGGATCCAGTTGCAGAGGTGTTTAGACCCAGGGTCCTTAGCTTAGTGATGAGCTTTGAGGGCACTATGGTTTTGAACGCTGAGCTGTAGTCAATGAATAGCATTCTCACATAGGTGTTCCTTTTGTTCAGGTGGGAAAGGGCAGTGTGGAGTGCAATATAGATTGCATCATCTGTGGATCTGTTGCAAATTGGAGTGGGTCTAGGGTTTCTGGGATAATGGTGTTGATGTGAGACATGGCCAGCATTTCAAAGCATTTCATGGCTACAAATGTGAGTGCTACGGGTCTGTAGTCATTTAGTCATTTAGTGTTCTTGGGCACAGGGACTATGGCGGTCTGCTTGAAACATGTTGGTATACTGACTCAGATAGGGAGAGGTTTAAAATGTCAGTGAAGATACTTGCCAGTTGGTCAGCGCATGCTTGGAGTACACTTCTTGATAGTCTGTCTGGCCCAGTGGCCTTGTGAATGTTGACCTGTTTAAAGGTCTTACTCACATCAGCTGCAGAAAGCGTGATCACACAGTCGTCCGGAACAGCTGATGCTCTCATGCATGTTTCAGTGTTACTTGCCTCGAAGCGAGCATAGAAGTTATTTAGCTCATCTGGTAGACTCGTGTCACTGGGCAGCTCTCGGCTGTGCTTCCCTTTGTAGTCTGTAATAGTTTGTCAGCCCTGCCACATCCGACGAGTGTCGGAGCCGGTGTAATACGATTCAATCTTAGTCCTGTATTGACAATTTTCCTGTTTGATGATTCGTCGGAGGGCATAGCGGGATTTCTTATAAGCTTCCCGGTTAGAGTCCCGCTCCTTGAAAGCGGCAGCTCTACCCTTTAGCTCAGTGCGAATGTTGCCTGCAATCCATGGCTTCTGGTTGGGTTTGTACGTACAGTCTCTGTGGGCACGACGTCCTCGATGCACTTATTGATGAAGCCAGTGTCTGATGTGGTGTACTCCACCAATGACATCGGAAGAATCCCGGAACATATTCCAGTCTGTGATAGCAAAACAGTCCTGTAGTTAAGCATCTGCTTCATCTGACCACTTTTTTTTCTTCACTTTTTTAACCAACAGTGCAGATCAAGAAAGAGTTAAGAAAATATTTTACAAATAAACTAAAGTAAAAAATTATAAAAAGTAACAGAATAAAATAACAATAATGAGGCTATATACAGGGGATACTGGTACCAAGTCTATGTGTGGGGGTACAGGTTAGTCGAGGTAATTTGTACATGTAGGTAGGGGCGAAGTGACTATGCATAGATTTCAACTGCTGATTGCTGCTTTAAGCATTTGCTTTCATTTTTACAGATATTGGTCCAGATATTTTGTGTGTATTTCATTGTGTATTGCTTGTTAGGGTAACATTTTGTATTTCAGGCATGTCATTTCCCCCATTCAATTGAATAGTAATATTGCCATTCCCCCACAAGATGGCAGTATGAATAACATTTTATTTTCCTGTCAAATCGCCAATTGGCAACCCATCCCTTATGGGATTAATTGACACATAGACCAACATTACAATAATTCACTATGGTAATTAAATGATCATTATTCAGTATGTTAATAGTGCTTCCTGCATTGGTGAGAAGGACCTTTACTCTTTGTCATTACTGTCAATGGGAGGAGAATGCTTTGGGCGCCCTCATATAGTTTGCCTTTACTATCAGTAAGAAGAGAATGCTTTGGGCGCCCTCATAATGTTTATGGCCCTTACAGCTACACAGAAAAAAGAAATGCAACTTGCAACCATTTCAAAGATTTTACAGTTACATATAAGGAAATTAGTCAATTTAAATGAATAAATTAAGCCCTAATTTATGGATTTTACACGCCTGGGAATACAGATATGCATCTGTTGATCACAGGTACCTAAAAAAAAAAGGTAGAGGCGTGGATCAGAAAATCAGTCAGTATCTGGTGTGACCACCAGTTTCCTCATGCAGCGTGACACATCTATTTCGCATAGAGTTGATCTGCCCAGTACAGTTGAAACCGGGATTCATCCATGAAGAGCACTCTTCTCCAGCGTGCCAGTGGCCATCGAAGGTGAGAATTTGCCCACTGAAGTCGGTTATGACACAGAACGGTGGTCAGGTCAAGACCTTGGTGAGGACAACGAGCACACAGATGAGCTTGCCTGAGATGGTTTCTTACAGTGTGTGCAGAAATCTTTGGTTGTGCAAACCCACAGTTTCATCAGCTGTCTGGGTGGCTGATCTCAGACAACCCCGCAGGTGAAAAAGCCTGATGTGGAGGTCCTGGACTGGTGTGGTTACACGTGGTCTGCAGTTGTGAGGCGGGTTGGATGTACTGCCAAATTCTCTATAAAGAAATTAACATTTGATTCTTTGGCAACAGTTCTGGTGGACATTCATGCAGTCCACATGCCAATTGCACGCTCCCTCAAAACTTGAGAAATCTGTGGCATTGTGTAGTTTGACAAAACTGCATATTTTAGAGTGGCCATATTTTAGAGTCCCTAGCACAAGGTGCACCTGTGTAATGATAATCTTGTTTAATCAGCTTCTTGATATGATTCACCTGTCAGGTGGATGGATTATCTTGGCCAAGGAGAAATGCTCACTAACAGGGGTGTAAACAAATTTGTTCTCAGAATTTGGGAGAAATAAGCTTTTTGTGCGTATGGAAAATATCTGGGATTTTTTACTTTAACTCATGAAACATGGGACCAACACTTTACATGTTGCGTTTATATTTTGGTTCAATGTAGTTTCTGTTCCAGTACAGCACTTATAGTTGAAATGCTTTTAGTTGAAAGGTATAGTTGACATGCTTTGTTGCAAACCCAATTCTGGATTTGAGATTTTTTTTTTCTTCAATTATGGCTTCCTTCTTGCCTCTCTGTCACGTATGCAGTTCTGTAGTGACTGGGATATTGTTGACCCATGGACAGTTTCCTCCCATCCAAACCTTTGACCTTTCAAAACATCCTGACCCATCTACCCACTTGTTTTGTAGTTTTCAGGTTGTACATTTTTTTTTGCAGACATAGAGCAATGATTAAACATTATTTTTTATATGGCACTAATGCAGTATGGGGTCAGGAAGACCTAGATTCAGTGCCCCATTTTTGCAACACAGAAAAGTAGCATCAGTGTCAAAAGAGGCCGTATTACTCAAAATGTTACATTTATCAAAAGACCTTCGATGGTGTCCAAGAGAGGCTGATGATTGAAAATGAAACAGTGCAGATACAGAGTATTTTAAGTCCATTTTGACAAAGCACAGCTTTTTTGGCACTGTCAAAATGTATACCATAGTCAGCTCGCATCATCTTCAAGACCCTGGTGCTTGTCTATGGAGCAGCCAGGTGAATTGCACCTCCTTACCTTCAGGCTGTGCATAAACAACATCCCAAACTGAGCACTTCGTTCCGCCATCTCTGGTCTCTTGGCCCTCCCACCCCTACGGGAGGGTAGCTCCCGCTCAGCCCAGTCAAAGTTTTTCTCTGTCCTGGTGTAACAGTATAGCTTCCGTCCAACTCCTTGCCCCAACCTGGGCTCGAACCAGGGACCCTCTGCACACATCAACCACAGTCACTCACGAAGCATCGTTACCCATCGCGCCACAAAAGCCGCGGCCCTTGCAGAGCAAAGGGAACCACTACTTCAAGGTCTCAGAGCAAGTGACGTCACCGATTGAAAGGCTATTAGCGCGCACCACCGCTAACGAGCTAGCCATTTCACATCCGATACACTCACCCCCCTTTCGACCTCCTCCTTTTCCGCAGCAACCAGTGAGCCGGGTCAACAGCATCAATGTAACAGTTTAACTTTACGTTCGTCCCCTCGCGCGAACCAGGGACCCTCTGCACACATCAACATCAGTCACCCACGAAGCATCGTTACCCATTGCTCCACAAAAGCCGCGGCTCTTGCAGAGCAAGGGGAACCACTACTTCAATGTCTCAGAGCAAGAGCAAGGCTATTAGCGCGCACCACCGCTAACTAGCTAGCCATTTCCCATCCGTTACACTGGCACCCGAGTGGTGGAACAAGCTTATCCCTAAAGTCCCCACTGTCCATCTTTCGAAAATGTCTGAAATGTACTTGATACGATTGTGATGTGTTATTGTTTCACCTAGCTATCATAAGACAAATGCAGTAATTGTAAGTCGCTCTGGATAAGAGCGTCTGCTAAAAGACAAAAATGTACACTACATGACCAAAAGTATGTGGAGACCTGCTCGTCGCACATCTCATTCCAAAATCATGGGCATTAAAATGGAGTTGGTCCCCCCTTTGCTGCTATTACAGCCTCCACTCATCTGGGAAGGCTTTCCACTAGATGTTGGAACATTGCTGAGGAGACTTGGTTACATTCAGCCACAAGAGCATTAGTGAGGCTGGGCACTGATGTTGGGCGATTAGGCCTGGCTCACAGTCAGGGTTCCAATTCATCCCAAAGGTGTTCGATGGAGTTGAGGTCAGGGCCCTGTTCAGGCCAGTCAAGTTCTTCCACACCAACCTCGACAAACAATTTCTGTATGGACCTCGCTTTGTGCAAGGGGGAATTGTCATGCTGAATCAGGAAAGGGCCTTCCCCAAACTGTTGCCACAAAGTTGGAACCATAGAATCATCTAGAATGTCATTGTATACTGTAGCGTTAAGATTTACAAACTTTACAGTTGGGGCAGGTAGCGTTCTTCTGGAATCCACCAAATGTAGATTTGTCCGTCGGACTGCCGGATGGTGAAGTCATCACTCCAGAGAACGCATTTCCACTGCTCCAGAGTCCAATGGCGGCACCACTCCAGCCGAAGCTTGGCATTGCGCATGGAAACCCATTTCATGAAGCTCCCGACGAATAATTATTGTGCTGACGTTGCTTCCAGAGGCAGTTTGGAACTGAGTAGTGAGTGTTGCAACTGAGGACAGACTATTTTTACGCGCTACGTGCTTCAGCGGTTTCGTTCTGTGAGCTGTGTGGCCTACCACTTTGCGGCTGAGCCGTTGTTGCTCCTCGATGTTTCCACTTCACAATAACAGCACGTACAGATGACCGGGGCAGTTCTAGCAGGGCAGAAATTTGACGAACTGACTTGTTGGAAAGGTGGCATCCTATGACGGTTCCACGTTGAAAGTTACTGAGCTCTTCAGTAAGCCCATTCTACTGCCAATGTTTGTCAATGGAGTTTGCATAGCTGTGTGCTTGATTTTATATACAGTTGAAGTCGGAAGTTTACATACACTTAGGTTGGAGTCATTAAAACTCGTTTTTCAATCACTTCACAAATTTCTTGTTAACAAACTATAGTTTTGGCAAGTCGGTTAGGACATCTACTTTGTGCATGACACAATTAATTTTTCCAACAATTGTTTACAGACAGATTATTTCACTTATAATTCACTGTATCACAATTCCAGTAGGTCAGAAAATTATGTAATGGCTTTAGAAGTTTCTGATAGGCTAATTGATATCATTTGAGTCAATTGGAGGTGTACCTGTGGATGTATTTCAAGGCCTGCTTTCAAACTCAGTGCCTCTTTGCTTGGCATCATGGGGAAATCAAAAGAAATCCGCCAAGACCTCAGAAAAAAAAATTGTAGACCTCCACAAGTCTGGTTCATCCTTGGGAGCAATTTCCAAGCACCTGAAGGAACCACGTTCATCTGTACAAACAATAGTACACAAGTATAAACACCATGGGACCACGCAGCCATCATACCGCTCAGGAAGGAGACGCGTTCTGTCTCCTAGAGATGAACGTACTTTGGTGCGAAAAGTGCAGGTCAATCCTAGAACAACAGCAAAGGATCTTGTGAAGATGCTGGAGGAAACAGGTACAAAAGTATCTATATTCACAGTAAAACGAGTCCTACATAACCTGAAAGACTGCTCAGCAAGGAAGAAGCCACTGCTCTAAAACCGGCATAAAAAAGCCAGACAACTGTACATGGGGACAAAGATTGTACTTTTTGGAGAAATGTCCTCTGGTCTGATGAAACAAAAATAGAACTGTTTGGCCATAATGCCCATTGTTATGTTTGGAGTAAAAAAGGGGGAGGCTTGCAAGCCAAAGAACACCATCCCAACCGTGAAGCACGGGGGTGGCAGCATCATGTCGTGGGGATGCTATGCTGCAGGAGGGACTGGTGCACTTCACAAAGTAAATGGTATCATGAGGATGGAAAATTATGTGGATATATTGAAGCAACATCTCAAGACATCAGTCAGGAAGTTAAAGCTTGGTCGCAAATGGGTCTTCCAAATGGACAATGACCCCAAGCATACTTCCAAAGTTGTGGCAAAATGGCTTAAGGACAACAACGTCAAGATATTGAATTGGCCATCACAAAGCCCTGACCTCAATCCCATAGAAAATTTGTGGGCGGAACTGAAAAAGTGTGCGCGAGCAAGGAGGCCTACAAACTTGACCCAGTTACACCAGCTCTGTCAGGAGGAATGGGACAAAATTTACCCAACTTATTGTGGGAAGCTTGTGGAAGGCTACCTGAAACGTTTGACCAAAGTTAAGCAATTTAAAGGTAATGCTACCAAATAATAAATTGAGTGTGTGTACACTTCTGACCCACTGGGAATGTGATGAAAGAAATAAAAGCTGAAAGAAATCATTCTCTGTGCTATTATTCTGACATTTCACATTCTTAATGGTGATCCTAACTGACCAAAGACAGGGAATTTTTACTAGGATTAAATTTCAGGAATTGGGAAAAACTGAGTTTAAATGTATTTGGCTGAGGTGTGTGTAAACTTCCGTCTTCAACTGTACCTGACTGCAACGGGTGTGGCTGAAATAGCCGAATCCACTAATTTGAAGGGTTGTCCACATACTTATATATATTTAGTGCAAATGTAAAATGTCTTCTCTTGCTGCTTAGTGACAATAATGCCTTTAAAGCAACCAATATACATCAGCACTCAGTTACTTCGGAATGGTGGACTTGGAGATACATTTTGCTCTATAATTGACCTTGTGGCCTCCAAGCGCAGGGATTTCAGGAAAGTTATAAGTTCAGAGGCAGAGGCGTTATGCAGTGCATGTCATGCAAAACATTTTTGAACTCATGGTCAAATCTGATATCTTTAAATACAATATCTTTCTAAATGAGGACCTTACAAATCGATAAAACTTAGGGAGCCTGTGTAGTTGCAATGGGCATGACCCAGTTCAGAGGCACTTACGCAACTAACATCTTCAATCGAAAGAGCAAATCAATAGAACAGAGAAAGAGAACTAGTGCCTAAGTGCACTCTCATTCTATCACCAGTCTCTTGATAACGGGCCCAATTGAATGGCTTCCCAGCAGGGAGATGTGACTTTGAACACGTACCAAGCTCTTAATCTATTTTGGTGCTTTTGGAAAATGTTAAACTGTCTGAAGGTTACAAAGACCAGATTTAGAAAATGTGTGATAAATAGCAGTCTAGCATTAAGAAGAATTGGAAGGTGTGCCTGCACAAGAGGGTTAAAATGTTCTACTATCCAGAATATGAGGAAATGCATTCAAGTAATGCAGTCAAGGATATGCAGGTGTCCTTTACAGGGTAAAATCTTGGTGTTAGTTGTATCATGCCTCTAACAAGGCAACTATCCCTATATTGCGTTACCACTTGAATCTCATATATGTGGTATATCGGGCTTTCCTGAAGGGAAGTCAACATGTATCTGTTGAAAGCTCAAAGGTAATCATCATGTTCACTTAGTAGACACTTTGTAGAATACTTAGAAACATTCTACATAATGGAAATGTACAAGGACACATTGCTAATGTTTTGTATGAATGTGCGTAGGAGTTTGGTTATTTTTAGATGCAACTTATTTGATGCACTTGGGTCTTGGCAGCAGTGGCATACAGTGGCGCTGCGTTGGCAGGGATCATCCTCGCCGAGGTGACTTTGGGTCGAAGGGCGGCCTACTTTCAGCATTCCAGAAAAGGTCAACAGAGAGACAACGCCCCCCTTGGGATGTGCCAGAAAAACGAATGGTCACAAAGGCAACGGCTTATTGTAGGGATGGATTAATTAGGTTAACTCGTACATATTCGGATCAGTACTTTCTGCAAAAGGTCAGCGATTGGCCAATACAGGCTACATAACCAGGTGTCAATGTCCAAGCCAAGACCCCCCCCTCTCTCTCCCCAATGAAGAACGATCAACATCACCAGATGTAATTCCAATTTAGTTGGCAAGTGCACCTATTGGCCTATTGGGGGAAGTAACATTTAGAAGGGTGAGTAGGCATACTGTATAGTCAATGTTGTTTAGCCAAGGCCTCAGAAGTGGGAAGAGTACCTAAAATATTGGTTTATTAATACTTGGTCGTCAAAACTTTTTTTTGTGCTATGGAGAATGCATTATCTGAAGAAAAAAAAAAAGTCCAAATCCACCCAGACTAATACAAACAAATCTCTCTTAGGCACTGATCTCAGATGTTTGAAATATAATTCAGCCTCTGCTTACGTTGTAAACATGTAGCTCCTCTAATTACTGTACTTGAAACATAATATGTCTGACATTGTGTGTTGTTTAAAGGCTTAGGTTCCCTTATATTGGTGGTGTGGTATGTTGAAGAACTGACAGTAAACTTTACTGTCTAGAAAGTACATGCCATTCATTAGATTGAGTAAGAGTTACGAAGTATTTACATTTACATATGGCACATAAACATAAAACTAGATAGTTTGCAGTCTAGTCGGTGCATTTCTGTCATATCGAATTAAGCAGCTGTTTAGGAATAACTTTACAACTCTGTACAATTTCAGACAGTAGCACATACCAGCGAAATAGGCAATTGTTTACCTCCATATTCTATCATTAATCTAGAGAGGCGTTATTCTGAACTGCTTTGAAGCTGAGGTGTTGTAGGGTGTTAGGGGTTGTGTGTTGTGAGCTGTGTATAGTGTTTGGGGCTGTTCCTCTTTGCTTGACATCATGGGGAAATCAAAAGAAATCAGCCAAGACCTTAAAAAAAAATTGTAGACCTCCACAAGTCTGGTTCATCCTTGGGAGCAATTTCCAAACGCCTGAAGGTACCACGTTCATCTGTACTAACAATAGTATGCAAGTATAAACACCGTGGGACCATGCAGCCGTCATACCGCTCAGGAAGGAGACGTGTTCTGTCTCCTAGAGATGAACATATTTGGTTCGAAAAGTGCAAATCGATCCCAGAACAGCAAAAGACCTTGTGAAGACGCTGGAGGAAACAGGTACAAAAGTATCTATATCCACAGTAAAATGAGTCCTATATCGACATTTTTTTTAACCTTTATTTAACTAGGCAAGTCAGTTAAGAATAAATTCTTATTTTCAATGACGGCCGAGGAACAGTGGGTTAACTGCCTTGTTCAGGGGCAGAACGACAGATTTTTACCTTGTCAGCTCGGGGAATCAATCTTGCAACCTTTCGGTTACTTGTCCAACGCTCTAACCACTAGGCTACCTGCCGCCCCACATAACCTGAAAGGCCGCACAGCAAGGAAGAAGCCACTGCTCCAAAACCGCCATTAAAAAAAGCTAGACTATGGTTTGCAACTGAACATGGGGACAAAGATTGTACTTTTTGGAGAAATGTCCTCTGGTCTGATGAAACAAAAATAGAACTGTTTGGCCATAATGACCATCGTTATGTTTGGAGGAAAAAGGGGAAGACGCTTGCAAGCCAAAGAACACCATCCCAACCGTGAAGAACGGACGTGGCAGAATCATGTTTTGGGGGTGCTTTGCTGCAGGAGGGACTGGTGCACTTCACAAAATAGATGGCATCATGGAGGAAAATGTGGATATATTGAAGACAGTCAGGAAGTTAAAGCTTGGTTGCAAATGGGTCTTCCAAATGGACAATGACCCCGAGCATACTTCCAAAGTTGTGGCAAAATGGCATAAGGACAAAAAAGTCAAGGTATTGGAGTGGCCATCACGAAGCCCTGACCTCAATCCTATAGAAAATGTGTGGGCAGAACTGAAAGCTTGTGCGAGCAAGGAGGCTTACAAACCTGTTACACCAGTTCTGTCAGGAGGAATGGGCCAAAATTCACCCAACTTGTGGGAAGTTTGTGGAAGGCTACCCAAAATATTTGACCCAAGTTAAACAATTTAAAGGTAATGCTACCAAATACTAATTGAGTGTATGTAAACTTCTGGGAATTTTTACGAGGATTAAATGTCAGGAATTGTTAAAAACTGAGTTTAAATGTATTTGGCAAAGGTGTATGTAAACATCCGACTTCAACTGTATATACAGGATTTGGCCCTGATAGCTGAAGTTTCATCTAGGAAATTGAAATCTATAGATGTTTGCACCACTGTAGTGGCTGATTCTGTACAATATAGGCTCATGTAGATACTTACAGCTGATGATTCCTTTTGACAAGAGGGAATCACACATTTAACATGTTCCTTATACAACACGTAGTGTAACATTCAGTAAACGAATTGAGTCACTCATCCAAGCACTCACTAGCTGACATACAAAAGTCATGACACAAGCATGTGAAGGACAGTTAGTAGCCAGGAACTACTGTATGGGTTAATTATCCCATAGACACATTGCAAGTGTCACCCTAATGCTTTTGCGTTGTGTGCTCACTTTCATTGTATTTAGTGGAAGGCCTGATGCATGGTGTAAGGGGGTGCTCATTTATCGAATACTCTGGGGGGGGGGGGGGAACTGTTTGCAATGCATGGCACTAAAAATGTAGATTTAATTTTTTTTTATAAAGCTTTTGATGACAAGATTTCTACTTCGAACCAAGTTCCGTAGGTTGGGATTATGTTAGAGGTGCATGTTGCCCAATGTATATTATGATCAAATTCTTATTGGTGACCTGTAATGTGACACAAGATATTCCAACTGCTATAACTTTGCAATAGGTTTATTACTGTAGTGGGGAAATTAGGACATACTGAAAATAAATATAAATGCCACATGTAAGGTTTTGGCACCATGTCTCATGAGCGATCACAAATGTTCTACACACATTTTATATCTCTCAACTGTTGAGCACAAATTTGTTTACATCCTTGTTAGTAAGCACTACCCCAGTCTCATTCTTGGCACCAGAACATGCAGCACAGCTGGCTTGGTGACAGATTATCCAACATCCTGTACAAAAGTTACAATTGAATTATTTCTTTGGAAATTTAAAATGGCAACCAACTTCAGGAGTTTAGGGCATGAACAGATTGAACACATTAAATAACACAAGTGACTCAAGGTAGGTTTAAAATGTTTAATTGTCAAAAAGACATTGCCACTGCCTTTAACAGGAATCTCAACAAAACAAATCTTAAGTTACTTACAGCCATCAATTGAGAAAGGTATAAAAAGAACAAGCCCTGAAGAACCCCCGTGGAGCTAGGATCTAACAAGTGCAAGATTTTTTTTTTCGATTTTTCTTCAACATTAACTAAGTGGCAGTTTATGGCATCCGTCGAGGTTGGAGCCCCGTCAATGAGCAGCATGTTCACAAGGACAAACATTCAATGGCTCGCTAACAAACACTTACATACCCCCAATTCAGCATTGAACACCTACATTATGGCCCCCAGAACTTTTCCAAGTCCTCTTCCTATAGCCTCTAGGTGGGTTTACTTTGCTGCACAGCAGTGGACAAATCTGGAAACAAACGGATTGCCAAAGTTTGTTCAAATATTGCTAAGTAAAAAAATATATAATTATGCTAATCTTGTTCAGGCATTAGACAATCCATTACAGTAACCAAGACTTGTCAGTCCATTTTGAATAATCAGTTGTAGAAACCTGGACATTGGAACAGACAGGCTGGACAACAGTAACCTTTGTACAAGACACAAACTGTATTTATACAAAAACATGTAGAAAATAAGACCCTCCAGGAGAGATCTTAACATTGATATTCAAGTGTAGAAAAGCATTGTACATGCCACCCCAAGGACATCTGACTGAACCATGGTGTCCCACCTTCCTCAATTCCCCCTTCTCAGTACTCTTCTACCACGGTACCAGCCAAGGAGGAGTAGAGCTTCTTCTTGATGAGCCGGAAGCCAGGGCTGAGTTTGAGCGCATGCCTGAAGCCTGGAGTGAAACAGGCACCAATGTGCAGGAAGTCCCTGAGACTGGGCCAGGCACTACAGTCCTGCTTGAACACCAGCGTCAGCTCGAAGGTGGGCACCACGTCTGCATTGTACACGATGCGCTCCAGCTGCTTACAGCACTGTTCCTGCTCCAGGTGCACGTAGAGTACACAGCCGCGTAGGCCGCACGGCTCACCCGACGACAGGCGCAGTACATCGCGTGCTATCCTCAGAGTCAGCTTCTCAGGGACCAGCACCTTAGAGCAACGCATCGTGGTCTTCTTGGCCCGTGACAGGCAGTTCTCAAACATCTTGGCCAACTGCTGACACATCCTGTCCTCAGACACCTCCACGTTCAGGTGAGGCTCAGCCAAACAGTGTTCCCAGGAATCCAGCTCTGACAGAAGACAAAGACAATAGTCGAGTGATGTTTTAAAGACAAAGCAAAAGTGCAGACTATGGGCCTCAGTCAAATACAAGAACATTTGATAAAGTCAGGCGTGTAACTTAAGGGGGAGACATGGACCCCCCCAGTATTAGAGACTGGACAATTTGACCCAGTCAATAATATACCATGAGGAATTTGATGATTGAAAATTCCCACCGTGACATTGCACAGCAGTAGGCTGGTTTCTTTCTCCTTTATACATCAATATGGACGTGAAACCAGGTACTGGTGTCTATACGGTTTCTTGAGTAAGTGGTGTTCTTATATCATATTTGTGCAACAGTAGCAGTTTGTTCAATTGGCTAAGGGGCATAGACTGTTTCCCCATGACTGAAAGTTTGGGACAGCGATAGGTAATATTTAACACAAATAGAGATGGGCAACCCCATGAGTCTGACCATTTATTTATAACCACAATGCTGAATCAGTTGGGCTACCGCTAATCATTCTTATTGCTAACACACCAGCCTGATGTGGACCAATTTGTCAGGCTCATTTGAGGGGGAAATTATATTTTAATGGTGTCACCATTTGATATCCATACATTGGAGTCACCAGGGCCGCATTCACTATGAAAAGACAAACAAAATAATGCAACAAAACACCTGCTTAGACATTGCCAGGAACACCAGGATTGGGTCAAATGCCATCAGCTAACCACATTGTGTAGCAATCGGTCAGTCGATGGCAGTCTTGTGGCACAAAGGCCTCCCAAAGTGTCATGTCCTCTTCACTGCCAGAATTCACTGGATAGCCTAACCACCATAATGCTTATTGGCTTTCACCCATCCAGTCCTCTCAGGTCAGTGAGAAGGAAATGAGACTTGAGCCAGAGTCACAGTGCATGGACTTGTCAACACATTGTCTGCACGCAATCTTTATAATTGTCAGGTGAGGTATGTGACAATTGGATTTCAATGTTTCATAGAAGTTAAAATTTTAACTACAGTACAACAGCCAGAGTCATTATGCAGTCTGTGCATTCAAATCTCACATTGATACATGACAACAACATTATTTGAAGAAACGGAGTCCTGTTGGCCAGCATATGATAAAAGATGAAGTCATATTTTGACGTCACC
This sequence comes from Salvelinus fontinalis, assembly GCF_029448725.1. NCBI lineage: Eukaryota > Metazoa > Chordata > Actinopteri > Salmoniformes > Salmonidae > Salvelinus > Salvelinus fontinalis. The sequence goes on from NC_074700.1 coordinate 7,419,902, forward strand.
ATCCCCTTCCATTCTTTCCTGCAACTACGCACCAATACTGGAGTAAACAAGCGCTGAATGAGTGGATTGGAGAATTTAGAAATGCCACACATACATTGAAGAAAAGCTCAAAACGCTTACCATTTTCAATACAAGTCAAGTCGTATCTACGGTCAATCAATTCTGATATGCATTCCGGGTTTTTACTCTTAAGTTTGCTTGTAGCAACCATGGCGCCCAACCCGTTAGTTCCTTTTTAAAAGTGCTGTAAAAAATAAGGTACATGTTATTACAATTTAGCAATAATTCACAAGCCAACTTCGCATAGCCTACACAAGCGCTGAATGAGTGGATTGGAGAATTTAGAAATGCCACACATACATTGGAGAAATTTAACATTTATCAACACAAAGCATAAAAATGTTCAAAGTAGGCCAGTTTGCATCTAGTTACTGTTGCTAGGGATGTTCGTAAATTCAATCTGGAGTGCCAGAGTGTGCTCCCTGGGCGTTCGTAAATTCAGAGCGTTTCGCTTCGGAGGGCTCTCAGCTTTTCATGGCTCTCAGAGCGTGCCGAGGAGTAAGGTTGATCCGAGCGTTCTGACCTCAACAGCAGTCAAGCACCCAAGCTGACTGGCTAACATCGGCTAGCTACTTCCAGACAAATGAGAGAACACATCCCGCTGACCATTTCAGTCGCCCTAGCAGAGCTGGTTATGCTGTTCATGTTATCCAGAGCGTTGGTGACTAATTACGCTTGTTTTGCAGAGGAGTTCGTAAATTCTTCAATTATTCTGCGCTCTGGCACACTGTCAAGAGTGCTCTGAAATCGGAGTAGATAAGTGAATTTATGTAGGCGCTCTAAATATATGTTTCGAAAACTTCTGTATAACATTTTTGGCTAGTCCTAATAATGACGCAAAACATTCGCTTGCAGCATCAGAACACTCAACAAGTATTGAATAAAATAAACTAGCTTACCTTGATATAGCTATGTTGGTTCAAAATAAATTATAAAGGCTCTCTTATAAATACTTTCCCCACATAGGCTACAAACACACACCCCACAAACATTAACACTGCCTACAGCTAGAGCAACGCCTTGGGGTTACTTATACTCTTCTTCTCACAGCTCACGCTGCTTTGTCCAATCGGAATCAGTTTATCGTTCTGGAAATTGCTGAAGTTAACCACGCGTGCAAGCAACACACCTTGCGCTTTTCAGGGCTCTCAGAGAACGTCTGCTCCGAGGCACATGATTGGCCACGGAAGAAATTGCGTCAACCAATAATCAATTAACATTAATTTGTTTCTACCTGAATTTTTCAATCACTCACGTGCGACAATTCTTCTGTCAAAAAGTGCTAGTAATCAAACTACCATATTCAACAGGAAGTAGTCCTAAACGTATGGCTGTCTTGTACTCATCTTTCTTTTTCCCAACGCGCTGAAGCCAAAACCACGCGCCGTTATTCAGAGGAGCGTTCTACTACGCTCCCATTGGGTAGCTAGCGTTGTCTCAATCACAGGCGATCAGTGCAGAGACAGTGACCTTCCAAGGTAAGGATGGAAAGTGTAATTTAACAATTAGCTGCCTACCATAATGCAGGCCTATTATTATTATGTTTGTTAACATTTGCCCATGTATTTATTTTCAGAGTTTCAATGAGTTGCAAAAATTTCTCAGATAACTCTGCTTAATTCCCTAAATTGAAGGTCAGCTAAGTTAACCTAGTGTACTTAACGTTACTAGCTCGGTATTTGAAGTTGTTATATTGTTATTAGTAGTCTATTATCAGGTATAAGCATATGCTTATCATTCATAATTTCTCAAATATTCATTAGCTAATCATTCAGTCGAATATGCTATGCTACAGCCATTGAACCCATCTTTGAGCGTTAAGGGACGTTAATGGCTAGCTCGGTCCACAACATTGTTATTATATTTTTCAATCTTGAAATACAAGGGCAAATGTTATTAATCAGTGACTGAAATTTTGCGCAATGTGACATTCACTTCCGGACTTGGAGAGAGCTCAAAGAGTTGTAGAACGCCCCTCTGAATAACGGGGCGTGGCTTTGGCTTAACTGCGTTGGGAAAAAGAAAGACGCTTCTTGTACTTCATTCAGAATTTAATGAGATGCGTGCATATCCTAGAGGATGAACGAGGCCTCTAGTGGCCAAAAGGCCATTTTCGCATGGGCAGCACCCTAGCGCCCCACAGTAGAGGCACAGATAGAACAATAAGACAGCTATTTCACTGGATGTATAAATGTGAAGCATCCGGTTGGCATTTCCACTCACTACCAAATATGTTAGTGAGAGGAAGCCCACTGGCGCGCAATGGGAGAAGATGGAAAGAGATGGATTTTGGCCTATATGCTGCACATTTTCTCATCAAATAAACATTTGAGCTCAATAATTTTCTGTTGCCAAAACTAGAATTTATTATGAACAGAGTGGACTAACTTTTGTAGACTTTACCCGTTCCAAATGTTTAAAAAAAATCACCCTGTTTATGTAACGGATGTGAAATGGCTAGCTAGTTAGCGGGTACGCGCTAGTAGCATTTCAATCAGTTACGTCACTTGCTCTGAGACTTTAAGTAGGGTTGCCCCTTGCTTTGCAAGGGCCGCGGCCTTTGTGTAGCGATGGGTAACGATGCTTCGTGGGCAACCGTTGTTGATGTGTGCAGAGGGTCCCTGGTTCGCGCCCGTGTCGGGGCGAGGGAACGACGTAAAGTTATACTGTTACATTGATGCTGTTGACCCGGATCACTGGTTGCTGCGGAAAAGGAGGAGGTTGAAAGGGGGGTGAGTGTAACGGATGTGAAATGGCTAGCTAGTTAGCGGGTACGCGCTAGTAGCATTTCAATCAGTTACGTCACTTGCTCTGAGACTTTAAGTAGGGTTGCCCCTTGCTTTGCAAGGGCCGCGGCTTTTGTGGAGCAATGGGTAACGACGCTTCGTGGTTGACTGTTGTTGATGTGTGCAGAGGGTCCCTGGTTCGCGCCCGTGTCGGGGCGAGGGGACGGTTTAAAGTTATACTGTTACATTTAGAAGGAGCGCAAAAGCAAATTGAGTTATTGCACATGCGCACTTCACAGAGTAGGCGTTCCGTAACGGAAATATGCAGATTCATACTAAAACGCCCCAATAGGATTTCTCCAGCGCATGCTTGGCTCTGTCCACCTCCTTGCTTGTTCTGCCCACTATGACTAATTTGTATCTTGGTTTAGTTATAAAAATCTTTGTTGGAGGTGTACCCATAAAACCTAATCATTTTTCCACCATAAATATTTCCCATAGCTCTGTCAAGTTGGATGGGGAGTGTCGCAGCACAGCTAATTTCAGGTCTCTCAAGAGTTGTTCGATCTGGTTCAAGTACGGGCTTTGGCTGGGCCACTCAAGGACATTCAGAGACTTGTCCCGAAGCCACTCCTGCTTTGTCTTGGCTGTGTGCTTAGGGTCATTGTCCTGTTGGAAGGTGAACCTTCACCCCAGTATGAGGTGTATAAGAATGATGGAGGCCACTGTGTTCTTTAGGACTTTTAATGCTGCAGAATGTTTTTGGTACCCTTCCCCAGACCTCGACACAATCCTGTCTCAGAGCTCTACGGACAATTCCTTCGACCTCATGGCTTGGTTTTTTGCTCTGACATGCACTGTCAACTGTGGGACCTTATATAGACAGGTGTGTGCCTTTCCAAATCATGTCTAATCAATTGAATGTACCACAGGTGGACTCCATTCAACGTGTAGAAACATTTCAAGGATGATCAATGGAAACAGGATCCACCTTGATCCTGACTAGTCTCACCAGTCCCTGCCACTGAAAAGCATCCCCACAGCATGATGCTGGCACAACCATGCTTCACCGTAGGAATGGTGCCAGGTTTCCTCCAGACGTGACGCTTGGCATTTAGGCCAAAGAGTTCAATCTTGGTTTCATCAGACAAAATAATCTTGTTTCTCATGATCTGAGAGTCTTTAGGTGCCTTTTGGCAAACTCCAAGCAGCCTGTCATGTGCCTTTTACTGAGGAGTGGCTTCCGTCTGGCCACTCTACCATAAAGGCCTGATTGGTGGAATGCTGCAGAGATGGCTGTTCTTCTGGAAGGTTCTCCCATCTCCACAGAGGAACTCTAGAGCTCTGTCAAAGTGAGCATCGGGTTTTTGGTCATCTCCCTGACCAAGGCCTTTCTCCCCCGGTTGCTCAGTTTGGCTGGGTGGCCAGCTCTAGGAAGAGTCTTGGTGGTTCCAAACTTCATCCATTTAAGAATGATGTATGCCACTGTGGTATTTTGGTACCCTTACTCATATCTGTGCCTCGACACAATCCTGTCTCGGAGCTCTACGGACAATTCCTTCGACCTCATGGCTTGGTTTTTGCTATGACATGCACTGTCAACTGTGGGACCTTATATAGACAGGTGTGCCTTTCCAACTCATGTCCAATCAATTGAATTTACCATAGGTGGACTCCAATCAAGTTGTAGAAACATCTCAAGGATGATCAATGGAAACAGGATGCACCTGAGCTCAATTTCAAGTCTTATAGCAAAAGGTCTGAATACTTATGTAAATAAGGTATATCTGTTTTTTATTCTTAATATATTTGCAAAAATTACTAAAAACCTGTTTTTGTTTTTTCATTATGGGGTATTGTGTGTAGATTTCTGAGGAAAAAAATAGAATAAGGCTGTAACGTAACAAAATGTGGAAAAAGTCAAGGGGTTTGAATGCTTTCCGAAGGCACTGTACTTGATATACAGTCTAATAATAGCAATGCAAAATCGTCAGATGTTTTCCTTACAGCAAATGTATGAGAAATGCATGACCGGATGGATTGAAAATTCATTTTTCACTTGGGGTAGGCCTACTTTCATGCTTGGAGCTCTCCTAAATGTCATTTTGAAAACTGAGCATAACATTTTGCTATTGCCAACACATCTACTTGTGTATTATTTTTTCATCAGACCTCCTTTATTGTGGCTTAAACTAACCAGATTATACAAAAAAACAGTTCCATATTCAATTATCTTTTGTACTAATTGATCAAAGACAATATTCAATGTTCTCCAAACATGGCCATCCTGATCATCCTGAATGGTGAGAGTTGCTTCCAGATGCCTCTGGAAACGCTATCTGGGGAGCCTCACTGAGCAGCTGCCCACCGAAGTCATGGTGAAATTGGTCAAAGGAGTAATAGAAGCAATCAGGGGCCTCCTCCAACGTGAGTAAGTAAGGTAAGTGCATATCATAGTTTTTTTTGTATGTTGTGTGGGCCTATGTGATCGACTGGGTTCGAACTATGTTAGCCCACTGAGCTAGCCTGGTGTTACTTTGGGGAACTTATACTAGTCTTCATGTCTCAGGCACCAGCACGGTTAACTCATCATGTGAGCATGACTCACCAAACCACCTCAGTTACATTTCACCCCCCTTTGCCATCCTCCTTCTCAGAGACCCATTCAGGTCACGGAACCAATGTGACAGACTGGGCTTGAACCTGGGTGTTCCCGCACGGCACAAGGTTAGCCCACTGAGCTAAAGCCTCGGCTCAGGGGGCAATCACCAGTCTTAAGTTCTCAGGCAAAGTTACTCATCACAAACTTGTGGTTCCCTGAACCATGTACAGGAATTTTCTGGAAATGCACTGGAAGATGTGTGTGCATTGTTTAATAACAAGGTAGAACACTGATGTTTAACAATGTAGCTGCATTTAGTGCTGAGCGATTAACCAACATTTTGGTTATTCTTCATTTTTTAAACAACTAATTGATCAGCTTCGTTTCTATTATTTGAATTCCATTCATCTTTATTTTTCTGTGAGCTTAATGCTCAGTTTCACTAGAGATAAATCAGATCAAGCCCAAACTGTGTGATGTAGTAGGGAGTTGTACTTTCCAATATTCTTCATAGTTTAGAGGAGAAAACGCGGTAATTAACTACAATGATCATAATCCATTGCGCGCCTTCTTGTCCACTCTGTATGGTGCAGAAACTTAGAGGGAAAGAAGAGACAGAAAAACAAGCAATCGAGAGGGATAGAGAGCAGTTGCTTCGTGAGGTATCTCTACCTGAAAATACATGATCTTCTAAGTGATCGATAGTTGGTATTCAGCAGTTACTTTGAAGTACTAAAATAGTTATTTTGTCAGACAGTATAGGTAACAGTTCTATAGAGATGAGGACTTAGAATGAAATAATAAAAATGTAATAATAAAAATAATAAATAATAAAGTAAACAAATAAAACAAATGTAATATACACAACTGAAATATTTTTATAAAGTAATGTGAATAAATTATCGTTAATAAGTGATAAGCAGTATTGGGTAGTCTCTATCATCACGGGACTTTTATTAATTGTTTTATTCTGTGTTTTTACAACATTCAATCTGCATAATGCATAGTGCATTTTAATGTAATAATAATCATAACCGAAATCGAAAATGTGATTTTCTTAAAAAAATAATCGAACCGATCTCAAAAAGCACTAATTGCTCAGCTCTAGCTGTAGCAAACAGCCACACTCAGGGAACCCATTATCATTCCCTCTCAACAGGCATTTGATTTCTCCCATGTAATCTGACTCGGCAGGCATGGCCCTCCCTACATACAGCTGAGGGTAATGGAATCCAGCTCACCAGGGAGCTCTCTGCTTTGCTCCCACTGTCACATGGATAGAACAAGATACCCATAAGAAAACAGTCACGTGTGTTTGCCAGTGCAGCCGACTATTGCCCATCTACCAGCTGCAAACTAGAACAACACCTGACAACCGCATTTCCCTGAAGTGTTGTGTTGTGAGGAGAATTCATCACAAACAACCTTTTCATGTTGCATTAGCTTCAAGTCAATAGTATGTTGAGAAAATGCAAAAAAACACACAAAAAAAACAACATCACAGTGTTATTATCAAAAGCATCTTGAAAAGTTAAGTTGTTAATATTTGTGACCGACCGCCTTGATTCGATCTTATGTAGCAACATTTGAAATTGTGTTTTTTACATTTCATAAAAGCAGAGACACAGAGCTACGAAATGGTATATCATACACTGCATTTGAGGAACAATAGGAAAGTAATTCTGCTTTGAAAGTTGATAAACTTGGAACCCCACTTTTGAGAAAATGGCCCTGGAATGTTTTGGTGCACCTACTAGAGAGCTCTTCTTTGTCTACACCCATTCAGCATCGTTCACCCCCTCTTAAGCCAGCCCCACCAGTCTCTTTAAGGATTCACATGTGAGGTCATGTGCTAAACAGTGAGTAGTGTAGTAAAGATTAAGACTAAAAGTGGTAAAAGTAGTAGCCTACAATAAGGAAAAATTCCATGTATACGGGAAGTGTCCAGATAAAAATATTTAATAAATATTAGATGATGCTTACCCAGACACGCTTGTCTAAATTGATGGGTCATGTGAAATAAATGCTATAACCCCCAGCCAAATCTTGCTAAGTGGATGGGTCTTTACAGAAGGTGTAAACGGTACAGCGAAATGGTTACTTGCATAGTAGCAATATCAAAAAGAGAGAGTGCCAATATAAAGAAAAAAAAACAAGTGTCAATGCCAGTAGAGAAAGAACAAAATAATATACAGTATGTACAAGAACAATATCAATAACGATATCAGTGATATTAGTGATCGATGAGATAGTTATATGCATACAATCAGGGGTAAAGTGGCTGAGCAGCAGGATAAAAGAAATTGTAGCAGCAACATATGGCATGTGTATTAGGAGAGAGTCATGTGAATAGAGGCACTGCAGATAGTGCTGATGACTGGGAACTCGCCCCCAGTGATGAACTGGTCCACCCAGACCACGAATGAACAAGGGAATCTATATTCGGAGAGCTTGTTTCTGTCCTGCCCTTGACTTTGGTGCAGGGCATGTGATGTCCATAGCCTCTTCGTCGCAAAACTCCCTGATTTTCTCAAAGTCTAGCTGTGTCCAGTCCAGATGGTGCTTGTACAGGCAAACCATCTATGGGAGGAAGGATGTCAGTGTTGAGCAGCAGCTGAATCCTGGTCCCGACTGAGTCCGGACGCTCCTTGGCGACAACAACACCAGGCTCCAGAGCATCGAAGCTGTAAAACAGGGAATAACAAACAAATGGAGAAGATATTACAACCTTGAATAACATTTATTCACCTCCCAAGTTTAGATAAGAAGAATAACCTCATACAATGCAATGGAAATGATATTCACCTGAAGTGCTGGTACTGCTTGATCTGTGGCAGCGGACTGAAGTACGGAGTCAGGTGTTGTTGCCAGCTATGGCTTTCCACCAGCACCGTACCATCGTCTAGTCCAACCAGCTGTGGGATGTTGACCCCTGTCACAGTGCTGTCCTTCACAACACCAGCAATCTCGGAAAAAGTGTTCACTCTGGTGTTTTTGAAGCGCTGCTTGATGAGGCTGAAGCACCAGTCGGGGGCAAACTTGGTGTGGCCTGCGATCAGGAAGTGGTTCAGACTGTGGTGGAGCTTGTGCAAGGTCCGCCAGGCACAATACCAGAGCACAAACTTGTTTGACCACTGCAGTAATCACAATTCAGGTCCACACGGGTTTTCCCAACTCCGTAGTTGGTGAAGAAATAGTGCATGTAGTTGATGACTGCGCTACTGCCTTTGCTGGATGACATGCCTTCATCAATCAAGTAGTTGACTTGTTGTGGTATTCCTTCACAGCAGACAAAAAAACAAGCCACCTTGCGAGAAGTTAAAAAGCAGATGTGACCTGGCTGCATAGGGTCTGAAGGATAGTTCACCTTCAAACAACAACAAAATAACATTTAAGAAATTAAAATGAATTGTCTCACCCCTGTCAGTTTGTCTTTACACAGCTCAGTGAAAGGCATTTGCCTGCTTCCCATATATATATATATAGATATATACACACAAAAAACGTATATATATATATATATTAGGAGGAAATGTTGCTTAATTGTTGAGCAAACTCAAAGCTGTAATGCATCCATGCTTGCTGGTTCAGTAGGGCCCCCCAGAGACAACTGCAGGTCTTGACAGGTGGTCTTGCAGTCAGCAACCATCTTCTGGTAAACAGAACGCTTACTCTGAACAAGCAGGAGATGGGTCTCTTGGTTCTTCAGCTTGGCTGACTTAACAGCTTCTGGCAGATTGGCAGATCTGAAGACCTGATAGTTGTTCCTCTGGCACTGCCAGCACAGGTCTGTCCTGGGCTTAGTGCTTGAGATGTGGGGCAGCTTGCTTGGCCCGTTGTTTCAAGTCAATCTGGTTCACACTGACCTAGCGATAGCGCCTGATAAATTCAGGCAGAAAAGTGATTGAGAGCAGTAGCAACACATTTGCAGTTCTCCATGGCTAACGTTGTATTTGTCGGAAGAAAAAAAACGACAGTAGAAAGGATTACCGAAGATGCTACAAGATGCTACACGGCAGACCAATCTGAAACTCATGTCTCGGCATGTCCAGCCCATTCATTATCTCAGCCAATCATGGCTAGCAGAAAGGTTCCTGTCTTATTCTTTGGCTAAACCAACTAGGCTTGTAATTTAACAACTTTATTCGTATTTACAGATGACATATAGGTTTGTTATTAAGGCACATGAAAATTCAAATGTTCCAGAAGGCATTTCTGCCAAAAACGCATTTAGATCAGAAATATAATTAACGTTGGTGTTATTTTCTCATGTGGCACACAGTTCATATCATTCCATAAATGTTGCAGGCCATAAAACTATGTTTTGCCCGCAATTGACCCATTGCCAAGTCCCGCCCTCATTAGTTACTGTTTGCGAGGTTGGACACTTTTCCCCATGCAAATAATATTATTATAATTATTATTATCTGTGCACGTGTACAGATGCTCCTCACACTGCTACAATGGTGATAGTTATGGGACCAAAGCAGCTGAGATCTGTATCTCTCTGCAGGCATACTCAGGCAAATCCTCTACATCTCTCTTATCAAGCCCTTTTGTTCTTGCGACCTCCTTTCTTCTCCTCCATCTCAGCCTTCCCCATGGCCACCAACTCTCTTTTCTCCTCCACTGGTCACTGGAGCCATGGCAATGGTCATTGGTCCATCACCTCTCCCTAGTGCTGCAGTATGGTTGTAGGTCTGTGGACTGGTGTTGACCAGAGTTAGAACAGCACATTTTCCCACCTCTTCTCTATTTCTTCCTTTGTGCTATCCACTCAACATGTTTTGCTTCATTTCCATTTTCTTCGTATAGATCTTTTTTGGAACTTCTCAAGGAGCTCCCACAACATAGCCTGGGTGTCTCCCTTTATCTCTCTGCAGGCATACTCAGGCACACCCTCTCCATCTCCCTCCTCTAGCCCTCTTGTTCTTGCAACTTCCTCATTGTTTACATTTGAGTAATTTAATAATTTAGCAGATTTATCCAGAGCGACTTAGTTAGTGCCTTCATCTGTAGATAGCTAGGTGAGACAACCACATATCACAGTCGTAGTAAGTACATTTTTTTCCCTCAAAGTAGTTATCAGCAAAGTCAGTGTTCGTAGGAAAATAAAAGTGCATCTGTGCCTTCACCCTGGCCACCTCTTTCTCTTTTTGTCCTTCATCTGGGCCTTCACCCTGGCCACCTCTTTCTCTCCTCCATCTCAGCCTTCACCCTGGCCATCTCTCTTTTCTCCTTCATCTGGGCCTTCACCCTGGCCATCTCTCTTTTCTCCTCCATCTGGGCCTTCACCCTGGCCACCTCTTTCTCTCTTTTCTCCTCCATCTGGGCCTTCACCCTGGCCACCTCTTTCTCTCTTTTCTCTTCCATCTGGGCGTTCACCCTGGCCACCTCTTTCTCTCGTTTCTCCTCCATCTGGGCCTTCACTCTGGCCACCTTTCTCTTGTTTCTCCTCCATCTGGGCCTTCACCCTGGCCACCTCTTTCTCTCTTTTCTCCTCCATCTGGGCCTTCACCCTGGCCACCTCTTTCTCTCTTTTCTCTTCCATCTGGGCGTTCACCCTGGCCACCTCTTTCTCTCGTTTCTCCTCCATCTGGGCCTTCACTCTGGCCACCTCTTTCTCTTGTTTCTCCTCCATCTGGGCCTTCACCCTGGCCACCTCTTTCTCTCGTTTGTCCTCCATCTGGGCCTTCACCCTGGCCACCTCTTTCTCTCGTTTCTCCTCCATCTGGGCCTTCACCCTGGCCACCTCTTTCTCTATTTCTTTCCTCCATTGGGGCCTTCACCCTGGCCGTCTCTTTCTCTATTTCTTTCCTCCATTGGGGCCTTCACCCTGGCCGTCTCTTTCTCTATTTCTTTCCTCCATTGGGGCCTTCACCCTGGCCACCTCTTTCTCTATTTCTTTCCTCCATTGGGGCCTTCACCTTGGCCAACTCTTTCTATCTTTTCTCCTCCATGAGTTGTCCATGATGTGATTCGAACACGCAATGTTTGAGTTGCTATACCTTCGTGTTAAACGCCCACCTATCCTACCCGACCAACCTCCCTCCTTCCTATCGTTTCTATCTTAAGTAACCTACTGTCTTCATTTGTGATTGAAATTAACTATATATACAAAATCGTGTGCCTGTCATGAATTTCCAATAAGTAATTTATGTCTATTTCACAATCATTTGTGATACTGGGTTGTGTGTTGCAGTATGGTTCTAGGTTTGGGGACGCGGGTTGACCAGAGTAAGAAAAGCACATGTTCACATCTCTTCTCTACATCCACTCAACTTTCTTTCATTAATTTCCACCTTCTCTTTCTGTATATTTTCAAGCAGCTCCCACAGCATAGCCCGGGTCTCTCACTGTAGGCACACTCAAGGACACCCTCTTAATCTCTCTCATACAGCCCTCCTGCTCAATTTGGGGATTTTTAAAACTGGAAACCTCCTTCTCTCTTTTCTCCTCCATCTCATCCTTCATCCTGATGAGCAGTTCTTAAGAGGCATTGCGGTTACGACATGAACTGCAGAAATACGGCAAAATAACAATGTTTATCTCTGCGGTTGAATCACAAAGCAGAGTGGGTTTGGGTGTACTCTGCACTTTCTCATTCAAACAAATGACTAGCAACGTTTTAAATTCCAAACCCCATGTTGTGTTAGAGCTAACATTGTGGATGGCAGTTTTCAGGTTACATGTCACATGTCACAAAATAGTTTTAAAACAACTTCCAGTGGCTTAATCCAAAGCATAAATTGGAAAATTCATCTTTAGAGGCAGGCCTGGATGAATCCAAAATGTTTAGGAAATCTAACTTTTTAATGGACATAAAGGTCACAATGGACTTTCAATGACATTGAAATGGCTGTAATGAGGGCAATAGTCTTCAGGTACTCCGTCTGCCTGTGACCTTCAGTTTAAAGGGGAGCACTACCAAACTCTGCCTGTGAAATATTCCCATCTGTCGAATCAGCTTCCCTGAATGAAGCAAAAATATGACTGGTTGAGCTTCACATTACTAATCCAGTGCAATGGAGGCGGATCCTCTGTCCTGTCCAAGGCGCCTGGAATGCTGGCACCCATAGCCTCTCAGCAATGCATGCCTCATATTGCATCCCCTGACCTTCCTGTGGATTCTAAATCGGGTTGCATTTCTCTTCCACAGAATCCCCAGCTACATAGTAGTTGTCACTAGTTCACTATAATAGGCAGGTCATGTCTAAGAGGCAATTTGTTACCTGAATTGTTGAATCGAATCACCGGTTTCCTGTTTTAAAATTGGAAACGTTGAAAGCAGTGTTGCAGATGGTGGATTTCATGATCAAACTGAAGGAAGGCACCACCAATGAAACTAAACCCACATCACATCTTAAATGGGGTCATACATGTTTACAGTTGGCACTGTGCCCACCACTTTACTGTCTCTTCAATGTAAATGTGCCGGAAATCTAACCGCGACTCCCTCTCGCCTTTCAAATGCCACCTGCTCATTAATCAACTGAAAAATTGAGGTGACCCAGTGCCATGTTGAAGTGAGAAGGCAATGAGAAGCTAAGCTCCATGGGGAGGGAGAAATGGTAACTGATGAGGTCTCCTCTGAAGTGTTGGTCTGGCTGGCCTATCATAGTGTTCTTAGTCAGAATTCTTGGGGAGAACTGGAGTGCATCTGAGTAGTTGCTTATGTTCAAATATATATATTTTTATTGGTCACATACACATGGTTAGCAGATGTTAATGCGAGTGTAGCGAAATGCTTGTGCTTCTAGTTCCGACCATGCAGTAATATCGAACAAGTAATCTAACGATTTCACAACAACTACCTTATATACACAAGTGTAAAGGAATGAATAAGAATATGTACATATAAATATATGGATGAGCGATGGCCGAACGGCATAGGCAAGATGCAGTAGATGGTATAGAGTACAATATATACATATGAGATGAGTAATGTAGGGTATGTAAATATTATATAAAGTGGCATTGTTTAAAGTGACTAGTGATACATTTATTACATCCAATTTTTTATTATTAAGTGGCTAGAGATTTGAGTCAGTATGTTGGCAGCAGCCACTCAATGTTAGTGATGGCTGTTTTAACAGTCTGATGGCCTTGAGATAGAAGCTGTTTTTCAGTCTCTCGGTCCCAGCTTTGATGCACCTGTGCTGACCTCGCCTTCTGGATGATAGCGGGGTGAACAGGCCGTGGCTCGGGTGGTTGTTGTCCTTGATGATCTTTTTGGCCTTCCTGTGACATCGGGTAGTGTAGGTGTCCTGGAGGGCAGGTAGTTTGCCCCCTGTGATGCGTTATGCAGACCTCACTACCCTCTGGAGAGCCTTATGGTTGTGGGCGGAGCAGTTGCCGTACCAGGCGGTGATACAGCCCGACAGATTGTGCATCTGTAAAAGTTTGTGATTGTTTTTGGTGACAAGCCAAATTTCTTCAGCCTCCTGAGTGCTGTTGCGCCTTCTTCACCACGCTGTCTGTGTGGGTGGAGTATTTCAGTTGCCCGTGATGTGTACGCCGAGGAACTGAAAACTTTCCACCTTCTCCACTACTGTCCCGTCAATGTGGATAGGGGGGTGCTCCCTCTGCTGTTTCCTGAAGCCCATGATCATCTCAGCCTAAAACCCCAAACCACAAGCAATGCAGGTGTAGAAGCACGGTGGCTTGGAAGAACTCCCCTGAAAGGCCAAAACCTAGGAAGAAACCTAGAGAGGAACCAGGCTATGAGGGGTGGCCAGTCCTCTTCTGGCAGTGCCGGGTGGAGATTATAACAGAACATGGCCAAGATGTTCAAATGTTCGTAAATGACCAGCATGGTCAAATAATAATAATCACAGTAGTTGTCGAGGGTGCAACAAGTCAGCACCTCAGGAGTAAATGTCAGTTGGCTTTTCATAGCTGATCATTAAGAGTATCTCTACCGCTCCTGCTGTCTCTAGAGAGTTGAAAACAGCAGGTCTGGGACAGGTAGCACGTCCAGTGAACAGGTCAGGGTTCCATAGCCGCAGGCAGAACAGTTGAAACTGGAGCAGCAGCATGGCCAGGTGGACTGGGGACAGCAAGGAGTCATCATGCCAGGTAGTCCTGAGGCATGGTCCTAGGGTTTAGGTCCTCCTCCGAGAGAGAGAGAAGGAGAGAATTAGAGAGCATACTTAAATTCACACAGGACACCGGATAAGACAGGAGAAGTACTCCAGATATAACAGACTGACCCTATCCCCCCGACACAAACTACTGCAGCATAAATACTGGAGGCTGAGACAGGAGGCGTCAGGAGACACTGTGGCCCCATTCACTGATACCCCCATACAGGGCCAAACAGGCAGGATATAACCCCACCCACTTTTCCAAAGCACAGCCCCCACACCACTAGAGGGATATCTTCAACCACCAACTTACCATCCTGAGACAAGGCCGAGTATAGCCCACAAAGATCTCCGCCACGGCACAACCCAAGGGGGGGCGCCAACCCAAAGCACTTCATGATGACGGAAGTGAGTGCTACGGGGCGATAGTCGTTTAGCTCAGTTACCTTAGCTTTCTTGGGAACAAGAACAATGGTGGCCCTCTTGAAGCATGTGGGAACAGCAGACTGGGATAGGGATCGATTGAATATGTCCGTAAACACATCAGCCGACTGGTCTGCGCATGCAATGAGGACGCGGCTAGGGATGCCGTCTGGGCCGGCAGCCTTGCGAGGTTTAACACGTTTACATTTTTTACCTGCTGTCACGATTGTCTTCGTGAGAGAGAGTGGACCAAGGCGCAGCGTGTGGAAAATACATCTTCTTTTATTGAGAAGAGAGAGAAAACACGAAACGAACACTATACATAAACTGAAACAAAACAACAAACGACCGTGAAGCTACAAACGTTAGTGCACACACAAGCTACAAACGTTCAACATAGACAATTACCCACATAAACCTAGTGCCTATGGCTGTCTTAAATAGGGCTCCCAATCAGAGACAATTAATGACATCTGTCTCTGATTGAGAACCATTCAGGCAACCATAGACACAGCTAGACACCTACACTAAACACTAACCCATCTACTCTACTTAACCCCCTAAACCATACAACCACCCTAGACAATACAAAAAACACATACCTTCCCCATGTCACACCCTGACCTAACTAAAATAATAAATAATAAATAACAAAGAATACTAAGACCAGGGCGTGACAGTATCCCCCCTCAAAGATGCGGACTCCGGCCGCAGAACCTGAAACAGAAGGGGAGGGTCCGGGGTGGCCCCCCATCATGGCGGCGGCTCGGGCGCAGGACGAGGCCCCCACTCCACCATTGTCAATACCCGCTTTGGTGGCGCCTCTGGAGCGGCGGCCCTTGTAGAAAGTCCCGGACTGAAAACCATCCCAGAGGGCGCCACCGGACGGATGGGTAGCTCCGGACTGAGAGGTAGCTGCGGACTGAGGGGTAGCTGCGGACTGAGGGGTAGCTCCGGACTGAGGGGGGTAGCTCCGGACTGAGTGACTGCAGCTCCGGACTGAGGGACTGCAGTTCATGGCTGGCTGACAGATCTGGCTGCTCATGGTTGGCTGACGGATCTGGCTGCTCATGGCTGGCTGATGGATCTGGCTGCTCATGGCTGGCTGACGGATCTGGCTGCTCATGGCTGGCTGACGGATCTGGCTGCTCATGGCTGGCTGACGGATCTGGCTGCTCATGGCTGGCGGAAGGCTCTGGCTGATCCTGTCTGGCGGAAGGCTCTGGCTGATCCTGTCTGGCGGAAGGCTCTGGCGGCTCCTGTCTGGCGGAAGGCTCTGGCGGCTCCTGTCTGGCGGACGGCTCTGGCGGCTCCTGTCTGGCGGACGGCTCTGCAGGCTCAGTACAGACGGGTGGCTTTGAAGACTCAGTACAGACGGGCAGTTCATATGGCGCTTGGCAGACGGACAGTTCAGACAGCGTTGGGCAGACGGGCAGTTCAGGCGCCGTTGGGCAGACGGGCAGTTCAGGCGCCGTTGGGCAGACGGGCAGTTCAGGCGCCGTTGGGCAGACGGGCAGTTCAGGCGCCGTTGGGCAGACGGCAGACTCTGGCCGGCTGAGACGCACTGTAGGCCTGGTGCGTGGTGCCGGAACTGGAGGTACCGGGCTAAAGACATGCACCTTCAGGCTAGTTCGGGGAGAAGGAACAGGGCATGCTGGACCCTGGGGATGCACATTAGGCCTAGTGCGTGGTGCCGGAACTGGTGGTACCGGACTGGGGACACGCATCTCTGGGCTAGTGCGGGGAGCAGCAACAGGACGCACATTAGGCCTAGTGCGTGGTGCCGGAACTGGTGGTACCGGGCTGGGGACACGCATCTCAGGGCTAGTGCGGGGAGCAGCAACAGGACGCACAAGACTCTGGGGACACACAGGAGGCTTGGTGCGTGGTGTAGGCACTGGTGGTAAAGGGCTGGAGACACGCACCATAGGGCTAGTGCGTGGAGGAGGCACTGGTGGTACTGGGCTGGAGACACGCACCATAGAGCTAGTGCGTGGAGGAGGCACAGGGCTCTGAAGACGCACAGGAAGCCTGGTGCGTGGTGTAGGCACTGGTGGTACTGGGTTGGGGCGGGGAGGTGGCGCCGGAAATACCGGACCGTGCAGGCGTACTGGCTCCCTTGAGCACTGAGCCTGCCCAACCTTACCTGGTTGTATGCTCCCCGTCGCCCGACCAGTGCGGGGAGGTGGAATAACCCACACCGGGCTATGTAGGCGAACCGGGGACACCGGGGACTCCTTGCACAAAGGCGGAGGTAGCGGTCCTGCTGCTGGGTTGTTGCCCTCCTACGCCCTCCCCCACGTCTCCTGATGTACTGGCCTGTCTCCTGGTAGCGCCTCCATGCTCTGGACACTACGCTGACAGACACAGCAAACCTTCTTGCCACAGCTCGCATTGATGTGCCATCCTGGATGAGCTGCACTACCTGAGCCACTTGTGTGGGTTGTAGACTCCGTCTCATGCTACCACTAGAGTGAGATCACCGCCAGCATTCAAAAGTGACCAAAACATCAGCCAGGAAGCATAGGAACTGAGAAGTGGTCTGTGGTCACCACCTGCAGAATCACTCCTTTATTGGGGGTGTCTTGCTAATTGCCTATAATTTCCACCTTTTGTCTATTCCATTTGCACAACAGCATGTGAAATTTATTGTCAATCAGTGTTGCTTCCTAAGTGGACAGTTTGATTTCACAGAAGTGTGATTGATTTGGAGTTACATTGTGTTGTTTAAGTGTTCCCTTTTATTTTTTTGAGTAGTGTATATAGAATATTGGCCTGTTGGAAACGACATTTCCCTACGACATCGCACAGTTCAGGCTGGATCTGATTTATCTCCAGAGAAACTGGACGATGTGCGTATTGAGCTCACAGGGAAAAAAACGAATGAAATGGAATTCAAATAATTGAACTGATATCGGTCAATTAGTTGTTTTTAAAAGTGAAAAATAACCAACAGTTCGGTTCATTGCTCAGCACTACAAGAGAGGAAGGAAACGATTCAGGGGTTTCAGCATGAGGCCAATGGTGATTTTAAAACAGTTACAGAGTTTAATGGTTGTGATATAAGAACACTGAAGATGGATCAACAACCCTGTAGTTACTCAACAAAAGTGAAAAGAAGGAAGCCTGTACAGAATACAAATATTCCAAAACATGCATCTTGTTTGCAACAAGGCACTTAAGTAATACTGCAAAAAATGTGGCAAAGAAGCAACCTTTTTCTCCTGAATACAAAGCGCCATGTTTGGGGCAAATCCAACACATCACATCACTGAGAACCACTCTTCATATTTTCAAGTATGTGGTGGCTGTATCATGTTATGGGTATAGTTGTCATCAGAAAGGACTAGGGAGTTTTTTAGGGTGAAAATAAATGGAATACAGACATAAGCACAGGCAAAATCTTAGTTGCAGAAACTGGGAGACAAATTCACCTTTCAGCAGGACAATAACCTAAAACACAAGGTCAAATCTACACTGGAGTTGCTTGCCAAGAAGTCATTGAATGTTTCTGCCTGAGTGGCCTAGTTACAGTTTTGACTTAAATCTGCTTGAAAATCTATGGCAAGACTTGAAAACAGTTGTCTAGCAATGATCAACAATCAACTTGACAGAGCTTGAAGAATTTTTAAACGAATAACGGGCAAATATTGTACAATCCAGGTGTGCAAAGCTCTTAGAGACTTACCCAAAAAGTCTCACAGCTGTAATGGCCGCCAAAGGTGCTTCTACAATGTATTGACTCAGGCGTGTGAATACTTACAGTACCAGTCAAACGTTTGGACACACCTACTCATTCAAGTTTTTTAATAAAAAAAAAACTATTTTCTGCATTGTACAATAATAGTGAAGACATCAAACTATGAAATAACACATATGGAATCATGTAGTAACCAAAAAAGTGTTAAACAAATCAAAATATATTTCATATGTGAGATTCTTCAAAGTAGCCACCCTTTGCCTTGATGACAGCTTTGCACAATCACCCAGTGAAGCATGGTGGTGGCAGTATCATGCTGTGGAGATGTTTTTTCAGCGGCAGGGACTGGGAGACTAGTCAGGATCGAGGGAAAGATGAACAGAGCAAAGTACAGAGAGATCCTTGATGAAAACCTGCTCCTGAGTGCTCAGGACCTTAGACTGGGACGAAGGTTCACCTTCCAACGTGACAACGACCCTAAGCACACAGCCAAGACAACGCAGGAGTGGCTTCGAGACAAGTCTCTGAATGTCCTTGAATGGCCCAGCCAGAGCCCGGACTAGAATTTGATCGAACATCTCTGGAGAGACCTGAAAATAGCTGTGCAGCGACGCTCCCCATCCAACCTGACAGAGCTTGAGATGATATGCAGAGAAGAATGGGAGAAACTCCCCAAATACAGGTATGTCAAGCTTGTGTCGTCATACCCAAGAAGACTCAATGCTTGAAGCCAAAGGTGCTTCAACAAAGTACTGAGTAAAGGGTCTGAAAACGTACGTAAATGTGATATTTCCGTTTTTTTTTTTAAAACAACTGTTTTTGCTTTGTCATTATGGAATATTATGTGTAGAATGATAAGAGGAAAAAACAATGTAATCAATTTTAGAATAAAGCTGTAATGTAACAAAATGTGGAAAAAGTAAAGGGGTCTGAATACTTTCCGAAGGCACTGTATTTCATTAGGCTCTGTTGGCTATGGGCTCTCCAACCATGTTCCAGGGGTCTTGGACCTATAGGCTACATTTGGGCTTCGAATTCAGGATACCCTCCAAGTGTAGAGCGCAGTCTTAACGGAGTGAATCTCTCTCTTTCCCAAACTCCTCAGAATTGCGGTGCTGCAAGGGGGTTGAAGTGGAAGGCAATCTTCTGTTTTGCAAGCTGTTCTTGCAGGATGGGAGACAAGTCAGCGAAGGCCTCACGCAGCTCCTTCTCTCCTCCCCGGAAGTTGGTTCCCTGGTCGGAGCACAGCTCAGCAGGCCTCTCTCTGTGGGCGATGAATCTTCTAAGGGCCATCAGGAGGTCTAAGTGTACACCCCTCGTGGTGAGACACTTGAAGATTATCCCCTATCTCTTCTCGATGCACCATCCCATTTTGACCTGGAAGGGCCTGAAGCGTTCCATACCCGCTTGAAGAGGTGCAGGCGTGCAGCTGGCAGGTCAGCCATTTTGAGGACAGCAGGTCTGTATTTCCATTGACAGCCTTCTTTGTAAGTGTGCTGGAGGTGACGGATAACTTCCCGCTTCCCCCGATGATCCAAAAAGTGCGGCGGATCTCTGCGAACGTCCTCTCAGGGCCAGAATCTGTGCCACGTAACCCCCTGCATGGAGATCTGTTAGCTCTTGAATCTCGAGCCTCCTTGGTGCCTACAAAAACTTTGAAGTGACAAGCCACATCAGCATGGTTGTAGAATCTGTTCACAGGATGGTCTGGTCGATCTTCAAGGTAAGCTCTTCCTCTAGTAGCTTGGCAAGCTGCACTCCAGTCTTGGCATGGAATGTAGTTGCTTATGAGCAACTCTGAACGGGTAGGTCTTGCCGTGACCATCTTCTGTTCACAGGTACGCAACGGACACTTAGGCTTTCTCAGATGTGTGGCAGAATACATGGACATCTCTGGTGACACTCGACTGGTCGACATCTGCAGTTACGTAGCACCTAGACAGGGTGATGTATGGCAGGATCTGTAGCTCTTCTTCCCAATCATTCCAAGCCTGAAGTAGATCTTGAGGGAGAAGAAGGTCATCCCATTGTTTACCCCAGAGGTGCTGGACCAACACTTTGACTGAAGGGTGTACTGCAGAATGAACCCAAGGTGGACGTACTGGCTGGCGAAAACCTTGTACACATTCCGCGTGGTCGGCACTTTGTAGTCCACGGCTCGATCCTTGTACTCCAAGGTTTCCAACTGGCAATGCCAGCTGAAGTCTAGGGTAGACTCAGGTAAATCTTCTTCCTCCTCTGGGGCAGGCCAAAGCTCAAGGCTGTCTAATCTGCACACCCAAGAATGGTCCAAGCAGCAGGGACTCGTTCAGGTTGAGACCCTGGAACTGGGAGGAACAGTTGAATACGATGCGATTTCTTGCCGCTGTGTCTCACCATGTGGTGGGGGATGTACCACGATTCTCCTTCTTGAGTATGTCAGGGCTTAAACTTCTTACCTGGGCTTGCCTGCATCAGCTTCTGTATCTCGGCACTGGAAGCTGCAGCTCTTTCTGGGTCCTTAGCAAGCCGTCTCTCCGTGCTTCTAAAGCTTGGCATCACCACTTCCTTTGGGACTTGGAAGCAGGGCGTGTCTCTCTTGCACATTAGCAGGGTGACATAGAGAAGCACTACCTCCACGTGTGCAGTCTTGGGCTTCGAGCAGGTCGACGGCTTCCTGATCCTGCCTCGGCTGGGTCACATCTTCCTCATTCTGGAACGGTAGGGTGTCAATCTGCCAGAGCTTCTTGACATTCCTGAACAGCACAGAAGTTGGGGGAATGATGGATGTCAGTAGGCACTTCTGTGGCCAGAGGTGTTGCTCCACAACCCTTGCCGGACCCTGAAGCGTCCATCCAAATCTCGTCCAGACGGCCGCTGGCCCGCCCGGAGGACCCAACATCACTGGTTCGATGGCGGTGATGAAATTGGGATAATCGGCACCGATGAGGACAATAGGCCTGGCGTTGACGAATGGCTGTATGAGGAAACCAACCACGTACTTGTACTTCTTCTGAAGGCAGGTCACTGGATAGGAATGGTCTGCTACTCCAAGATGAGTCACTGTGAAGGCCCCATTGATCTGGAAACTGGTCTTGGGTTGCGAGGTTGGAGAGATGCTTAAGGTCACTGATGCACCACAGAGGGTCTGCACCAGAGAGGGTCTGAAAGACTAGTTCTTCGGGGGTCCCCTGTAATTCAAGCTTCCATGCAGCGTCTGTAGGAAGCATGGTACGCTCGGACCCATCGTCCAGATTGGTGTAGGTGTCCAGGGTACGGTCTCCATGGAGTAGGAGCACTCTGATCACCTTCAGCAGGACACAATTGCAGTCAGCTGGTCTGTCCAGGTAAAGCACGTCTGTGGCTGTGCTTACCAGGCAGCTTTCCACTTTTGGTGCCTCTTTGGTGGAGTCTGGCATTGACCTTGTGAAGGACTTGTAGATGCGTTACCCGGCAGAGACCACAGGGCTTCTTGAGGGTGCACTGGGACACCTGATGGTCCCTTCCACAATGCAAGCACGTCTTTCTGATCCACTCTATTACTTGTTCCTTGGTGAGCGTCTGGATGGCTGAACACTGGTTGAGATAGTGCTAAGAATTGTTGCAATAAGGACAGTATGGCTTCACCTTGCTTTTCTTCTTGCCAGCAGCCGAGCTGTTGGATGCTGTGGCAGCGGCTCCACTTTCCGGGTTGTCTTTAGCTCCATGAAGGATGGAAGCTGCACTTTTCCCATGGCGCCCTTCTGACTTCTGCCCAAGCCTGTCCTTATGCCCTTTGCCTGATGACTGGCCATTGTTGTCTAGACACCATGAATCATACTGTAACCACTCTGAGAACTCGAGTAAGGTCTATGTGGTACCTGTCTGGTGAAGAAGCATGTGACGGTGGGTGTCACAGGTGATAGCTTGCTGAAAAGGCATTCTACATGAGACTCACACATCAGCTCTATGTTGCCATATGGACCCAGTGTCCGGAGCATTCTCGCTAAGAACTGGACCTGTATTGTAAACTTGTTGAAGGCAGCTGTATCTCCACGGTGTACATCGGGAGAGTCCATGACACTGGCTATCTTCTTTAGGGCGACATGGTGTGGCTGTCCAAACTTCTCGTTTAGGACCGCCATGGTGTCTGAGTAAGGCGTGGGGGAGTTGAGGTAGGAATCTGTCACTAGGCAGACTTCTTTTAGCTTTAAGTGATACACCAGGATCTGATCCTTGAAGAGCTTGTTCCCACCAGCTGGCAGGGGGTTCTCTAGTGCGATCTTTAGGTGAGCGAACACACTTGGGTCTCGGCTCCTGAAGTTAGGGATGGTTGGCTTAGACCCTCTGTAGGTCCTGCACTGCTGTGGCGGCGAAGCCTCTAGGGGGCGGCAGATGGGGTTGAGGGTCTGGCCTAGGTAGCCATGGAACCTGGCGGGTCATAAGCTGCTGCATGAGGGTGAGCCCTATGAGGGAGAGACTTCTGGGTCACTGCACCAACTTAGCACTGTGAAAGTGCAGCACTGGCCTGGTGAGGATTTTGGCGATAGTCCCCATCAGGGTGCTAGCTTGACTCTCTGGGACAGTGCAAATGTGTAGCCTCTCTTGGATGGTGGCCTGGAGGCAGCAGCGGATGTTGCCTGATCCCTCATGACTTTGAGCTCACTCATCATCTTGTCCAGGAAGTCTACTGCTTGTTCTTTCTCTGTCTGCTCTGGTTCTTCCTCTGTAGGCAATGGTGGTGGATAAGGTCACTCACCATCGCCAAATTCCTCTTTGTTGTCATCGCACTCCTCGCTGTACTCCTCACTGAACTCTTCTTCTATCTCAGGTGGGTGAATGAGGTGGACTGGAAGGACTGACCTGAGACGTACAGTGGGGCCAGACTAGAGGTCAACCGATTAATCGGAATGGCCGATTAATTAGGGCCGATTTCAAGTTTTCATAACAATCGGAATTCTGTATCTTTTTTTACACCTTTATTTAATCTTTATTTAACTAGGCAAGTCAGTTAAGAACACATTCTTATTTTCAATGATGGCCTAGGAACGGTGGGTTAACTGCCTCATTCAGGGGCAGAACGACAGATTTTTACCTTGTCAGCTCGGGGGATTCAATCTTGCAACCTTACAGTTAACTAGTCCAACGCTCTAACCACCTGATTACATTGCACTCCATGAGGAGTATGCCTGTTACGCGAATGCAGTAAGCCAAGGTAAGTTGCTAGCTAGCATTAAACTTATCTTATAAAAAACAATCAATCAATCATAATCACTAGTTAACTACACATGGTTGATGATATTCCTAGTTCATCTAGCGTGTCTTGCTTTGCATATAATCGATGCGGTGCGTATCGTTGCTCCAATGTGTACCTACCCATAAACATCAATGCCTTTCTTAAAATCAATACACAGAAGTATATATTTTTAAACCTGCATATTTAGCTAAAAGAAATCCAGGTTAGCAGGCAATATTAACCAGGTGAAATTGTGTCACTTCTCTTGCGTTCATTGCACGCAGAGTCAGTGTATATGCAACAGTTTGGGCCGCCTAATTTGCCAGAATTTTACGTAATTATGAAATAACATTGAAGGTTGTGCACTGTAACAGGAATATTTAGACTTATGGATGCCCCGTTAGATAAAATACGGAACGGTTCCGTATTTCACTGAAAGAATAAACGTCTTGTTTTCGAGATGATAGTTTCCGGATTCTACCATATTAATGACCTAAGGCTCGTATTTCTGAGTGTTATTATGTTATAACTAAGTCTATGATTTGATAGAGCAGTCTGACTGAGCGGTGGTAGGCAGCAGCAGGCTCGTAAGCATTCATTCAAACAGCACTTTTGTGAGTTTTGCCAGCAGCTCTTCGTTGTGCTTCAAGCATTGCGCTGTTTATTACTTCAAGCCTATCAACTCCCGAGATTAGGCTGGTGTAACTGATGTGAAATGGCTAGCTAGTTAGCGGGGTGCGCGCTAATAGCGTTTCAAACGTCACTCGCTCTGAGACTTGGAGTGGTTGTTCCCCTTGCTCTGCATGGATAACGCTGCTTTGAGGGTGGCTGTTGTTGATGTGTTCCTGGTTCGAGCCCAGGTAGGAGCGAGGAGAGGGACGGAAGCTATACTGTTACACTGGCAATACTAAAGTGCCTATAAGAACATCCAATGGTCAAAGGTTAATGAAATACAAATGGTATAGAGAGAAATAGTCCTATAATTCCTATAATATCTACAACCTAAAACTTCTTACCTGGGAATATTGAAGACTCATGTTAAAAGGAACCACCAGCTTTCATATGTTCTCATGTTCTGAGCAAGGAACTTAAACGTTAGCTTTCTTACATGGCACATATTGCACTTTTACTTTCTTCTCCAACACTTTGTTTTTGCATTATTTAAACCAAATTGAACATGTTTCATTATTTATTTGAGTCTAAATTGATTTTATTTATGTATTATATTAAGTTAAAATAAGTGTTCATTCAGTATTGTTGTAATTGTCATTATTACAAATACATTTTTAAAAATCGGCCGATTTAATCGGTATCGGCTTTTTTGGGTCCTCCAATAATCGGTATCGGCGTTGAAAAATCATAATCGGTCGACCTCTAGGCCAGACGGTTGTTGAGTAGACTTTGTGGGGGTGTAGCTGGAGCTGGGTCAAGGGGTGGCTGGAGACTGCAGACCTTTTCCTCAAGTTTCCTCATTTACTGTTTAACTTCGTCAAGCTCGGCGAATTCTCTCTGTACAGCTAGTTCAGACATATGCAGCTTCTCGTTCTCTTTATGGATCTCCTCTAGCTCTGCTTGGTAGACCTTTTGGCAGCTTCCTGTGTTCCCAGTAAACGTAGGGTGTGGAGGGTTAGTATTTAGTATTTGATTAGGATCCCCAATTAGCCAAGGCAGTGGCTACTCTTCCTGGGCTCCAAACCTCTTCCTGGGGTCTGCTTTCCTCTGTGCTCTTTTCCTCTGCCAGCTGTAGGGTAGCTGGGGTTATGAACCATACCCTTTGTAGTGATGGCTCTGATGGTCCCACTTTTGGGCAGCATCTCATTGAACCCGGTGATTGGATGAGGTTGCATGTGAAGAGGTGAAGGGGGTCATATTGGCTTCTCCTTCTTGATGAGAATGCCACTCCTCTTCTTGCTCATGTACATCCTATAGTGCTGTGCCATGGTGTGGTGAAGCGTGCTGTCTTTGGCTCACATAGCCTACCTTGTAATTTTGTAGATGCTGTGGTAGCTGTGTCTGACGCTTCGGACAAACTGATGGCTACTACTCACGTAGTAGTCTTGCATCTTGCTCTGGAAGAAAGCACTGAAGATCTGTCTCGAATGGACCAAAATTAAGTGGAGGACCTGTTGGACTATATATTCTTAGGGTTTTCTTAGCACTTAATATGTTCTCTCCCAGGTACTTGTAAGGGCACAGATGACAGACAGGTAGGATTCCAGTTGAGGTGGTTTAATAACGCTGATTCACATAGAACAGGAACGGCACAGCACAGTGTATGGGCTAAGGCACTTTAAGGTATGGCTTGACAATTGTTTTAACCAAGAGTGTGTGTGGTTATGAAAGTAAACGGGGAATGTAAATACAATAGTAAATGGCAGGTATAAGCTTAATAATACATCCTCCAATTACATTGGTAATAAACAATAATATGACTTCAATAGGTTATGTGCTGCACAGGACAAAACAGCCTAACAACATGGCTGTGACTTCACTAATTAAAGATCAGAAGGGTGTAGCCACCCAGCACTACAAAGCATCATCCTCACATAACTGCATGAACTTGAATGCATGCATGTCTACACAATCGACAATAAAACCAAATAAACTATACTTCACACATACAGTATTTATAGTTACAGGGCATATTAACAAGGCACTGGGGAACATTATACTATACAAATCACAAATGTCCGAAATGAGATGACAAAAACAACCGAGCTAGCAAGCTTGCATTTGCTAGCTTGTGGCAAAAACGCGAATTAGCATAACAAAGATAAACTACATAATTGTCAGCGAGTACGTCCACAACATTAACACATGAAGAGTAAGAAATATGTACTCATATATCTGAAGGATACACACTGGCCTTGGTAAAACAAATAATGCTAACTAAAGGAAAAAACAATAGATGGCTTGAACTAATCACTTGACTTTTCTCTAGTTACTTCCTTATCCACAGAGCTGGAGATCGCCCAGCATGCTCTGCTCCACTTAACCGGTGGGCGGAGCTACAGCTCTCCTATACTGAATAGTTTATTCTCCATAGCCTTTCATATGGTTGCGTTATATAATTCAGCACATTAAAGATACGGTGTGTATCCAGATGAAATCAACATCAACTTTCGTGAGCACGTACAGGTGCAAAACAACACATATTCAACCAATGCCGATCCGTCAAATAACGTTCTTCTTTATTTTAGAAATTCAAATCATCTTTGACCAGTGGGAAGTCTTGTTTGCTCTAACATACACAATAACTGGTTGAAAAGCAGGAAACATACCGGCAAAATAGCTAATCTTTACAATCCTGGCATTTACACTGAAAGCTAAATAATGTATTACAACAGATTTAAAGCATACAAACACTTAATAATGTGTACTGGTCACTAACTGGTTTGAATCAAGGAATTGTGTGCTGAATTCAGGTTCACTGCATTTGGATTTCATACATGTTTGTGTGATATAAAATCAAAACCAGTATCTTAAATACAGGGATGAGACAAACAATCCTCTTGCACCCAGACAATGAGCTTTTGGGTTAATTTATTCACATATATTCAAAATCTAGCATTCTTTTCCTGAATGAAATGTCTGGATGTTAGTCTTGATTAAATTGAGATCACAGTTCCTCCTTGGCTAAATTACCATCAAAATAAGAATACAGAAAATAGTGAAGTACATCTTTTTTTTCATGAAATACAGTATCTTAGTGAATATTTTTTAACAAACACATGTTCAGTTAAGAGTCCCATATCCTACAATACTCCACACCAATCTTCTTTCCACACTATACAGTATAAGAATGCGCCCACTTAGCTTCTGGAATTCTTATACGCCATATTTGATTGTCCAGCATTTTTAGATAGTTGAAGGTCTTGACCATTTTTTGGGTTGTGAGAGCTATTGGTCATATACTGTAGAATGGGATGCCCTCCCTTTTATCTTGCACCAGCTGAAAGGGAGAGTTCAAAATTAACAAACTGGTTATGTATTATAAAACCCCAACTCAGGATCATACAGTATTTGAGAGGTGTGGTTATATAAATGAGACTGCTCCTTATAACATCCCTCCCATTACAACAGGAATTTCAGTAGCCAAACGTTGTCGAACGCTGCACATAGAAATGCCATGAATAGAGCTGGCGTGATTCCTTATTCCTTGTTCTACATAGCATATTTCTGTCTGAATGTTACATAACATTGCCTCCTGTTGAAATCACCCCTGGTGTGTTTACTTTGTGGTTACTCAATAGAACAGTAGAGGTCAGTATTGTATTATTGTCCAGATATCTGAGTTTGGCCTGTGTTGGCTGAAAGTGGGACAATAGCCATAGACCTAGGGGTTAATTGCACTATGTTGCACAAATGACAGTAGCCCACATTGTCATTTGACAGACGTCTTTATCCAAAGTGATTTAGTCAAAGAAGCCTCTTATACATTTTATTTCATCATAAATCTCTCAGAGACTGCAACATCCAAATCTCCCACACAGCTTTAAAACAACTTGATGTAATAAAGTGTAGGCTTATTGAAAAGGAATTTGAAATAAATCCAAAAATTGTGACAATAGCAGTCAGTTATCCAAAACCCTAACCAACACTTTCTCTCTCAGCAAAATTCCTGACCGCTGACACCATTTCCCCCTTCAGCTACTGGCCAACAGCTCAAGGCTCTTATTACACTCCATTTGCACACACTGTATTTAGATTTTTCTATTGTGTTATTGACTGTACTTTTGTTTATCCCATGTGTAACTGTAGAATCTTAATTTGATCACACAATTGCAGAAGAACTTTACACACAGGGTCTGACCGGCAAACATTGACATTTGCCAGCCCAGGGAGCCACACAATAGGGGCTGTCCAAAATAATATGTGTTTGTGTGAGGAAGTCTGTATCTTTCATCCCCTGCTGGTCTTTCAAGGGAGGGGCGAAAAATCACAGGAAACACCTTCCCCTGCTCTCCCCAGCCCAGGCCCATTACTGAACATGCACAATGAAATATTAAAAGCGCCCAGCTTCCCGGGAATAATTGCATGTCCACGCCAGATAAAACAAAGTTGTAATGTAAAGGGATGGGGGAAAGGACAGAGAACTTGGAAAAGTTAAGTAGAAGACTACTGGTATGCATGTTTCTCTTGAACTTTGATCATTTGATTGAAGCTTTCGTCCTTGTCTTTCAATTATTGATGGGTAGGAGTCATGGGAACTGCTTGGACTAATTGCTTGGTTGAATCTTTTCACACTACTGAACCGAGCCAAACTGCACTGGTCTGGTTAAGCATCCACCATAGTTGCAGGAACTGTGCTGAAGAAGACTGTGTGAAATATATAACAGCAATTGACAATGCTAACTTGCTAGTAAGTAAACAGTTTAAACGTACCACCTGAGGACTTCACCCCGAGA
Organism: Salvelinus fontinalis; assembly: GCF_029448725.1. Lineage (NCBI taxonomy): Eukaryota > Metazoa > Chordata > Actinopteri > Salmoniformes > Salmonidae > Salvelinus > Salvelinus fontinalis. Next base: position 7,449,101 of record NC_074700.1, read on the forward strand.
AGCATGACACCATCTTTGGTGCTGTCCGACCTGCTCTGGAAAGAGGCACTGCAAAGAGGAGAGAGCAGAGCATATTGGGAGTAAAACATAGTATTTTTCTTTAAAAGATGATGGTATATTTGAACTGTTCAAATGGGGTACTGTCTAAATGGTATCTTCGTCTACAGTCCAAAGACTATACTTACTTTTCTGTTCCATTATCAATTGCCTCTGTTGAGGGACAAAAAAAAAAGGTGTGACACTTAGTTTGTAACGTCAATAGACTTCTGTGTATGTAGACATAGTGCTGTGCAGAGTCACATCTAATTCAGTAATTAAGTAATACCTGTGTGATCGTGGAGCTTCATGCATTTGAATTTGAAAACGAAGATGACAGCAGCCATCACAACTCCCAGGACTGGCAAAAGAATCCACAGCATCTTCTTATCTGGAGACAAAGAGGAAGCCCATCTTTCTTTAGTGTGGCAGACAAAACTGTTGTTTTTCACTCTATGAGAAGTTGGATTAGTACCATTGTTCCAACAATGTATCATGTAGCCAATTTATGATGAGTTGTAATTGAACACGGCCTGACTAATGACTTTGTACACACACGCGCGCACACACACACACGCACACGCACACGCACACGCACACACACACACACACACACACACACACACACACACACACACACACACACACACACACACACACACACACACACACACACACACACACACACACACACACACACACACACACACACTGACAACCCAGTCAAATGTGAAGTGTGTGCACCCTCTGGTGGGTGTGTTATTGGTAGAACATAGATCAGGAATAGGCAACCCTGGTCGTGGAGTGCCGTAGGCACTTCATGTTTTTGATTTAAACGACCTGGAAGACCAGGTGTTTTGAATTTAGGCATTCATTGAACTGATCCATTAGCCCCGTTGGTGAGGTGTAGTACCTAGTTGGAACCAAATCCTGCAGTACCTGCGGCACTCTAGGAACAGGGTTGCCTACCCCTGACATAGATGTTGAGGTAAATGCGCCCATAAAGTTGCAACATTACTTGATTTAGGAGTTTTTGGTTCTTCTTCTCCAGCATGGTGACCTGAGTAGAGAAATAACATACTGTAAAACTCAAAATACTCTGTAGCGTGATTTATGTAGTAAATTCTATGATAACTTCTATTAACTTTCAATAACCACGAGAAGGAGATGCTAGTTCCATAATTTGGAACTTGCCATCTGGATAATGTGTCTATTTAAAATGTTATGTTTGTTTTGCTGACTGTGTGTGTTTTTCAGTGCGAGGTAAATTTGTGTCAGTGTGAGTTCATTTCTATACAGATGATGGTAGCAGAGGACCTACTGGCATCTTGACCCACAGTCCTATTGTCCATGTCTTCTACCTGACCTGGAAACATTGTAATTTGTATCATTATACCATCCTGTTCATTTTCAGATAGTGGACAAATAAGTGCATTGAGGGTAGGGTTGCAAAGCTACTGGTCATTTACCAAAGTTACCAGAATATTCAGTAATTTCGGTAATTAATAGGTCATTTATGGCAATCTATGGTAACTTTGATGATTTATACTTGAATAACTTTCCAAAATTGTATTGATATATAGTATTCCTTATTACAAATGAAAATAATGCCATTGTTGGTTAGATGCTTTTTTCATTAAATAGGCATTATTCTCTTGAACATACGGTCTATCCACTAGAAATTCATGGAAAATATGGACACAGGTCTAATAATGAATACTATATATATACAGTACCAGTCAACAGTTTGGACACACCTACCGGTACTCATTCAATGTTTTTTCTTAATTTTTTACTATGTTCTACATTGTAGAATAATAGTGAAGACATCCACACTATGAAATAACACATATGGAATCATGTAGTAACCAAAAAAGTGTTAAACAAATCAAAAGATATAAAAATGTTTAGATTCTTCAAAGTAGCCACCTTTTGCCTTGATGACAGATTTTCTTGATTTAGCACCTGTGTTTTATTAGTTTCTTTATGAAAATAGTTAGCGAACACCAAGACAGTAGCTAAAGCGAGGGGCTATAGCAGCACACAAGTAGACATCAAATGCATGCTGGCCCGGGCATGCCCTGAGCTCATTAAGTTAGCACTACTGGAGTGAAATTGGACTGGGCGAGAAGGCCGACGCTCCAGCCTTTGGGAATCTCGCCAATAATGAATACTATATATATATATATATATATATATATATATATATATATATATATATATATATCATATTATATATACATATATATATAAAGAGAGGGAGATAGAGAGGGAGAGCATATGTTTCAAGACAAAATAGCCACAAGAAAAAGCATCTAACCAGCAATGGTATTATTTTCAATCAACTCTGCAACAGTCCCAACAACTGTCTTTTTTCACAACTGCCAACAGTTTGGCGCCAAAACATTTACAAAAAGGACATTCACCTAGTAACAAAAATAAGTGTGTAAAAAAAATATAAAGGATATTTCATGCTGAATCTCACATATTAAACACCAATGGTATTCATTAAGTTGATGGTTTATATTTAGGATAATGTTAATCTTATTTGATTATTTAAAATGTTTTAAGGGCACAGAGGGCCAGATATAATTACAGACACCTATGATAATCTGAAGTACCCAGAAGGGCCACTAGATGTCTTGTGATAAATTATATAACATCCTTGAAAGTTACCCAAATTCTTGTAGTTTACCTGTAAACTTCAAAATTTCCAGTAATATACCCTCGCTTTGCAACCCTACAAGCATTTCGCTACACTCGCATTAACATCTGCTAACCATGTGTATGTGACAAATAAAATTTGATTTGATTTAATTGAGGGACAGTGATAGTGCTTTAGACTTACCTGTAATTCCACCACCTGAAACTGAAGAAAACATTAATGGCAAACCATTGTTATTGGGTCATGAGGATAGTACCTGAACAAGGCAGTTAACCCACTGTTCCTAGGCCGTCATTGAAAATAAGAATTTGTTCTTAACTAACTTGCCTAGTTAAATAAAGGTAAAATAAAAATACATCAAGTGTTTGAATTAAGAAATGAAGGCTATCCGAAATGATGTAATATCTACACAAGCTGGCTTTGTCATATTTATTTATTAGAATGAGTATACTTAAGTCACTTCCATTGATTGTTAGCTAGCGGTGGCTCGAGTTCGCTGAAGTTTTTAGTGGTTGTTAAGAGAAAACCCAACCATGGATTACAGACTTCCTGGCCCATATAAACTACTTCCAGGGTAAGGAACCATCTAACGTTGAGTTGTAAAATCCTGAAATTCCCCTTTAAGTTTCGGTCTCATCCAGTCCCAAGTTATTGGTTTAGTGGGTTATTTGATGGAACATAAGTGAATAAATCAGATTGACAGTAAACGGTACCTTTCTCTTCTGGTTGTGAGGTGGTCAAGGATCCTGGTGAAGGAAAACCATGTCTCTGTGTGGTTGTCTGAATAACTGAAGAATGACCATTTTAGCTTTACTGTAATCAGTAGGCTATTTCTCATTACAGAGCAGAAGGTATCTTTAACCCAATGCTTTGCTTGCTATCATCTATCTTATCTCTTTTGTAATTTGAGAGAGGGTAACAACCTCCTCTTACCTTGTAAGTTAGTGTTTGCTGTAGGCTGAACTGTGGTCCCATTTGTGAGTGGGTCACTCGTGGGAACAGTTGTTGTGGCCTGGGTCTCTACCCATTTTGCTGTTAAGGGGGAAGAATGCACTCATTTAGAGCATTTCTAACATTTAAGATCTGGGGCAGTATCAATCATCTTAGTAGGAGTGCTGATCTAGGATCAGGTCCCTCCTGTTCATGTAATCTTATTCATTGTGATCTAAAAGGCAAGACTGATCCTAAATCAGCACTCTGAGATCCTTGATATATGGCCGGCCTCTGGTTATTACCATTTGGTTATTCCAACAGCCATGCATCTGTAGAGCTTATTTGACATATGAGCACATCTGAGCTAGGGTGCAGGCCCTCTGTCATAGAAATACAGTTTACAGAGCAGACTGTAGTCAGTATTTTTTCAAATGAAACTTAAATGGCCAATATAAATTAAATACCATCAACATTACCAGGTGGAGATGTGGAATGCACTAAGAGATGGGGTGGTGTTGCTGCTGTTTTTTCCGTGGCAGTTACTGTGACAGATTTGTTCTCGGTCTCTGGAATGGAAAAATCAGTCTAAGAGCAGAGTTTCTAAACCAGCATGCTGTACCTCTCTCTAAAAAGGAATCCGTTCTAAGATTACAATGTCCTAAGGTTTTGACAGTTATTTGAACAAGAGATTAATACAGCTGTTTGAATCTGAAACCATGCTTTGATATGTTTTCTTTTACTTACTGCGTGTGGTCACAGCAGCGGTGGCAGCAGCATCGGTTGTACGGACAGATGTAATGGGAGGAGGAACACTTGTATTGGGTGTCTCAGTTGCTATGATGACAGATCAAAGATATTCTAACTCAGTAGTGTAAAATAAGATGCAAATCATCAAAAAGTAGCAGCAGGAGTCGTCGGTGCTGAGAAAATCTTAGACTTAAAATAGCAACCAGATTTTAAAAAAAGACTATCGCTGTCTATGCGTCTGCCTATTGTTCATCTCTTGAAATATTACCTCAGAACCTCATAATATACCTACGTGGAACTTGGTCTAATGGCAGTCCATCCGGTTGCCCTGCTGCTGGTTCTGCCATTGGCGCTTCTGATCTTTTTTAACAATACCTAACTTCTGTGGCAACACCAGAACCATACTGAACGACAAACAGGCAAAAAAGGACTTCATGATTTAGTAAGTTGTTTACGTTTTCAAGACTGAATGTAATATATTGTTGGCTAATACTTCCTGTTAAGAGAACCTGTAATTGTACCACGTTTAGCAATAAGCTTCACCTGCAGACTAATTCTCAGTAAAGTGCGGCTCTAAATCCTTAAGCAATCTAGAGGATGTGAGCACTCCAAAGAGCTCACATTATGACAGATCGAAAGTCACCATTTCTATCTTGGTCGCTAAAACATTTCCTCAGACATAATGGTCCCGTTTAGATTCAAAGGTTAGCCAATTGTGTTCCTGTTTGGCATGGTTTGAAAGACCACTGTCTGACATCTATTTATTTTAATTTTAAATCGGACGATGCACCCCTGAGAAAGCCATCCCGTCTGTGACACTTTGAGGTGGATATCCTCTGCTTCAGGCCCAGACCTGTGAAAAGCTGCATCCTGTCCCAGACAGAGTATTGTTGTCCCCTGGCCCCTACTGGCTCGAACAGCCAAAGGGCCAGGCAGGGTTTCCTGTCTTCTCCCCCGTCAGAGAGGGGCTTTAGCTCAACTGTCTTCATGCCTGATGTTTCACACTGACTTTTTGAGCACATAACCCAATACTTGACCCCTGCTTTTGCCTCTTTTTCCTCTGCTATAGCTGCATTTTGTCTTGTACAGAGACCACTCCTCATCGGCAGTGTCGGCAGATTCACCCCTGCCCCCACCCTTTCATAATAAGTACTGTACCTTATGGCAACAGTAATAATCTATTTCCATGATACAGGCAAATGCACTTGCATTTCACCCTTTATCAATTTAGTTTTCTGTATATTATGGTGGGACATAGTGGGGCAAAAAAGTATTTAGTCAGCCACCAATTGTGCAAGTTCTCCCACTTAAAAAGATGAGAGAGGCCTGTAATTTTCATCATAGGTACACTTCAACTATGACAGACAAAATGAGAAAATCCAGAAAATCACATTGTGGGATTTTTTATGAATTTATTTGCAAATTATGGTGGAAAATAAGTATTTGGTCAATAACAAAAGTTTATCTCAATACTTTGTTATATACCCTTTGTTGGCAATGACAGAGGTCAAACATTTTCTGTAAGTCTTCACAAGATTTTCACACACTGTTGCTGGTATTTTGGCCCATTCCTCCATGCAGATCTCCTCTAGAGCAGTGATGTTTTGGGGCTGTTGCTGGGCAACACGGACTTTCAACTCCCTCCAAAGATTTTCTATGGGGTTGAGATCTGGAGACTGGCTAGGCCACTCCAGGACCTTGAAATGCTTCTTACGAAGCCACTCCTTCGTTGCCCGGGCGGTATGTTTGGGATCATTGTCATGCTGAAAGACCCAGCCACGTTTCATCTTCAATGCCCTTGCTGATGGAAGGACGTTTTCACTCAAAATCTCACGATACATGGCCCCATTCATTCTTTCCTTTACACGGATCAGTCGTCCTGGTCCCTTTGCAGAAAAACAGCCCCAAAGCATGATGTTTCCACCCCCATGCTTCACAGTAGGTATGGTGTTCTTTGGATGCAACTCAGCATTCTTTGTCCTCCAAACACGACGAGTTGAGTTTTTACCAAAAAGTTATATTTTGGTTTCATCTGACCATATGACATTCTCCCAATCTTCTTCTGGATCATCCAAATGCTCTCTAGCAAACTTCAGACGGGCCTGGACATGTACTGGCTTAAGCAGGGGGACACGTCTGGCACTGCAGGATTTGAGTCCCTGGCGGTGTAGTGTGTTACTGATGGTAGGCTTTGTTACTTTGGTCCCAGCTCTCTGCAGGTCATTCACTAGGTCTCCCTGTGTGGTTCTGGGATTTTTGCTCACCGTTCTTGTGATCATTTTGACCCCACGGGGTGAGATCTTGCGTGGAGCCCCAGATCGAAGGAGATTATCAGTGGTCTTGTATGTCTTCCATTTCCTAATAATTGCTCCCACAGTTGATTTCTTCAAACCAAGCTGCTTACCTATTGCAGATTCAGTCTTCCCAGCCTGGTGCAGGTCTACAATTTTGTTTCTGGTGTCCTTTAACATCTCTTTGGTCTTGGCCATAGTGGAGTTTGGAGTGTGACTGTTTGAGGTTGTGGACAGGTGTCTTTTATACTGATAACAAGTTCAAACAGGTGCCATTAATACAGGTAACGAGTGGAGGACAGAGGAGCCTCTTAAAGAAGAAGTTACAGGTCTGTGAGAGCCAGAAATCTTGCTTGTTTGTAGGTGACCAAATACTTATTTTCCACCATAATTTGCAAATAAATTCATAAAAAATCCTACAATGTGATTTTCTCGATTTTCTTTATTTTTTTCCGCCTCTTTTTGTCTGTCATAGTTGAAGTGTACCTATGATGAAAATTACAGGCCTCTCTCATCTTTTTAAGTGGGAGAACTTGCACAATTGGTGGCTGACTAAATACTTTTTTGCCCCACTGTATTTGCAAGGGAGAAAACTGCCATTTCTCTCGCCACTCTAGAGAGGCGTGCACTGCAGTGACCTTTGGTTGGGTGTTTCCTGCAGATGTTAGATTCATACGAAGGAGATTTGCTGCCGATTGGACCATTTCACTTCGAAAGGGACTCAGGACAATAATCTCTCCCCCTGTGAGAGAAGGGGCAGTTTGGTTCCCACTGACTATCTGCAGTTCCAATCACCTCTCTGGGCAGCACATGGCGGTTAACGATCCTCTTGGATCCGTGCCCATGCTCCAATCAAAACAAACAATCTGGAGACTCCCTCTTTTTATTTTCCACCAGCACAAGTAACCACATTCATTTGTCTTTGGCCTGGACATTATTTTATTCCTAGATGTTTTGTCTTTGTTATCCGTGTTGTCCGATGCATTACGTCCCTCGAATAGATCGCCAAAAATGGCTAAAGTTGATCATAAGTCGACTTGAAATGAAGTAGACTTGAAATAAAGGTGTAAAGTGAACACAATGTGATGAACAGGGTTCCTCATACACACCCAATAAATACTATTTTAGGTGTGCATTTTGTCTTTCAATAGACCTTTAATAAAATAGGAATAATTTAGGTCCTGCATGAATGTTTGGTTGGTCTCCCAGCTTTGGTTGGTCTCCCTGTCAACATTCATGTCCATGTGACCCTCTTGGGTGACTTGCACCATGGGGAGGTTTCAGGGTTATCCTGGTAACACTTGACGCAACTTAACACAAAGTGTTCAGAAATTGTATACTACTTTATAAATATTAATTGCACCTTATTAAGGTTTGTGGCTGTACCTTCCTCCACATGAGGCTGACCAGGATAATATACATTATTTGGGGAAAACTACACAAGATTCACATCAACAACAATAAAAAACAACGCTGCTCTTATCTCAGGCTAGGGAAAACGTAAAAACCCACTGAGGCATCACTGGACGTCCCTGGAGAAATGTTCAACATGTGAGCCTGTCTGTTCGAACAACTCCCAGACATACTGTGTTTCATGTCATACTATAACATAATTCATGATCCAAATGTCGATATACAAGATTTTTTTGTTGCAAACCAAGTCTGATTAAGATGGTAAGTAAATACTACAGCCAATTGAAACAATTATTCTACTTATCAAGACAAAATAACATAAAACACAATACATTTCAACTACTGGTAAGTCATGTTGTCTATTTTTTAAGTGTACATTTGTCCTGACTACAACTTTTTAAATCCGTTACTGACTGAATAAAAATAAAAACATTTCTGCATATGCAACAATAGATCCTTTTTCACCACGTACGATCTCCTATCCAAGTATGTTTGTAGTCATTTTTTACTCCCAAAAGCAGTTCTAAATATCCATGTAGGCTTACCTGTAGTGAGGAGCTTGAGCGGGGTTAGGAGGAGGATAAGAAGGGCAATCCTAACGGTCTTCATGGTGGTTCTACTGAGCGCTCCCGTCCTGGGTCCTTTTTACGGGTCTGCAGAGCTGTGTGAGCCACTGCTATCAACCACTGGAAAAGTTGTTCACATTATTGCCGATTTCTGCTTATTGGCACTTTCTTTGATTCAAAAAAAATGGGAGGAAGTAGACCAGCTTCCCTTGAGGTCAGAGGGTATGGGGAGGCTATTTCGGCCAGTGGGAGGTCTTTCACGTGTCCCAGCTTGGACAGGATCTCGGCCCCAAAGGTGTGTTTGTATTTCAACGCCAACTCCTGTCACTTATTTTTTCCTGCCCGCACGTTGCAGGCGTGGCATGACCGGTGTGAAGGAATCTAGTAAGTGTCTCAGACTTGGCTGGGCTGTGTATGACCCAAAGCAACATGTACAGATGTAGGATCTTAATTTGATCACTCTTTTGTTGCTGAGAATTTTCCTGCAAAGCAGGAAATGCAAATTTGTAGTTGATTTGAGAATTAGAAGGCTTCTTAAGGTTGTAATTTCCACAATTTTCCCCAATTCCCTACATCTGTAAGGCCTATCAGTTCAGAATGGGCTTTCAGGAAAATAGTTTTGCCTCAAACTGAACTGCATGTTCAGCTCTTCAGCATATCCTTGAGACACCCACATTTTCAAAGGAACTCATTCAAGGTGACAAATAATTGTTACACTTCTTATGTAAAACCGTGCTCACTAAAACCAATATAGTGGTCAGTTGCAACTCTCGTTTGACTCTTTTAATATAGCTAGGACCATTTTATTTATTTATTTCATTTTATTTCACCTTTATTTAACCAGGTAGGCAAGTTGAGAACACGTTCTCATTTACAATTGCGACCTGGCCAAGATAAAGCAAAGCAGTTCGACACATACAACAACACAGAGTTCCACATGGAGTAAAACAAACATACATAAATAATACAGTAGAAAAATACGTTTATATACAATGTGAGCAAGTGAGATAAGGGAGGTGAAGGCAAAAAAAAGGCCATGGTGGCGAAGTAAATACAATATAGCAAGTAAAACACTGGAATGGTTAATTTGCAGTGGAAGAATGTGCAGTAGAGAGATAGAAATAATGGGGTGCAAAGGAGCAAAATAAAAAAAATACAGTAGGGAAAGAGGTAGTTGTTTGGGCTAAATTATAGATGGGCTATGTACAGGTGCAGTAATCTATGAGCTGCTCTGACAGCTGATGCTTAAAGCTGGTGAGGGAGATAAGTGTTTCCAGTTCCAGTTTTCGAGCTGAGATAAGGGGAGACTTTACCTATCAGGATCTTGTAGATGACCTGGAGCTAGCGGGTTTGGCGACGAGTATGAAGCGAGGGCCAGCCAACGAGAGCGTACAGGTCGCAGTGGTGGGTAGTATATGGGGCTTTGGTGACAAAACGGATGGCACTGTGATAGACTGCATCCAATTTATTGAGTAGGGTATTGGAGGCCATTTTGTAAATGACATCACCGAAGTCGAGGATTGATAGGATGGTCAGTTTTACAAGGGTATGTTTGGCAGCATGAGTGAAGGATGCTTTGTTGCGGAATAGGAAGCCAATTCTAGATTTAACTTTGGATTGGAGAAGATTGATGTGAGTCTGGAAGGAGAGTTTACAGTCTAACCAGACACCTAGGTATTTGTAGTTGTCCACATATTCTAAGTCAGAGTCGTCCAGAGTAGTGATGTTGGACAGGCGGGCAGGTGCAGGCAGCGATCGGTTGAAGAGCATGCATTTAGTTTTACTTGTATTTAAGAGCAATTGGAGGCCACGGAAGGAGATTTGTATGGCATTGAAGCTCGCCTGGAGGGTTGTTAACACAGTGTCCAAAGAAGGGCCAGAAGTATACAGAATGGTGTCGTCTGCGTAGAGGTGGATCAGAGACTCACCAGCAGCAAGAGCGACATCATTGATGTATACAGAGAAGAGAGTCGGTCCAAGAATTGAACCCTGTGGCACCCCCATAGAGAATGCCAGAGGCCCGGACAACAGACCCTCCGATTTGACACACTGAACTCTATCAGAGAAGTAGTTGGTGAACCAGGCGAGGCAATCATTTGAGAAACCAAGGCTGTCGAGTCTGCCGATGAGGATGTGGTGATCGACAGAGTCGAAAGCCTTGGCCAGGTCAATGAATACGGCTGCACAGTATTGTTTCTTATCGATGGCGGTTAAGATATCGTTTAGGACCTTGAGCGTGGCTGAGGTGCACCCATGACCAGCTCTGAAACCAGATTCCATAGCGGAGAAGGTATGGTGGGATTCGAAATGGTCGGTAATCTGTTTGTTGACTTGGCTTTCGAAGACCTTAGAAAGGCAGGGTAGGATAGATATAGGTCTGTAGCAGTTAGGGTCAAGAGTGTCCCCCCCTTTGAAGAGGGGGATGACCGCAGCTGCTTTCCAATCTTTGGGGATCTCATGTCATGAAAGACATGAAAGAGAGGTTGAACAGGCTAGTAATAGGGGTGGCAACAATTTCAGCAGATAATTTTAGAAAGAAAGGGTCCAGATTATCTAGCCCGGCTGATTTGTAGGGGTCCAGATTTTGCAGCTCTTTCAGAACATCAGCTGACTGGATTTGGGAGAAGGAGAAATGGGGGGGACGCTTGCAAGCTGAAGAACACCATCCCAACCGTGAAGCACGGGGGTGGCAGCATCATGTTGTGGGGGTGCTTTGCTGCAGAATGGACTGGTGCACTTCACAAAAAAAGATGGCATCATGAGGGCGGAAAATTATGTGGATATATTGACGCAACATCTCAAGACATCAGTCAGGAAGTTAAAGCTTGGTTGTAAATGGGTGTTCCAAATGGACAATGACCCCAAGCATACTTCCAAAGTTGTGGCAAAATGGCTTAAGGACAACAAAGTCAAGGTATTGGAGTGGCCATCACAAAACCCTGACCTCAGTCCTACAGAACATTTGTGGTCAGAACTGAAAAAGCGTGTGCGAGCAAAACGTTTGACCCAAGTTAAACAATTTAAAGGCAATGCTACCAAATACTAATTGAGTGTATGTAAACTTCTGACCCACAGGGAATGTAATGAAAGAAATAAAAGCTGAAAGAAATAATTCTCTTGTAACGATTATTACATTTACATTTAAGTCATTTAGCAGCCGCTCTTATCCAGAGCGACTTACAAATTGGTGCATTCACCTTATGATATCCAGTGGAACAACCACTTTACAATAGTGTATCTAAATCTTTTAAGGGGGGGGGGATTACTTTATCCTATCCTTGGTATTCCTTAAAGAGGTGGGTTTTCAGGTGTTTTCGGAAGGTGGTGATTGACTCCGCTGACCTGGCGTCGTGAGGGAGTTTGTTCCACCATTGGGGTGCCAGAGCAGCGAACAGTTTTGACTGGGCTGAGCGGGAACTGTACTTCCTCAGAGGTAGGGAGGCGAGCAGGCCAGAGGTGGATGAACGCAGTGCCCTTGTTTGGGTGTAGGGCCTGATCAGAGCCTGAAGGTACGGAGGTGCCGTTCCCCTCACAGCTCCGTAGGCAAGCACCATGGTCTTGTAGTGGATGCGAGCTTCAACTGGAAGCCAGTGGAGAGAGTGGAGGAGCGGGGTGACGTGAGAGAACTTGGGAAGGTTGAACACCAGACGGGCTGCGGCGTTCTGGATGAGTTGTAGGGGTTTAATGGCACAGGCAGGGAGCCCAGCCAACAGCGAGTTGCAGTAATCCAGACGGAAGATGACAAGTGCCTGGATTAGGACCTGCACCGCTTCCTGTGTGAGGCAGGGTCGTACTCTGCGAATGTAGTAGAGCATGAACCTACAGGAACGGGTCACCGCCTTGATGTTAGTTGAGAACGACAGGGTGTTGTCCAGGATCACGCCAAGGTTCTTAGCACTCTGGGAGGAGGACACAATGGAGTTGTCAACCGTGATGGCGAGATCATGGAACGGGCAGTCCTTCCCCGGGAGGAAGAGCAGCTCCGTCTTGCCGAGGTTCAGCTTGAGGTGGTGATCCGTCATCCACACTGATATGTCTGCCAGACATGCAGAGATGCGATTCGCCACCTGGTTATCAGAAGGGGGAAAGGAGAAGATTAATTGTGTGTCGTCTGCATAGCAATGATAGGAGAGACCATGTGAGGATATGACAGAGCCAAGTAACTTGGTGTATAGCGAGAATAGGAGAGGGCCTAGAACAGAGCCCTGGGGGACACCAGTGGTGAGAGCACGTGGTGCGGAGACAGATTCTCGCCACGCCACCTGGTAGGAGCGACCTGTCAGGTAGGACGCAATCCAAGCGTGGGCCGCGCCGGAGATGCCCAACTCGGAGAGGGTGGAGAGGAGGATCTGATGGTTCACAGTATCAAAGGCAGCCGATAGGTCTAGAAGGATGAGAGCAGAGGAGAGAGAGTTAGCTTTAGCAGTGCGGAGCGCCTCCGTGACACAGAGAAGAGCAGTCTCAGTTGAATGACTAGTCTTGAAACCTGACTGATTTGGATCAAGAAGGTCATTCTGAGAGAGATAGCAGGAGAGCTGGCCAAGGACGGCACGTTCAAGAGTTTTGGAGAGAAAAGAAAGAAGGGATACTGGTCTGTAGTTGTTGACATCGGAGGGATCGAGTGTAGGTTTTTTCAGAAGGGGTGCAACTCTCGCTCTCTTGAAGACGGAAGGGACGTAGCCAGCGGTCAAGGATGAGTTGATGAGCAAGGTGAGGTAAGGGAGAAGGTCTCCGGAAATGGTCTGGAGAAGAGAGGAGGGGATAGGGTCAAGTGGGCAGGTTGTTGGGCGGCCGGCCGTCACAAGACGCAAGATTTCATCTGGAGAGAGAGGGGAGAAAGAGGTCAAAGAACAGGGTAGGGCAGTGTGAGCAGAACCAGCGGTGTCGTTTGACTTAGCAAACGAGGATCGGATGTCGTCGACCTTCTTTTCAAAATGGTTGACAAAGTCATCCACAGAGAGGGAGGAGGGGGGGGAGGGGGAGGAGGATTCAGGAGGGAGAAGAAGGTGGCAAAGAGCTTCCTAGGGTTAGAGGCAGATGCTTGGAATTTAGAGTGGTAGAAAGTGGCTTTAGCAGCAGAGACAGAAGAGGAAAATGTAGAGAGGAGGGAGTGAAAGGATGCCAGGTCCGCAGGGAGGCGAGTTTTCCTCCATTTCCGCTCGGCTGCCCGGAGCCCTGTTCTGTGAGCTCGCAATGAGTCGTCGAGCCACGGAGCAGGAGGGGAGGACCGAGCCGGCCTGGAGGATAGGGGACATAGAGAGTCAAAGGATGCAGAAAGGGAGGAGAGGAGGGTTGAGGAGGCAGAATCAGGAGATAGGTTGGAGAAGGTTTGAGCAGAGGGAAGAGATGATAGGATGGAAGAGGAGAGAGTAGCGGGGGAGAGAGAGCGAAGGTTGGGACGGCGCGATACCATCCGAGTAGGGGCAGAGTGGGAAGTGTTGGATGAGAGCGAGAGGGAAAAGGATACAAGGTAGTGGTCGGAGACTTGGAGGGGAGTTGCAATGAGATTAGTGGAAGAACAGCATCTAGTAACGATGAGGTCAAGCGTATTGCCTGCCTTGTGAGTAGGGGGGGAAGGTGAGAGGGTGAGGTCAAAAGAGGAGAGGAGTGGAAAGAAGGAGGCAGAGAGGAATGAGTCAAAGGTAGACGTGGGGAGGTTAAAGTCACCCAGAACTGTGAGAGGTGAGCCATCCTCAGGAAAGGAACTTATCAAGGCGTCAAGCTCATTGATGAACTCTCCAAGGGAACCTGGAGGGCGATAAATGATAAGGATGTTAAGTTTGAAAGGGCTGGTAACTGTGACAGCATGGAATTCAAAGGAGGCGATAGACAGATGGGTCAGGGGAGAAAGAGAGAATGTCCCCTTGGGAGAGATGAGGATCCCAGTGCCACCACCCCGCTGACCAGAAGCTCTCGGGTGTGCGAGAACACGTGGGCCGACGAGGAGAGAGCAGTAGGAGTAGCAGTGTTATCTGTGGTAATCCATGTTTCTGTCAGTGCCAAGAGGTCAAGAGACTGGAGGGAAGCATAGGCTGAGATGAACTCTGCCTTGTTGGCCGCAGATCGGCAGTTCCAGAGGCTGCCGGAGACCTGGAACTCCACGTGGGTCGTGCGCGCTGGGACCACCAGGTTAGAGTGGCAGCGGCCACGCGGTGTGAAGCGTTTGTATGGTCTGTGCAGAGAGAAGAGGACAGGGATAGACAGACACATAGTTGACAGGCTACAGAAGAGGCTACTCTAATGCAAAGGAGATTGGAATGACAAGTGGACTACACGTCTCGAATGTTCAGAAAGTTAAGCTTACGTTGCAAAAATCTTATTGACTAAAATGATTAAAATGATACAGTACTGCTGGCTGGTGAAGTAGGCTAGCTAGCAGTGGCTGCGTTGTTGACAATGTTTGAAAGTGTAGCTGGCTAGGTAACCTCGATAACTGGCTAGGTAACCTCGATAACCTCGATAATTACTCTAAACTACACAATTATCTTAGATACAAAGACAGCAAAGACAACTATGTATCTAGCTAACACTACACTAATCAAATCGTTCCGTTGTAATGTATTATTAGTTTCTACAGTGCTGCTAGTCAGTAGAAGTTGACTAGCTAGCTAGCAGTTGTTGACTAGGTAGGAGAACGGTGGCGCGGCGACGAAAATAGCTGGCTAGCTAACCTCGATAATTACTCTAAACTACACAATTATCTTAGATACAAAGACAGCAAAGACAACTATGTAGCTAGCTAACACTACACTAATCAAATCGTTCCGTTGTAATGTATTATTAGTTTCTACAGTGCTGCTAGTCGGTAGAAGTTGATTAGCTAGCTAGCAGTTGTTGACTTAGTAGGAGAACGGTGGTGCGGCGCGGCGGACGAAAATAGCTGGCTAGCTAACCTCGATAATTACTCTAAACTACAGAATTATCTTAGATACAAAGACAGCAAAGACAACTATGTAGCTAGCTAACACTACACTAATCAAATCGTTCCGATTATCTTCCTCTTCTGACGAGGAGTAAGAAAGATCGGACCAAAATGCAGCGTGGTAAGTGTCCATGTTACTTTAATAGAACAGAACACGAAAATACAAAAATAACAAGTGAAATAACAACAAAAATCGAAACAGTCCTGAATGGTGAAAACAAACACAAAACAGGAAACAACTACCCACAAACTCAGGTGGGAACACGTTACCTAAGTATGGTTCTCAATCAGAGACAACGATAGACAGCTACCTCTGATTGAGAACCACACACGGCCAAACACAAAGAAATAGACAACATAGAACACCAGACATAGAATCCCCACCCCAACTCACGCCCTGACCAAACCAAAATAAAGTATAAAAAATAAACTAAGGTCAGAACGTGACATCTCTGTACTATTATTCTGACATTTCACATTCTTAAAATAAAGTGGTGATCCTAACTGACCTAAGACAGGGAATTTTTACTAGAATTAAATGTCAGGAATTATGAAAAAAAAAAGTTTAAATGTATTTGGCTAAGGTGCCGGAAGAAATGGCAGTAGTTTTACGGACGCCCAACCAATTGTGCTATGTGTTATTTTTCACGTTATTTGTAACTTATTTTGTACATAATGTTTCTGCAACCGTATCTTACGGAAAAAAAGAGCTTCTGGATATCAGGACAGCGATCACTCACCTCGGATTAGACAAAGATTTTTTCTGCTACAAAGACGACGCACAACACATTCTCCAAACACCACACAGGACCGACATCCCCGTTATTTGCAAGAGGAAGCGAGGCAGGTACAGAGGACAAAGAGCCAGATGCCTGGTCAGGACCCGGAGAAGGAGACTGGGAAAGCTAACGTTACCGTCAATACTACTCGCCAACGTGCAATCATTGGACAATAAATTAGACGAGGTACGGTCACAAATATCCTACCAACGGGACATCATAAACTGTAGTATCCTGTTTCACGGAATCATGGCTGAATGATGACATGGATATTCAGCTAGCAGGGATATACCCTGCACCGGCAAGATAGAACAGCACACTCCGGTAAGACGAGGGGGGGCGGTCTGTGCATATTTGTAAACAGCTGGTGCACGAAATCTAAGGAAGTCTCTAGATTTTGCTCGCATGAAGTAGAGTATGCTGTGATAAATTGCAGGCCACACTACTTGCCTAGAGAGTTTTTATCTATACTTTTCGTGGCTGTTTATTTACCACCACAGACAGATGCTGGCACTAAGACCGCACCCAGTTAGCTGTATAAGGAATTAAGCAAACAGGAAACCCCTCACTCAAAGATGGCGCTCTTAGTGGCCGGAGACTTTAATGCAGGGAAACTTAAATCAGTTCTACCAAATTTCTATCAACATGTGCAACCAGAGGGAAAAAAAATCTAGATCACCTAACACCTTTTTTGCACTATTGGTTAGAGCCTGTAAGTAAGCATTTCACTGTAAGGTCTACACCTGTTGTATTCGGCGCACGTGACAAATAAACTTTGATTTGATTTATATGTAAACCTCCGACTTCAACCGTATTCAAATACGCTCATTATTGCTTTTTTTCTATGGGATTGGTGATGTCAGCTCATTGTGGAAGAAAAAGAATGAAGCGGATGAGTGTGAAGCAGCTAGAATGCTATTGATGACGTCTTCCATTCTTCTTTGTTTTCATACGAGTGTCACGCACCCAGATGACCTTACACTGGTTGCTTGAGAATGTTGTTGTTATAGTATTGAGGTTGCAGACATTCACTTCCCCGTATGAAGAATGTGAGCCCCTAGCAGATTGAAAAACCGATCTAAAGAACTTCTGGATAGATCTACTGAATTAGCATTCTAAATCCAGATTTGTGCTTGCTAGAGGATTTGACGCAATAGTCGTTACTTGCACCTTCATGTAAAAAATGTGCACACACAGTGCACTGTGGAATTCAAACAATTTTAGAAAATGTCAACAAATTATATCAAATCAGTGAATCCTCACTTTAAAAAGTGTAGTGCCAGGATTCAATCCAATTGGGCTTTGCAGCTATGCACCGACATATGGAGTGTTTACCGTGAATATGGTCTCCGCAAAGGCAGGAACATTGCCTTTTTAAAGGTGCATAGCCGACAAAGCGCAATCAGATTAACTTTGAGCTTTACCTGTGAGGTGTATTACTTTTCTCCATTCCAAAGTCAAGACTCTGGCCTTCCCTAAACAGGATGTTAGAACCTGCTTCCTTCAATTGTGCATTGTTTCTCATGTACAACTGAACAAGTCTGACAAGGGCCACTGGGAGGGACTCCATGTCTGTTAACATCTGGCTGCAGCTCTACCTCACGCTCGTGACACTGTCAGAGCCCCACCAAACCAGTCTTAAATGTTGGTGGCACTGGCCTACTTTTTGATGATATGTACATCTTGCAGAGTGTAGCTTTAAAAAGCTAACAGTGGGTGAGACACTTTCTAATTTATTGAATTAGCTGAGGTTTAATCTTGACGAATCACTATCAATGACCATTATCATTGTTGTTACTATTATTATGGTCCAATAAATAATCATCTGTTTCACTCTGCTCTGTGGGAATACAGCTATTGATCAAAGGTCAGAATCAGGGTGGGAATGTGTTTGTTAAGGAAATATCTAAAGCATCCCAGGCATTACTCATCTTAAAGGAAAGTATTCAGAACCCTTGACTTTTTCCACATTTTGTTATGTTACAGCCTCGTTTTAAAATGGATTAAATATTTTTTTACCTCATCAACCTACACCCAATACCACATAATGACAAAGTTAAAACAGGTTTTTATACATTTTTGCAAATGTATTAAAAAAAAACAACGGAAATATCACATTTACATATGTATTCAGACCCTTTACTCAGTACTTTGTTGAAGCACCTTTGGCAGCGATTACAGCCTCGGGTCTTCTTGGGTATGACGCTACAAGCTTAGCACACCTGTATTTGGGGAGATTCTCCCATTATTCTCTGCAGATCCTCTCAAGCTCTGTCAGGTTGGATGGGGAGCGTCACTGCACAGCTATTTTCAGGTCTCTTCAGAGATGTTAGATCAGGTTCAAGTCCGGGGTCTGGCTGGGCCACTCAAGGACATTCAGAGACTTGTCCCGAAGCCTCTGCTGCGTTGTCTTGGTAGTGTGCTTAGGGTCGTTGTCTTGTTGGAAGGTGAAGCTTTGCCCCATTCTAAGGTCCTGAGCGCTCTGGACCAGGCTTTCATCAAGGATCTCTGTACTTTGCTCAGATCATCTTTCCATCGATCCTCACTAGTCTCCCAGTCCCTGCCGCTGAAAAACCTCCCCACAGCATGATGCTGCCACCACCATGCTTCACCTTAGGGATGGAGCCAGGTTTCCTCCAGATGTGACGCTGGACATTCAGGCCAAAGAGTTCAATCTTGGTTTCATCCGACTTGAGAATCTTGTTTCTCATGGTCTGAGAGTCCTTTAGGTACCTTTTGGCAAACTTAGGGCTGTCATATGCCTTTTACTCATGAGTGGTTTCCGTCTGGCCACTCTACCATTAAGGCCTGATTGGTGGAGTGCTGCAGAGATGGTTGTCCTTCTGGAAGGTTCTCCCATCTCCACAGAGGAGCTCTGTCAGAGTGGCCAAAAAAGTGGTCAGATGAAGCAGATGCTTAACTACAGGACTGTTTTGCTATCACAGACTGGAACATGTTCCGGGATTCTTCCGATGGCATTGAGGAGTACACCACATCAGTCACTGGCTTTATCAATAAGTGCATTGAGGACTTCATCCCCACAGTGACTGTACGTACATACCCCAACCAGAAGCCATGGATTACAGGCAACATTCCCACTGAGCTAAAGGGTAGAGCTGCCGCTTTCAAGGTGCGGGACTCTAACCCGGAAGCTTATAAGAAATCCTGCTATGCCTGCGACAAACCATCAAACAGCGAAAGCGTCAATACAGGGCTAAGATTGAATCATACTACACTCACTCCGAAATTTGTCTCATGTGGCAGGGCTTGCCAACTATTACAGACTACAAAGGGAAGCACAGCCGCGAGCTGCCCAGTGACACGAGCCTACCAGATAAGCTAAATCACTTCTATGCTCGCTTCGAGGCAATCAAAATTGAGGCATGCATGAGAGCATCAGCTGTTGCGGACGACTGTGTGATCACGCTCTTCGTAGCCGGCGTGAGTAAAAGCTTTAAACAGGTCAACATTCACAAGACTGCGGGGCCAGACGGATTACCAGGACGTGGCAGGTGTCTTCACTGACATTTTCAACATGTCCCTGATTGAGTCTGTCATACCAACATCTTTCAAGCAGACCACCATAGTCCCTGTGCCCAAGAACACGGAGGCAACCTCCCTAAATGACTACAGACCTGTAGCACTCACGTCCGTAGCCATGAAATGCTTTGAAAGGCTGGTAATGGCTCACATCAACACCATTATCCCAGAAACCCTAGACCCACTCCAATTTGCATACCGCCCAAACAGATCCACAGATGAGGCAATCTCTATTGCTCTATTACACTGCCCTTTCCCACCTGGACAAAAGGAACACCTATGTGAGAATGCTATTCATTGACTACAGCTCAGCATTCAACGCCATAGTACCCTCAAAGCTCATCACTAAGCTAAAAATCCTGGGACTAAACACCTCCCTCTGCAACTGGATCCTGGACTTCCTGACGCGCCGCCCCCAGGTGGTGAGGGTAAGTAGCAACACATCTGCTATGCTGATCCGCAAAACTGGAGCCCCCAGGGGTGCGTGCTCAGGCCCCTCCTGTTCTCCCTGTTCACCCACGACTGCATGGCCAGGCATGACTCCAACACCATCATTAAGTTTGCAGATGACACAACAGTGGTAGGCCTGATCACCGACAACGACGAGACAGCCTATAGGGAGGAGGTCAGAGACCTGGCCGGATGGTGCCAGAATAACAACCTATCCCTCGACGTAACCAAGACTAAGGAGATGATTGTGGACTAGAGGAAAAAGAGGCCCGAGCACGCCCCCATTCTCATCGACGGGGCAGTATTGGAGCAGGTTGAGAGCTTCAAGTTCCTTGGTGTCCACATCACCAACAAACAAGAATGGTCCAAACACACCAAGACAGTCGTTAAGAGGGAACGAAAAAGCCTATTCCCCCTCAGGAAACTAAAAAGATTTGGCATGGGTCCTGAGATCCTCAAAAGGTTCTATAGCAGCAACATCGAGAGCATCCTGACTGGTTGCATCACTGCCTGGTACGGCAATTGCTTGGCCTCCGACCGCAAGGCACTACAGAGGGTAGTGCGTACGGCCCAGTACATCACTGGGGCTAAGCTGCCTGCCATCCAGGACCTCTACACCAGGTGGTGTCAAAGACCCCAGCCCCAAATTGTCAAAGACCCCAGCCACTCCGGTCATAGACTGTTCCCTCTACTACAGCATGGCAAGCAGTACCAGAGTTCCAAGTCTAGGACAAAAAGGCTTCTCAACAGTTTTTACCCCCAAGCCATAAGACTCCTGAACAGGTAATCAAATGGCTACTCGGACTATTTGCACTGTGTGCCCCCCCCAACCCCTCTTTTACGCTGCTGGTACTCTCTGTTTATCATATATGCATAGTCACTTTCACTATACATTCATATACATACTACCTCAATTGGCCCGACCAACCAGTGCTATATGCATAGTCACTTTAACCATATCTACATGTACATACTACCTCAATCAGCCCGACTAACCGGTGTCTGCATGTAGCCTCGCTACTTTTATAGCCTCGCTACTGTTATTTTTCACTGTCTTTTTACTGTTGTTTTTATTTCTTTACTCACCTATTGTTCACCTAATGCACTATTGATTAGAGCCTGTAAGTAAGTATTTCACTGTAAGGTCTACACCTGTTGTATTCGGCGCATGTGACAAATAAATTTTGATTTGATTTGATCAACTCCCTGACCAAGGCCCTTCTACCCCGATTGCTCAGTTTGGCCGGGCGGCCAGCTCTAGGAAGGGTTTTGGGGGTTTCATACTTCTTCCATTTAAGAATGATGGAGGCCACTGTGTTCTTGGAGACCTTCAATGCTGCAGAAATGTTTTGCTACCCTTCCCCAGATCTGTGCCTCGACACAATCCTGTCTTGGAGCTCTATGGACAATTCCTTCACTTGGTTTTTTCTCTGACATGCACTGTCAACTGTGAGACCTTATATAGACAGGTGTGTGCCTTTCCAAATCATGTCCAATCAATTGAATTTACCACAAGTGGACTCCAATCAAGAAACATCTCAAGGATGATCAACAGACACAGGATGCACCTGAGCTCAATTTTGAGTTTCCTAGCAAAAGGTCTGAATACTTATGTAAATAAGGTATTTCTGTTTTACATTTTTTTATACATTTGCTAAAATTTATAAAAACTTGTTACGCTTTGTCATTTTGGGGTATTGTGTGTAGATTGCTGAGATAAAAATACAAATACTTTTTTAGAACAAGGGTAAGGGGTCTGAATACTTTCTGAATGCACTGTATGCTTTCTTTTTTTCTGTGGTATCGTTTCGGTATCAATTATTGTGATGGTATCGAGTATTGTGATACTAAACCTGGTATCAGTATAGAAGTCAAAACACTGACACTGAGTAACTAAATCTTTACCAATAAGCAGTAACGCTTGCTATTATTATTATTATTATTGTTATTATTGTTCTTATCATTGCAGTGATTATTATTCAAAATGGTAATGGTAGAGGTAGTATGGGTAATGGTAGTAGTTTAATGGTGGTATTGGCTGTAAGGTACCAAAATGTGGAAAAAGTCAAGGGGTCTGAATACTTTCCAAATGCACTGTAATCAATATGAATTCGGAGGTCAGAAATTATTAAATATTAAAGCATTAGACCTCTCACTAAAGGCTTCAGTCATACAAAAGTTATACTTAAATCCAAACTGGTTCTCTAGCAGATTAGTACGAATGTCTCACCCTATGTTCAAGAATGGCCTTTTTCCCTTTATTCAGATTACAACCTCTCACTTTCGATTATTTGAAGATGAAATAATCTCCAAAATATCGCTATTTTTAAAACAAGCCATAGAAAGTTGGTTGCAATTTCAGTTTAATCCACCAGAAAAGACAGAACAAATATTACCACAAATATTATGGTTAAACTCAAATATACTAATTGATTCTTAGGGATAGGCGTCCCGTTAACGGGACATTTGTAAATCATGCAGCGCCTTATGTCACCATCGCATATTTTAGAGAAACAACAAATGTCGGTACTGTGGTATCCCAGGAGGTCTAACCCGGGGGGTGGTAATAGAGGGGAGGTACGTGATGCGACGTTGGCTCCCTCTGCTGGGAGTACACGAGCTGGGCACCTCGACACGGATAGCTCCAAGTAGAGGTAATTAGGGGAAAGTGCCAACCACCTGTGGAGGCCACATAAAAGGAGCACTGTGGCACACCGCGGGAGAGGACCGGAGGAGACCGACACAGAGCCAAAGCTGAGAAGAAGGGCCGAGCCAAACCTACGTGATTTTCTTTGTTATGTTAATTTCATGGCCTAGTAAAGTTGAGTTTGCGGACTAAAACCTCCATGTCTCTGTGTTAATCTCTGCACGCTCAACCCAACACCCCACGGTTTACCACAGTACATATAAGTGTCTTATATCGGCTGAAAGCTTGAATTCTTGATAATATAATTGCACTGTCCAATTTACAGTAGCTATTACTGTGATAAAATGCCATATTATTGTTTGAGGAGAGCTCCTAACAACAAAACACTTTTTTCACCGCAATAGGTTTGATAAATTCACCTCTGAAGGTGAAATGTGTACTTACATTCTGAAATCTTGTTCTGATTTATCATCCAAAGGGTCCCAGAGATGAAATTAAGTGTTGTTTTGTTAGATAAGATTATTTTTCATATCCTAAAAAGGTCAATATAGCAAGCACAATTGATTTTGTATTTCCACTCGTTCAATTTGCAAAGAAAGGAATCTGTGAAAATCTAACCCTAAACATTGTTTCAACCAGTCAAATCACGTTTGTATGTGTTCCTCAGAGATCCTAGAACATAACCAGATTTCACTATATCATTAGGGGTGTAGCATATCCTATAGGACACCAAATTTGATAAGAGAGCAACGCCTTCATGGCACGCCGATGACGCGGCCGGTCTTCATTTGATCGACTGTATCTTTGTCAAATAAGCACCAATCGGGGTCAAGCTAGCTAGATAGCCAATGAGCTGGGCTTTACGGGAGTATCCGGAAACCCTGTATATGTTGGTGCTTATAGGTGCTAACCTATTGTGACAGGATGCCTTTTCCTTTTGGACAAAAATTATAAGAATATTCAGAGTTATGAAAACTGGTTGTTTTGCAAATGTTGAACTTATAATATGGCTACTAATAATGGAAAAGCTAAATCAAAGTCCAAGTATACAGATTTGCTGATATTCTTGCAGAAAAATGTAATAGGAATGCAAATGTCTCCTTCACGATTTGCCCAAATCTACCTGGGTGACTTCACAGTAAATGTCATGTGGTTCGCTCATACTTCAGGTTATCCGTCTGAAACGTTGCACATACACTGCTGCCATCTTGTGGACACCATCGGAATTACAACCAGAGTGATGGCTGGAATAGGGACCTTTCTGTTGCATTTCAAAGATGGTGGTAGAAAAAAAACGGTTGTTTTTTTCTTTGTATTTTCTTCTACCAGATCTATTGGGTTATATTCTCCTACATTCAATTCACATTTCCACAAACTTCAATGTGTTTTCTTTCAAATGGTACCAAGAATATACATATCCTTGCTACAGGCAGTTAGATTTGGGTATGTCATTTAGGCAAAAATTGAAATATATATTTAAAAAGAAAAAAAAAAGTATAATCTTTGTAAATGATATCATAAATAGGACTGGTGGAGTCACACATGCAGCTAACAAAAAGATATGGAAATGTCTGCTCTACTCAAAATTACAACCAACTAATTACAGCATTACTGCAAAAATGGAAGAGGCAAATGGAAGGGGGAGAAAGTAAGGAACTTGTCTGTTGGCCCTGCATTAAAGACCAAAATTGGTTAGATCAAATTGTGATGAATAAAAAAGTATACCAGTTTAATTTAAGGATCAAAATATTGATATTTGAGCCATATATATGTAGATTACAAAATAGTTGGGAAGAGATTTTTGATGTACCGATTCCATGGCACATGGTTTATGAACTGATACACAAAATGACTCTGGACTCAAAACTTCAAGTTTTTCCATTTAAGTTAATATACAAAATTCTTGTAACCAATAGAATGTTATATGGGGCTAACACCATCCCAGCTCTCCAGATTTTGCTGCGATGAGACAGAATCATTAGATATTTTGTTTTGGTAGTGTCCATATGTAGCATTGTAACATTTACCTGGAGGTAACTCTGAAAACAGCACTGCTGGGGGATTTAAAAAGTCATAGTCAATCAATCAATAATATAGTAATAATCTTAGCAAAATTGTTTATCTTTAATTTACATCTGTAGAAACTATGAGAATAGAATGGTTCAGAACCTTTGTGAAACATCACAGCACAGTTGAAAAATATATGACAAATGGAA
This sequence comes from Salvelinus fontinalis, assembly GCF_029448725.1. Lineage (NCBI taxonomy): Eukaryota > Metazoa > Chordata > Actinopteri > Salmoniformes > Salmonidae > Salvelinus > Salvelinus fontinalis. The sequence continues at coordinate 7,474,306 of NC_074700.1, forward strand.
ATCAAAACTGGATGGTGTACAAAGACAGATGGGAGGGGTAAAGGGGGGGTAAAGGGGGGGTAAAGGGGGGAACGAAAAATAACAAGATAAGTAATGTAAAATATACTGAGTCAGTAAAATGTAGATAGGTTCTGAACCTTTGTGAAACAGCACAGTTGAAAAATATATGGCAAAAATAGATCAAAACTGGATTGTCTTCAGAGATAGATGGGAGGGGTTGAAGGTAGCTGAAGGATGGGAATAAAAACAAACAAAATATAACTATTGTAAAATATACTGTGTCCGTAAAATGTATAAAGTATGTATAAACTGGAAGTAGAAGCCTAAGTGTTTTTGTCCATTAGTTTACTCCAATTAGGGGTGGGGTGGTTGGGTTAGGGGGAAATAATAATAATAATTTAAAGTAATTAAAAAAATATATATATGGGTGATTGGAAATGATGCAGACAATTACATTGATGGGAACCACAATCTATCTGCAATATTAAAGCTGATCCCCTAAAAAACTACAACTAAAAACATTCGTTTTTTATTCATAGGCAAGGTTGTAGCAACCTCATGATGGCTACAGGGAAAATTCGAGCATCATGTAGTAGCCTAAACCCATCGATGTTACATTGAGCTGGGTGAATGAAATATGAAGGACAGTCATACAATATGCTGTAATAGAAATAAGGCAATGTTAATAAAAAAATGAATCATCCTCCCTCACCTTAAACAACACCGACCGCCACTGTTTTTGTCACGCCCTGGCCTTAGTTATCTTTGTTTTCTTTATTATTTTAGTTAGGTCAGGGTGTGACATGGGGGATGTTTGTGTGTTTTTTGTCTAGTCTAGGGTGTTTGTATTGTTTAGGGGGTTTTGTAGAGTTCATGGGGTTGTGTTCAGTGTAGCTGTTTATGTAAGTCTATGGTTGCCTGGATTGGTTCTCAATTAGAGACAGCTGCTTATCGTTGTCTCTGATTGAGAATCATATTTAGGTAGCCATAGGCATTAGGTAGGTTGTGGGTAATTGTATATGTTAGACGTTAGTAGCGTGTGTCTGCACGGTCGTTTGTTGGCTTCACGGTCGTTTGTTGGCTTCACGGTCGTTTGTTGGCTTCACGGTCGTTTGTTGGCTTCACGGTCGTTTGTTGGCTTCACGGTCGTTTGTTGGCTTCACGGTCGTTTGTTGGCTTCACGGTCGTTTGTTAGCTTCACGGTCGTTTGTTAGCTTCACGGTCGTTTGTTAGCTTCACGTTTGTTGTTTTTGTCTAGTTTGTATTAATGTTCATTTCATCTTCAAGTAAATAGAAGATGTATTTATATCACGCTGCGCCTTGGTCCTCTCTTTCACCTAAAGACGATTGTGACAGTTTTTCACAGCCTTAAAGGAGAATTTAGCTTATTTTCTTTTTTTTACAACTAAATCTCTGTTTTATGTAAATGGTATGTTATAAAAATGGTCCAGACACTTTTTTTGTGATTTCACATGTTTTTGAAAAACTTACCCCAACCAGCGAGTCACTTCCTCATCTTCGTTGTGCAGTATGGGGGATCTGAAAAAAGTTTTAACAAATTCCCCAAAAACACCCAAGTTTGTCATTCCGAACTTGATCTGCAACTTTATATTCCATTTGGTTGCGACTCGAGAAATACCTCTCCATCCATTCTAGCAGCAAGCTGGATGGAGAATGGAACAGCTGGAAAGGGGAAACAGCTCAAGTTGCACGAAATGGAATATAACGTTGCGGATAAAGTTTGGAATGACACAATTTCATGTGTACTAAATCTAAAGACCTGCATTATTAGACTGATAGCTTTTCAGTTTCTAAAAGGATGTATTAAGGGTATTTATTGCACATTTATCTATGTTTGTTTAGAGCCACGTACTGCACAACGAGTATGAGAAAGTGAATTGCTGGTTGGGTTAAGCTTCTCAAAAACAAGTGAAATTGCAAAAAAAACGTGTCTGGACCCTTCCATAACATGCCATTTACATCAAAAATGTAGATTGGTTGTAAAAAGCAGAATTCTCCTTTAAGCCAAGTCTCTTAAGTTCCAGTGACTATAGAGATACATACTTTTTGGGAGGCAGCTATGAAATCCAATTGATGAAATAAGTGTGCTATAGATAATAATTTATGAAGAGCTCATTATGAATGTTTTGGCGTACACCATGTAATCATCATTCAATCATCATTAAAACATTTCCAAAAGTGTATATATTTAGGATGTAATACATTTTTTATTTTTTATGTTTACATTGACTTGAAATCTGAGAATAGGAATATACCACACACAAATAAACAGTTTCATTTAAGTTGAAATACATGCACATTTTTTATTGAACAGTAATATAAAATACTTTTTCATAGTTGAGTGCATGCTTCATCTGCCAACTGGTTTGAAGTTAAATTACAAAAGCAAGGCTTTATGTCGTGTAGTGAATTACTTGGGCACTTAAGCAATTTAAAAAAAAATAAAAGTTTTTTTGTTTTATCTTAAAGTATTAAGCAGTAACAAACCTGTAACTGATATACAAAGCAGAGTTCCAAATAATAATAACGTTAATAATAATAGTAATCAAATGACACTTTCTGTGGCACGTTTACAAAACAGAACAAACATTTCTAAACCGTTATATGGCACTAACAGTTATCATGCATTTTGAGTTCCACATGTAACCACAAACCTCACAAGAATTGTCAAACATGCTAAATCCGACTGTGTGCAGTTACAAGTGCAGTTAAAAATATGATTCCTTTTCCATCTCAGATAGTTAAATGTTTCAATTATAAAAGAAGTTGAAGGCATATAAAGCATTATCATGGTGTTAATTTAATGAATGCCGATATACATTTCCAGTATATATTCACTAAGCGCACTACATTTAAAAACAGGCCTCCGTAGCCAAGGCTTTCAATTCATTTAACCATTCCTTTGTTTCATTTTATAAAACATGCATAGGCAGACACTTTCAGTTGATTGTTTTTTTTACACAATATAGGTTCTTTATGTTTACTTTGTTCGCAATACTTTAAAAAGAGAAAAATGAACACACAGAATTCCAGCAAGCCACAATAAAATCTATATTCCCAAAAAACAACAAAAACATATTTGCAAATAATATATAAATGTAAATTCCAGTTATGAAACTCCCAAAAAATAGGTATTCATCACCAAGGTAATAATTTGCCATTTTCCAGAAATCTGGGTCAAAAGCACACACCAAATGAACCTGAGGTAAGCATAATCTGTACAAAACCATAAAACTTACATTTTTGGGGGCATTTAAACAATGTTGCAACATTCTTTTTAAGACTGCCTAATTTATTTCAGAGCTATTTTATAAGAGTAGCAAAAAAAGTTATCAATAAATAGTCCTTACTTAGTTTGTACACCCTTATTTGTTAAAAACATGTTTTTTATGTTTTGCCATTTTTAGTGCTGTATTTTGTAAACGTACAATAGTTAGTAAGAAGTTACACAAAATTGCCATATCCAGTAAAACCAAGCTCTCCAACCCTGTTCCAGGAGATCAACCGTCCTGTAGGTTTTCACTGCACCCCTAATCAAGCGTACCTGATTCTAATAATTAGCTGGTTGATAAGCTGAATCAGGTTACAGTAGTTATAACTGGGGTTGGAGCGAAAATCTACAGGAGGGTAGCTTTTCAGGAACAGGGTTGGCGAGCCCTGCAGTAAAATGAGCTAGGGGCTTTCATAAAATCTCTCTCTCTCTCTCTCACTCTCTCTCGCTCTCGCTCTCTCGCTCGCTCTCTCTCTCGCTCTCTCTCTCTCGCTCTCTCTCTCGCTCTCTCTTGCTCTCTCTTGCTCTCTCTCTCTCTCGTCTCAGAATCAAGCACGTCATCACCAGCTTCGAGGAGGCCAAGGGCCTGAAAAAGTGAACGAGCGATAACTTTCCGTAGTTCGACCCACCCTGGTCGCCACAGGCTGCCACCACCAGCCGTGGTGGAGCGTGCCCCTTCACTGGATGTTGCTGCTGTCCTTGGCGTCTGTGCCATTGGTCTCCGAGGACAGAGCCTTGTTGAGGGAGTTGAGGCTGGCGTCGGAGGGGAGGCCGTCCCGCCTCGGGGGCATCCGCTCATTGATGCGGTCCAGGCCCTTGGCCTCCGCAAAGCTGGTGATTTTGTGCTGGGGCGAGAAGCCCTTGATGGCTGGAGGATGGAGGGATGGAGAGGAGAAAATGGAGGGAATGGGTGATTTAGAGGAGAGAAGTAGAGAAGACATGTACAATATTTAATAAGGTTACTTATGTCTGGTTCAGAAGCACAAACACACATCAGTGTGTTTGGGTTGTCTTTGGTTTTGTTCAGAGTCAATAATTAATTGTGATAGGAATCAAGTCATGTGATGACAAAATAATGAATTCCATACAATGAATAAAAATCAATTTTTCTGAAATGGTTGACTATATAAACCATTGCACCTGAATGGAAAAATCACTTGATGGTTGTTAGCAGAGCAGAGGCTTAGTAGGCCAACCCACAGAAACCACGGCATCGACATTTTAACAACATAGTTATTTGTGAGAAAAATATATTTCTATACTATACTTCTCTCAATAGTATTACGCCAATGTGCATTTCATCTGCTTAGTGTTTTCATAGAAACAACTGCAGTAAGAATACACGTTGGGTGTGTGTATTTATAAGTATGTATATAACTTAACTTCTTAATGCATAGACACTTGAACACTTAAATGATCAATTCTATCTATTTTTATTCTCATCTTGTAATATCATAGGTATAAACCATCCCATGCAGTGTTCATTCTGCCTTTTGAAGACATTAGAGAACTATAATACAATCAATATGAACAAATCAAAAAGTAAATAATAACACAATATCAACACCAATTACCATATTATCGTAATTATATAACCCGAAAGACAAATGGATTACATAATCCTACTGAACATAAACCTACTGAAGAGGGTATGTCTGGTGCTGGAGGTAAATAGGTTTTCATTGTACCAGGAAATATTTACAAAAGTAAAAACACTGCTGATATATCACATAATTAACTCACAAGCAGAAAAGTATGTACACTACCGGTCAAAGGCTTTAGAACACCTACTCATTCAAGTGTTTTTCTTTATTTTTACTATTTTCTACATTGTAGAATAATAATGAAGACATCAAACTATGAAATAACACATGGAATCATGTAGTAACCAAAAAAGTGTCAAACAAATCAAAATATATTTTATATTTGAGATTCTTCAAATAGCCACCCTTTGCCTTGATGACAGCTTTGCACACTCTTGGCATTCTTTCAACCAGCTTCACCTGGAATGCTTTTCCAACAGTTTGAAGGAGTTCCCATATATGCCAAGCACTGGTTGGCTGCTTTCCCTTCACTCTGCAGTCCAACTCATCCCAAACCATCTCAATTGGGTTGAGGTTGGGGGATTGTGGAGGCCAGGTCATCTGATGCAGCACTCCATCACTCTACTTCTTGGTCAAATAGCCCTTACACAGCCTGGAGGTGTGTTGAGTCATGGTTCTGTTGAAAAACAAAGGATAGCCCCACTAAGCGCAAACCAGATGGGATGGCGTATCGCTGCAGAAAGCTGTGGTAGCCATGCTGGTTAAGTGTGCCTTGAATTCTAAATAAAATGACAGACAGTGTCACCAGCAAAGCACCCCCACATAACACTTTTTCCTTCATGCTTTACGGTGGGAAATACACATGCGGAGATCATCCGTTCACCCACACCGCGTCTCACAAAGATACGGCGGTTGGAACTAAAAATCTCAAATTTGGACCAAACCAAAGGACAAATTTCCACCGATCTAATGTCCATTGCTCGTGTTTCTTGGCCCAAGCAAGTCTCTTCTTATTATTGGTGTCCTTTAGTAGTGGTTTCTTTGCAGCAATTCAACCATGAAGGCCTGATTCACAGTCTCCTGTGAAAGTTGATGTTGAGATGTGTCTGTTACTTGAACTCTGTGAACCATTTATTTGGGCTGCAATTTCTGAGGCTGGTAACTCTAATGAACTTATCCTCTGCAGCAGAGGTAACTCTGGGTCGTCCATTCCAGTGGCGGTCCTCATGAGAGCCAGTTTCATCACAGCGCTTGATGGTTTTTGCGACTGTACTTGAAGAAACTTTCAACGTTCTTGAAATTTTCCATATTGACTAAAGTAATGATGGACTGTCGTTTCTCTTCGCTTATTTGAGCTGTTCTTGCCATAATATGGATTTGGTCTTTTACCAAATAGGGCTATCTTCTGTACCCCCCCCCCACACACCTTGTCACAACACAACTGATAGGCTCAATCGCATTAAGAAGGAAATAAATTCAACAAATCAACTTTTAAGAAGGCACACCTGTTAATTGAAATGCATTCCAGGTGACTACCTCATGAAGCTGGTTGAGATAGTGCCAAGAGTGTGCAAAGCTGTCAACAAGGCAAAGGGTGGCTATTTGAAGAATCTCAAATATAAAATATATTTGGATTTGTTTAACACTTTTTTGATTACTACATGATTCCATATGTGTTTTTCATAGATTTGATATCTTCACTATTATTCTACAATGTAGAAAATATTAAAAAAATAAATAATAAAAACCCTTGAATGATTAGGTGTTCTAAAACTTTAGACCAGTAGTGTATGTAAGTCAATTATGAAATGAAATGAAGCATTTTGGGGAAAATACATCTGCAAATGATTCAGTGTGAAAGTGAACGTGGAAGTAAATAGTGTAACAAAACAAAAAAAATCTGTCAAAACAACATTTTGCAACTGATGCTCTATCAAAAAATAAACCTGAAGATACTTGACTGCATATTTCAAAAAGGCACAACTGAAAACACCTGAGGACCCCCAGGACCAGACCACCCCACCACTGTACTACACAAACAAAACAAAAGGACCAAGGAAATGGAAAAGAGAAAAATGAATGGTAAATAGAGAGTGGGGCCCACATACACTGAAACATACAGTATACCACAGAAAAGTACTACAACAGTGAGACTACGCTCACATGCATAGACACTACTACAAAAGGTACTTGTTGCTAACCACTTGTTAAGCCTGCTCAGAACATGCAGCAAATTACTAAGGGACAAGGGGGCTATAATGGTAGTCAGCAGTTACATTTTCAGGATATCCTTTTTCTGGATCAGGAGGGAAAATTTGGGAGTAATTAGCGATATTATTAAATTATGGGTGTGGGAGAGGGGGCTGATGGGTCTTGCAGCTGTGTTGCTGCATAGTACAGGTCAGACACAGGTTATTAGCAGTGCAACAAAGAGAACAGGACACAGCAGGGCCACAGAGGAACCACATGGAAAAATAAGCTAAAAGAGTCTCGTCACTGATGCACCTCATCCTCTAGGGGGTGCTTATGAGGAGTCGCTGAACAATTCCAACATATATAGCAGCTAGCTAGCAAATCGCTATTTAGTGCGTAGTTGAGCTTGTTCTTTGTTGCGTGGCTTTGTTTGCCCATTTTGTTTTTGGAGTTGGAGTCCAATTTGGCTTTCAAAGCCTCTGTTGGAAAAGCACATTTTGTTCTGATTTGTTTATATCTAACGTATATTAGTGCAAAGACAAAGCACAACTGTATTAGTTGTTTCAAAGGGGGACAATCAGATCGGTCTTTCATAGGAAGACTGAGTGGGTGGATGAGTTGGTGTAGGGGCATGGGGCGTTGTATGAAGTCACAGGTGTGACATAATATCCTGCTGGGTGCTGTTGTTTTTCAGAGAAACGTATGAGTGGACACTACTTAGTGGAGGGGATACTGCAAAACAATGTACATACAGACTAAGCTGAAAACCTTGTAGGGGGGAGGGAGGGGAGGGTGGCTATATCCTAGCAGGGGAAAAGAAAAGTAATGCATTTAATACTCTCCGCCTAGTATGATCTTTGTTCAACAGTGATATGATCTTTGTTCCCCTTTGAAACAAGTGTGGCTTTTCTATACTCCCCCCCCCCTCTTTTTTTTGGGGGGGGGGGGTTAATTATTATGCCACAATTTGTTAGCGCAAACACCCAACACACTCTGTAACAAGCTACGGCGAGATGGATGAAAACGCAGCAGGCGGGGGCCCCTGTCTATTGCGGTAAGAAGCAACAGAGAGGGCCGCCGGCCTAGTTACCTTCGTCTGCCTCAATAGCCTCAATAGTAGCTGAAGAGAAGAAGACGGGGGTTGCAAAACGAATGAGAAGAAGGGTGACCAGCGAGGAATTCATTTGGTTTTTCCCAGGAACCGGTCAATGAGCAGCAAAAAGAGAGAGCCAATGCAAAGACAACAGTGTTAAAAAAAAACTCTGTGTTTTTCGGACAGAGGACACTCATGGGAGGAGGAGCAGGAATCAAGCGGGTGTGTTAAGACAGACAAAGAAGGAAGGGGGTAGTTAACCAAAAAGGTGACAGACGGAATGGAGCCAGTCAAATACCCATTGTAGACACATGTGTGGTGCACTGGTATTTTGAGCTTTGTAAAAGGGACAAGAAGCGGTGCTGGACGGCTATAGAAAATGGATGTCGGCAAGGGGGATGTCGTGACAAGTAGGACTGGAGAAGGTTGATGATTATCAAAGGGGTGAATGTGAATATCTGTCTGATGTATCCTCACTCAACAAACTACACACTGGAGCAGGGTTGGGGGGGTGACATATGATCGGTGTTTAACAGGAGTTAGGTTACAGTACATGTAGACGTGTGAGTGAGAACAGAAACAACTCTGCCAAAGTCATAAACGCGGCTGCAACTGAACAGCCGAGACCAGATAAAAGAAAAGAAGAATTCAAAATGTTCTCAGAAACATAGGCTACTAGCTATCATGAACTGTAGCGCAGCCGCGTCTTTGGACATGAACCGTCGAAAGAGCAGATGCACCTTTAAAAAAACACATCATGGGAATATTTTGATGCACTTACCACTTACCGTACAACTCCTTCTGTTTTTTAGCAATACTTATCATCAAACACTTATCACCAGAAATACGGAAATGACTCTGTACTCAGGTGGTGCACACAGAGAAAAAAAAATGGGCTCGGGTGGGACTGCAAATAATACTTAGCGGCTACAGTTCTACACTTGAACAGGTCGATGTGGCTATGGAGGTACGATACATAATGCACAAGAGCGACGTACACACACAGGAAAGCTATAAGGAGGTCCAAAAGAAACCAAGTGGTTGATGGATTGCACAACATTGCGGTAGAAGCACATTGGAGACTGTCTGAACAATAGGAGCCTATGGCGAGCTGTGATTCTACCAATGCTGCGACAGAAAATCTCTTTGAACGTCACTCTGCCTCCCAACATGGCTCCTCCTCGCTACTGCATCTCCATTGGATGGCTTTGGCCCATCGTTGCATCACTGGGAACTACTGTACATGGTTGCCCCTATGCAGTCGGAATCAACAATGTGTGGTTTGTGTGTATGTGTGTGAGTATATTTCTGTGTGTGTGTGTGTTTGAGATAAAGTTATAGACTACTGTTTATAGGGCAAACATGTAGCATTTCTGTGGTAAACTTCGGGAGAAGTGAACCCAGAAATAGATGTCGACGGTTGAGAGCAGTAGTGGCTCGAAAACATGACTTAAATTCTCTGTAGACCTACATTCTAAAACAACTGATAGAGGAGACTTAAACTGACTAAGAGAACCAAAGAGAGGAGAATGAAGTTCTTTGGATTTCTGCCTTGTTTGTGGGTGACAAGGTAGATAATATGTATCCCCTTTCATACACGGTTGTTTATGTCAATTCCAATTCATCCTTTGCATCTTACTCGCTACCTAGCCTTCTCTGACATCTTAAAAATCACTTCAAATTTGTCAAATCAAAGGACATGATTTTGTTCTATTTAAAATAAATTCTAATTCTAAATTGTCTATGTTATAGCCTGATTCCGTCGGTAGATTATTCAATTCCACTTGTCATCTTTGGAAGAAATGTCTTCCCTGTGGAAAAGCATCTTATAATGCTAGTCTGTCACGTAAAGGAGATCGATCGTCAGACTGTTTTTGGGAGTGTTTGGAATTCAACATGGGAGGGTGAATTCTACAATATTCTCACAAAACACTGCTGACACAATACTTGCACAACAGATTATACCTGTGGTTTCTAGGGAAAGAGGAGAAAGAAGAAGACAGAGACAATATTTGAGATATAACCAGTAGATTTCAGAGAGAAAGGTGGAGAGAGAGGGGGGGGGGGGGGGTAAGGAAAGCAAGACAGCATTAAGAGACAATGGCGAAAAACTTCTAACATTTTATGACGGTATTATCTAAAACCAACATCAGAGAAAGGGACAAAGCTTTGCAGTACTTAGATATTAGCTTATTCTAGGGTAACTTTGCTGCAGTAATGTTTATATTGAATACAGATAGTTACATTGTATTTCCCACTGCTGCAACTGTGTTCTATGACATAAAATTCGTAAAGAAATATACCGGGTTTAATTAAGAGAAAATGTCCTGAGAGAAAAAAAATGTGCGAAATAAGTATCAGGTAACTGCTTGTCTTTGAGGTAGATGCGTTGCTAATTAAATATTTGTATAAGTGTGTATTGATGGGGGCGGAACACGGTGGCCTGGGGAGTGTGAGGGGTGTTGTGGGCTAGGCATGGAGGTCCAGCGTGTGTGTTGTGGGACGTACCATTCTGGAGCTTCTCCTTGCCTCCGGACAGCACTCCACTGGGCAGCATGCCGGTGGGGGTCAGCCCTTTCAGTGTCAACACACTCTCACTCTCCTCCCTGCAGGGACAACAAACAAAGAAATGGAACTGGATTCAACTAACCATGAAGCTGTTTATTAGCTCAATGTTTATGAAAGTTCTTGCTCCTATTGCTTCAGCTGTATGAAATGACAATCAAGCCATGAACTTTCTTCTTCAGTCTCTTGACCACGATGATTCAGGATGTTGTTTTTAAATTGCTTGTTTTTTTGCTGTTGTTATTGCTTGACATCACTTTGAAATGTCTTTATTTAATGAATAGTGCTATAAAAGTTTAATAAATTATTATTATCATCTATTGGGAGTTGAACCCGGAAGTGAGAGTTTAAACAGAAAAGGAGCACTGAACAGGAAGAGTTGAGACACAGGAAGAGCTTTTCACTATTTAAAAAGTAACTGTCCAGTGTTTCAAGATTTCTATGAAATATGACCTATAATAAATAAACATTTGAGTGAAATAGTTTTCCTTACAAAAAATGGCAATTAAGTTTGTTAAAAAAGCATATTTCCTGTGTTTGAATAATGTAGTCGTGCCCCAACAACAGAATGGTGTGGGCGTATACCAGTCATTCAAAAATATTCATTCGAGTAGACCGCTGATTGGCCAGCTCAGCCAATGAGCCAACATGACATCATGTTTGAAACAGTCTGTTTGAGATACAAGTGTCACACGTGTGATTTGGGGTGGGCATTCTATGTTTTTGTATTTCTATGTGTTGGCCGGGTATGGTTCTCAATCAGGGACAGCTGTCTATCATTGTCTCTGATTGGGAACCATACTTAGGTAGCCCTTTTCCCTCCTTTCAGTGTGGGAAGTTGTCTTTGTTTGTGGCACTATAACCTTAAGCGTCACGGTCGTTTTTGTATTATTTATTGTTTTTGTCGACGTCATCAATAAAAAGGAATATGTACGCTCACCACGCTGTGCTTTGGTCTACTTCCTTTGATGTTCGTGACAACAAGTTTGAGGTGTTTCTTCTCCAATTTAGGCTTTGGCCACAAATACGTGCATAGGATGAGTCAACAACAGAATATTAACTTTTAAAAGTGAGAATTTCACTGGACAGTTACTTTAAGAGATAATTGGGGACGAGGTTGGTCGACGCACCATGCCAAAAATAAGTATTTAATCAAATACAGTATACGTTAATTAGTAATACATCAAGAATTTTGGCCTATGGTAAAAGGTTTTCATTGAAGCCTAATTCAAATCAAATCCAATTGTATTTGTCACATGAGCCAAATACAACCTTAACGTGAAATGCTTACTTACAAGCCCTTAACCAACAATGCAGTTCAAGAAATAGAATTAATAAAATATTTACTAACTAGTGACTATGCTTAGGTAATAAACAGCGAGTAGCAGCAGTATAAAAACAAAAGGGGGTAGGGTTCAATGTAAATAGTCCGGGTGGCCATTTGATTAGTTTAGTTGTTCAGCAGTTTTATGGCTTGGGGGTGGAAGCTGTTAAGGAGCCTTTGGTCCTAGACTTGGCACTCCGGTACCACTTGGTAGCAGAGAGAACAGTCTATGACTTGGGTGATTGGAGTCTTTGACAATTTGTTGGGCCTTCCTCTGACACCGCCTAGTATATACAGTTGAAGTCGGAAGTTTACATACGCCTTAGCCAAATACATTTAAACTCAGTTTTTCACAATTCCTGACATTTAATCCTTGTAAAAATTCCCTGTCTTAGGTCAGTTAGGATCAACACTTTATTTTTAGGATGTGAAATGTTTCAAATAGTAGTGATTTATTTCAGCTTTTATTTTCTTCATCACATTCCCAGTTGGTCAGTAGTTAACATACACTCAATTAGTACTTGGTAGCATTGCCTTTAAAATGTTTAACTTGGGTCAAACGTGTCGGGTAGCCTCCGCAAGCTTCCCACATTAAGTTGGGTGAATTTTGGCCCATTTCTCCTGACAGAGCTGGTGTAACTGAGTCAGGTTTGTAGGCCTCCTTGCTCGCACACGCTTTTTCAGTTCTGCCCACACATTTTCTGTAGGATTGAGGTCAGGGCATTGTGATGGTCACTCCAATACCTTGACTTTGTTGTCCTTAAGCCATTTTGCCACAACTTTGGAAATATGCTTGGGGTCATTGTCCATTTGGAAAACCGATTTGTGACCAAGCTTTAACTTCCTGACTGATGTCTTGAGATGTTGCTTCAATATATCCACATAATTTTCCGCCCTCATGATGCCATCTATTTTGTGAAGTGCACCAGTCCCTCCTGCAGCAAAGCACCCCCACAACATGATGCTGCCACGCCCGTTCTTCACGGTTGAGATGGTGTTCTTCAGCTTGCAAGCATCCCCCTTTTTCCTCCAAACATAACGATGGCATTATGGCGAAACAGTTCTATTTTTCCTTCACCAGACCAGAGGACATTTCTCCAAAAAGTATGATCTTTGTCCCCATGTGCAGTTGCAAACCGTAGTCTGTTTTTTTTATGACGGTTTTGGAGCAGTGGCTTCTTCCTTGCTGAGCGGCCTTTCAGGTTATGTCGATATAGGACTCGTTTTACTGTGGATATAGATCACTTTGTACCTGTTTCCTCCAGCTTCTTCACAACGTCCTTTGCTGTTGTTCTGGGGTTGACTTGCACATTTCGCACCAAAGTACGTTCATCTCTAGGAGACAGAACGCGTCTCCTTCCTGAGCGGTATGACGGCTGCGTGGTCCCATTGTGTCTTTTCTTGGTACTATTGTTTGTACAGATGAACGTGGTACCTTCAGGCGTTTGGAAATTGCTCCCAAGGATGAACCAGACTTGTGGAGGTCTACAATTCTTTCTCTGAGGTCTTGGCTTATTTCTTTTGATTTTCCCATGATGTCAAGCAAAGAGGCACTGAGTTTGACACTAGGCCTTGAAATACATCCACAGGTACACCTCCAATTTACACAAATTATGTCAATTAGCCTATCAGAAGCTTCTAAAGCCATGACATAATTTTCTGGAATTTTTCAAGCTGTTTAAAGGCACAGTCAACTTAGTGTATGTCAACTTCTGACCCACTGGAATTGTGAGACAGTGAATTATAAGTGAAATAATCTGTCTGTAAACAATTGTTGGAAGAATTACTAGATGTCCTAACCGAATTGCCAAAACTATAGTTTGTTAACAAGAAATTTGTGGAGTGGTTGAAAAACGAGTTTTAATGACTCCAACATAAGTGTATGTAAACTTCCGTAGGTCCTGGATGTCAGGAAGCTTGGCCCCAGTGATGGTAGTGCGTACGGCCCAGTACCTCTGTAGCGCCTTCCGGTCAGATGCTGAGCAGTTGCCATACCAGGCGGTAATGCAACCAGTCAGGATGCTCTCGCTGGTGAGGCTGTAGAACTTTTTGAGGATCTGGGGACCCATGCCAAATCTTTTCAGTCTCCTGAGGGGGAAGAGGTGTTGTCGTGCACTCTTCATAACTTTCTTGGTGTGTTTGGACCACGATAGTTTGTTGGTGATGTGGACACCAAGGAACTTGAAACTCTCGACCCACTCCACTTCAGTCCCGTCGATGTTAATTGAGGCGTGTTCAGCCAGTCCACGATCAGCTCCTTTGTCTTGCTCACATTGAAAGGTTGTCTCTGACCTCCTCCCTATAGGCTGTCTCATCGTTGTCAGTAATCAGGACTACCACTGTTGGGTCGTTAGCAAACTCAATGATGGGTGACCAGGGAGTTCAGGAGGGTATTAAGCATGCACCCCTGAGGGGCCCCAGTTTTGTTGCATATGTGTTGTTGCCTACCCTTACCACCTGGGGGCAGCCCGTCAGGAAGTCCAGGATTCAGTTGCAGAGGGAGGTTTATGTAAAGAAGGTAACTTTTTTTCTCGCTTTGTCATAATGGGATATTGTATGTAGACTGATTAATTCATTTAATACATTTTAGAATAAGGCTGAATACTTTCCCGAATGCACTGTAGGTAGACAGGAACTGCACACCTAGACATGCATCGATGATTCCCAATAAATACCTGAGGACAGAGAATACCCTGGCCATCTTGCCAATGGCACGGATCTTGTTCCGGATTACTTCCTTGCGTGCAGAGGCTGTGGCACCTAAAACACACACAAACACACACACACACACAGTTGTCAGGGTCAGACATTCAGGCCGTTTCCAACCATCACTGCTTATCTGGGTGAGGCATTTTCTTTAAGGTGTCTTCACTACCATACATGAGCTGGTAAAACGTGACACTAAGTTGTGCTTTTTGTCTACGTATGTGTGTGAGTGACTACTACCGATAGAAAGGAATCCTACCCTAAATGTTTATGTAACATTTATTTGACACTTGAATCATTGAGCAGATGTTTTTAGCACCGGAGTCATTTATAGTAAATGTGGGCCTCACAACAAAATCATACCACATAAGAAAATTATACTACATCCAAATACAGGTGGAGTGTGAGAGATGGAAATTAACGCGAGTGCTTAGAAATATATGGAGAGAGATAGAGAGTATGCAGAGAACAGTGAGAGACTCTAGTGGAGTGTGTTCCTTTGAACGGACCACTAGGGGGAGTATTGAGTATCCCTGCGCATGGGTGATGTCTTTTCTTGTTAAGATATACACTGAACAAAAATATAAACGCAACATGCAACAATTTAAAAGATTTTACTGAGTTACAGTTCATATAAGGAAACAAATCATAAAAAATTAATTCATTAGGCCCTAATCTGTGGATTTCAAATGACTGGGAATACAGATATGCATCTGTTGGTCACAGATACCTTTAAAAAAAAGATTGTGGCGTGGATCAGAAAACCAGTCAGTATCTGGTGTGACCACCATTTTCCTCATGCAGCGTGACACATCTCCTTCACATAGAGTTGATCAGGCTGTTGATTGTGGCCTGTGGAATGTCCCATTCCTCTTCAATGGCTGTGTGAAGTTGCTGGATGTCTGGTGGGAACTGCAACTCACTGTCGCACAATGTCGATCCAGAACATCCCAAACATGCTCAATGGGTGACATGTCTGGTGAGTTTGCAGGCCATCGAAGAACTGTGACGTTTCAGCTTCCAGGAATTGTGTACAGATCCTTGCAACATGGGGCTGTGCATTATCATGCTGAAACATGAGGTGATTGCGGCAGATGAATGGCACGACAATGGGCCTCAGGATCCCGACACGGTATCTCTGTGCATTCAAATTGCCATTGAGAAAATGCAATTGTGTTCGTTGTCCGTAGCTTATGCTTGCCCATACCATAACCCTACCGCCACCATGGGGTAAACTGCTCGCCAACACGACGTCATACTGTCTACTCTTCTCCAGTGTGCCAGTGGCCATCGAAGGTGAGCATTTGCCCATTGAAGAAGTCGGTTACGACGCCGAACAGCAGTCAGGTCAAGACCCTGGTGAGAACGACGAGCACGCAGATGAGCTCCTCTGAGACGGTTTCTGACAGTTTGTGCAGAAATTCTTTGGTTGTGCAAACCAATAGCTTCATCAGCTGTTTGGGTGGCCGGTCCCAGATGATCTTGCAGGTGAAGAAGCCGAATGTGGAGGTCCTGGGCTGGCGTGGTTACACGTCTTCTGCGGTTGTGAGGCCGGTTGGACGTACTGCCAAATTCTCTAAAATGACGTTGGAGGCAGCTTATGGTAAATAAATGATCTGGCAACAGCTCTGGTGGACATTCCTGCAGTCAGCATGGCAACTGCACACTCCCTCAAAACTTGAGACATCTGTGGCATTGTGTTGTGTAAATAAAACTGCACGTTTTAGGAACTCCCGAGTGGAGCAGTGGTCTAAGGCACTGCATCGCAGTGCTAGCTGTGCCACTAGAGTTTCTGGGTTCGAGTCCAGGCTCTGTAGCTGCCGGCTGCGACCGAGAGACCCATGGGGCGGCGCACAATTGGCCCAGAGTCGCCCGGGTTAGGGGAAGATTTGGCCGGCAGGGATGTCCTTGTCCCATCGTACACTAGCGACTCCTGTGGCGGGCCGGCTGACTCGGTCGCCAGGTGCACGGTGGTTCCTCTGACACATTGATGCGGCTGGCTTCCGGGTTAAGTGGGCATTGTGTCAAGAAGCGGTGTGGGTCGTGTTTCGGAGGACGCATGGCTCTCGACATTCGCCTCTCCCGAGTCCATACGGGAGTTGCAGCAATGGGACAAGACTGTAACTATCAATTGGGGAGAAAAATGGGTAAAAAGTAAAATAATAATAATAATAACTGCACATTTTAGAGTGGCCTTTTATTGTCCCCAGCACAAAGTGCATCTGTGTAATGATCATGCTGTTTAATCAGCTTCTTGATATGCCACACCTGTCAGGTGGATGGAGTATCTTTGTAAAAGAGAAATGCTCACTGCCAGGGATGTAAACCAATTTGTGCACACAATTTTAGCGAAATAAGTTCTTTCTGCGTATGGAAAATTCCTAGGATCTTTCATTTAATCTCATGAAACATGGGTCCAACACTTTACATGTTGCGTTTAGATTTTTGTTCAGTATAGCTAGCTAGAAGTTTGGGCACAAAGAATGGTCTATATCAGTGGTCACCAACCTTTTCTGAGTCAAGATCACTTTCTGAGTTTTTATTACATGACTTAAAAAAAACATAAGCCTATGCAACATTAACCAATTAAAAACAGTTCTGTAGCAATCAGTTTTGTGCAGTAGGCTATAGGCTCAATACATTATCGCTGCATATTGGCTACACTTGAATTGCCCTGCCAATGTTGTTCTTCTCTGACCATTTTGAAATTATATTTCTAAATGTTAGGTATATGATCAAACTGGTAATACATCATTTGTTGTATAACTTGTGAGGCACAACTGAGTGAGCATAATAATTAGCTTTTTATTACTGGATTGATGACCTGCATCTGATAGTCAGTCTGAGCGGAGGGAGGGAGCACCGGTGAGGCTGCCTCTCACCCGACACACCGCCCCTCCTCTCTCCTCTCTCCCGCCCTCCTCTGAGAAAAGGGGACACCGTCTTCCAGCTGATGGCGAAACTTAAGTCGCACTGCATTACTTCTGCCTCATGCACCAATTCATGCTGTTACTCCTATGATCAGAGGAAGTTCAATAATCCTTGATATTAAAAAAGACACAAGTTGCAAATAATAACAATGCAAGCTTATTGAAATGCGCATGTTATGGCTTATAAAACTGTTGAACAAAGTTTTGACAGTGCTGAATAACAGCTTAAACATAAACTTACTCATAAAAACAGCAGTTCTTTGGTGTATTTGTTGAGTCTCTGTTTATTCATGGTTTTAAAAGTTTTTAAATATCACATGATCAACTTTGCTGTGCGTTCGGAGTTCCTTTTTACAGTCCACGGCGCAAAGAAACTGTGCAGATACAGTGATCTGAGCTATCTGATTGGCCAGAGATAGGCCTATAGGTGCACTTGATTTGCTCTCTGGGCCTGACGGGTAAGCAGAGTTCTACCTTCACACACATAAAATGGTTCAAAATGAGAACACTTTGCCTTCCCAGCGCTAGGGCTTCTGAATGAAGTGCACCTACCGTCAACAGTGTGAAGCGAAAATAGGAACGCAAGGCTTTATCGTTGGGTTTTTTACAGAACTCTTTGGCGATCGACTAGGAATGGCTTGGAGATCGACCAGTCGATCGTGATCAACCGGTTGGTGACCACTGGTCTATATGGTGTGTTAGGACTGACAACACTACACTGTTTCTATTGAAGCTATAGCCTAGCTTTAATTCAATCAAGTGCAGATAACCGTACTGCAGGAAAGCCATGTTTAAGTTAACCGTATTAAAACCAACACACCATGCAAGCTGTTTAACACGCAAAACTATACCTCTCCGTTAAAAAAAACGGTATAGTGTCAACATTCTGAGTGAACCTACAGCACAGTTATCTGCGATTGATTGAATTGGGGTATGTCTGTAAAAAAAATTTTTTTTATCAATACATTTGACATTTTTACTGATCAATATCAACATCAGTAACCAAACTGAGCATAAATGTTACAACACATTTATGTATTGTGTTAGTCATTTGGTTCCCAAAGTGCACGTGCCTGAGCAAGCACCACCAAAAAAAGGTATATTGGCACATGACAGTAGAGCTGAGGGTTGTACCTTTCTTGGGGGCATATATTAGATGTCCTTCTCAAGAACACCCCCAGAAGAGAAAAGAAAAGATGACAGATCAGTGGATGGACGGCTGAAGAATTACAGAAAAAGCGAATGAGAAGGACAATGAGGAGGAAGAGGCGGAGAGGAAAGAGAAAAAGAGGCGGCATAAAGAAAAGCAATGGATTATTAAAACAAAACTGGAAGAACAGAAAATAAGGAAGACACATTAAATGAGGTGTGAAATAATCCCAGCATCGGGGAGAAGGAGAGAGCGAGAAATGAAAGAGAGAGCGAGAAATGAAAGAGAGACAGAATGAGAGTCAGACAGAGATGAAGAGAAGAGGGATACATGAGAGAGCGAGAGAAGAGAAACAGAAATACATAATGCAGAGAATATGAACATCGACACAATGGATATTGAACTATTGAAGAAAGTCATTTAAGAAAAGAAAATGAGGAAGTGATGAGATGTTAGCGACTAAGTCACCAAGGTTGTAAGTGACTAAGGAGTGTCTGTCAACTAGTAACGTTAGGGTCAAGGGTTAGAATCCATGTTCTACACCACACCACTTCCTGCCATACAGGAACAGGATATGACCTAAGCATTCCTTCCCCCTCACTATAGAGTTATGGTGACGTGTGTGACTTGGTAAGTAAGAGGCACGATGGAGTATCTAAAGGGCTTTTCTAGGAATGGGTGTTCCAAACCATCTCTACCTAGAGAATGCGTCTGGCCATTATGTTGTACAATGGAGCCTACTAGTGTTAAATGGAACCCAATTGAATGAGCTGTAAGATAAGGAATGAATGGAATGAGAAATCAGGAGACATTGAATACCAGGAACACGGTGTGTTCCACCCATAGATACGCAACCTGAAGAGAATTGTGGCACGTGTTGACTTTTGTAACAAACTGTGTTACATAGTAGCTAATAGCCATTCCCCAACATAGGATAAAAAGACGTGCGAATCCATGCGGGTATCTTGCACTGTCATGTTCTACTGCGGATCCAAAAAAAGTAAATGTAAAATGTATGCTTGTTGAGCTGATGAATGTTCCATCGGTCTAGGCTGCCCTCTAGTGGAAGTCAAGTCAAACACCGAGAGACACAACCCCATAATGATCTTTGTCCTTCCATGCCCAATTCCCCATTCTCCGTTTCTATACAGTTACTCCTTCCACTCATTTACTTCCACATATTCATTTCACCATCCCAAGGGCCATTCCAACACTCAGAGGGGAGTTAGCAATGTCATGTCATTAGCAATTGCATTTTAGTTTTTGCTTAAATTCCATTTGCATACTTATCAATGGTTTAGAGTAAAGCTGAGAAAGTGGAGCACCTGCATGTAAAAAGGAGAAAGGGAATTGGGTGTGTCTAACCTATCGTGGCAACGAGGGCACACCACCCTGTGAAACAGGAAATGCAACTTTGGTTTTATAAGTGGGGGGTACATAACTTATTTTACATTTTTGTTATCCAGTCGGATAAACACAGTCTACCCGATCGCTAGGAGGCGTACGCATGGTCCTAAAGCACACCATTGCCTCGTTTTGTATCACATTCCAATGATATAACTGGAGACTTACCATCGATCTCTTCGTCAGTCGTCAGCTCATCATTGGAGCAGATGCTTAACACGTTGACCAGCATCTCAGTGACTGCAGAGAGCGAGAGAGAGAGTTCTCAGCAAAAAAACAAATTGGTTGTCTACCCAAACACAGAACAACAGACCGCATACACATTACACATGTTAATAAACCAGCATGTTCATCAGAAAAACAGAGGGAAAGTATTTGCATGATATGTTGATTTTAAGAATGTTTTTGATTCCATTTGGCATGATGGATTACAGTGCATTAGGAAAGTAATCAGACCCCTTGACTTTTTCCACATTTTGTTACCTTACAGCCTTGTTCTAAAATGTATTAAATAGCTTTTTTTCGTCATCAACCTACACACAATACTCCATAATGACAAAACAGGTTTTGCTCAGTTTGGCCGGGCGGCCAGCTCTAGGAAGAGTCTTGGTGGTTCCAAACTTCTTCCATTTAAGAATGATGGAGCCCACTGTGTTCTTGGGGACCTTCAATGCGCTAGAAATGTTTTGGTACCCTTCCCCAGATCTGTGCCTCGACACAATCCTGTCTCCAAGTTCCTTCGACCTCATGGCTTGGTTTTTGCTCTGACATGCACTGTCAACAGCGGGACCATGTTCATGTCCAATCAATTGAATTGTCCAATCAATTGAATCTCAATGATGATCATTGGAAACAGGATGTACCTGAGCTCAATTTCATGTCTCATAGCAAAGGGTCTGAATACTTATGTGGTATCGTTTTAGTATTGTTTTGATATCGAGAATCGTGATGGTATCGAGTTTAATGATACTAAACCTGGTATCAGTATTGAAGTCCAAATTCTGGTATCGTGACAACACTGACACTGAGTAACTAAATCTGTACCAATAAGCAGTGACGCTTATTATTGTTGTTGTTATTGTTGTTATTATTGTTGTTATTATTATTCCAAATGGTAGTGGTAGGGGTAGTAGGGGTAATGGTAGTAGTTTAATGGTGGTAGTAGGGGTAATGGTAGTAGTTTAATGGTGGTAGTAGGGGTAATGGTAGTAGTTTAATGGTGGTAGTAGGGGTAATGGTAGTAGTTTAATGGCGGTAGTAGGGGTAATGGTAGTAGTTTAATGGTGGTGGTAGAGGTAATGGTAGTAGTTTAATGGTGGTAGTGGTAGTGGTGGTAGTAGGGGTAATGGTAGTAGTTTAATGGTGGTAGTAGGGGTAATGGTAGTAGTTTAATGGTGGTGGTAGAGGTAATGGTAGTAGTTTAATGGTGGTAGTAGGGGTAATGGTAGTAGTTTAATGGTGGTAGTAGGGGTAATGGTAGTAGTTTAATGGTGGTAGTAGGGGTAATGGTAGTAGTTTAATGGTGGTAGTAGGGTAATGGTAGTAGTGTAATGGTGGTAGTAGGGGTAATGGTAGTAGTTTAATGGTGGTAGTAGGGGTAATGGTAGTAGTTTAATGGTGGTAGTAGGGGTAATGGTAGTAGTTTAATGGTGGTAGTAGGGGTAATGGTAGTAGTTTAATGGTGGTAGTAGGGGTAATGGTAGTAGTTTAATGGTGGTAGTAGGGGTAATGGTAGTAGTTTAATGGTGGTAGTAGGGGTAATGGTAGTAGTTTAATGGTGGTAGTAGGGGTAATGGTAGTAGTTTAATGGTGGTGGTAGAGGTAATGGTAGTAGTTTAATGGTGGTAGTGGTAGTGGTGGTAGTAGGGGTAGTGGTAGTAGTTTAATGGTGGTGGTAGAGGTAATGGTAGTAGTTTAATGGTGGTAGTGGTAGTGGTGGTAGTAGGGGTAGTGGTAGTAGTTTAATGGTGGTAGTTGGGGTAATGGTAGTAGTCTAATGGTGGTGGTGGTAGTGGTGCTAGAAGTTGTATTAATGATGATGGTCGTGGTAGTAGTAATATAGCGGTGATGATAATAGTAGTAATAGCCTTAGTAGGTAGTAGGTGGAAATATTGGTGGTAGTAATGATAGATAGTAATGGTAATGGTAGGGATGGTTGTGGTATTGGTGTAAATAACAGTGGTGGTGGTATCATTCATTTGAGTAGTAATAGGGAAAGGGAATACCTAGTTAGTTGCACAAGTGAATGCATTCAACCGAAAGGTGTCTTCTGCATTTAACCCAACCCCTCTTAATCAGAGTTGCGAGGGGGCTGCCTTAATCGACTTCACTGGCGCCCGGGGAGCAGTTGTCGTTGGGTGTTAACTGCCTTGCTCAAAGGCATAATCGGCGATTTTTCCCACCTTGTTAGCTCGGGGATTCAAACCAGCAACCTTTCCGTTACTGGCCCAACGCTCTTAACCGCTAGGCTATCTGCCGTTATTTAACATGTTTAGCATATTACTGTCCTCATTATTTATCCTATGTTTGTTTTACTGTCCACTGTTGTGATTCTATTGTTGTTATTATTTGTCACGTTCTGACCTTAGTTCCTTTTTTATGTCTTTATTTTAGTTTGGTCAGGGCGTGAGTTGGGGTGGGCATTCTATGTTGTTTTTCTATGTTTTGTTCTGTATGTTATATTTCTATGTGTTTGGCCTAGTATGGTTCTCAATCAGAGGCAGGTGTCGATCGTTGTCTCTGATTGAGAATCATACTTAGGTAGCCTGTTTTCCCACTATGGGGTGTGGGTAGTTATGTTTCCGTTTCAGTGTTTTCACCATTCGGGACTGTTTCGGTTTTCATTTTGATTCTCTTGTTCTTTTTGTATTTTGTATTCATTCTATTAAAAGATATTATGGATACGTGCCACGCTGCACATTGGTCCGATATTTCCTACTCCTCCTCAGACGAAAGCCGTTACATTATTATTCTTCTGTTATTATTACTATCTTATTTAATTATTATTTACAATTGTATTTATTTTCCATAAAACATTTTTATGATGTATACATTAATGCATTGACAATTTTTATGCAATGTTTCTCACGCCAATAAAGCAATTTGAATTTGAATTTGAGAGAGAGAGAGAGAGAGGGGGAGGGATGGATAGATGGAGAGAGAGGAAGGAAGGGGGAGAGAGAGCGAGAGAAGATGGAAGAGAGGGAGAGAGAGAGAGAGAGGGGAAGGGAGGGAGAATGAGAGAGAGAGAGAGAGAGGGGGGGGAGGGAGGGAGGGAGGGAGGGAGGGAGGGAGGGAGAATGAGAGAGAGAAAACCCTACGGCGTTAAGCTGAATGACATTTGATGTGATAATTTGGTCCCGCTATATTTGAAGTGTATCCTATGAAGACTTCATAACACATTCATATAGGTGTCATAAGCGCTGCATAAATGGTTCACAAATCATCTATAACCGTATTTCATGCTCTATAAAAGATACATGTGAACAACTAAATGGATGCTTATGTCACACAGTTATGCCACATTATGAATCTTTAAAGAGCATGATATACGGTTATAGATGATTTGTGAAGCATCTATGTTGCGCTTCTGAAGCCTATGTAAAGGCTTTATAAAGCCTTCATAAGATGAACATCAAATAAAACAGGACAGATAATTGTTATGGACACATCTCATTTGATATTTTTGGTTGACCCTGTAGGTTAGGCATGACTACAGCCACACATACCACTGGGCGTGATAATTGGTCATCTCAATTGTTATTTCTGGTTGTTGTATTGTTAGGCATGACTATATCCACATATACCGATGCATGTGACTGCATTTGAGTACTAATAACAGCCACAACAACAGTTCCCTAAATGTATTCTGCCATCATATGAATGAATTAAATGAACTTGACCTGGAGGAATTGTGTGTGTGTGTGTGTGTGTGTGTGTGTGTGTGTGTGTGTGTGTGTGTGTGCGTGCGTGCGTGCGTGCGTGCGTGCGTGCGTGCGTGTGTGTGCGTGTGCGTGTGTCCCGTTCACCTTTCTCCCCAACAAAGGGCAGGGACCAGGTGAAGACGTCCATGAAGTTGGGCAGCCAGTAGGGGTGAGGGGAGCAGTTGAACTGCCTGATGTTCATCACATTGTTCTCATACTTCAGCACTGCAGCTATAGGGAACAGACAAAACACAAGTTAGATTAACTTGAATAAATATGTACTTCAGCCATTTAAGTTTACTTACTAAAAAAACATATATTTCTGTAAGTATGAATTCAAGGACAGGAAACGCTCTGTATGTTGCAGACAGAAATAGAATGAATAGAGCTGACATGATGACCTGTTCTATGTGTCAGACAATCATTTATGTTCTACACCATACATTTCTTTCTGAAAAGTTATATCCTCCTTAATCTCGGTTAACCAAAAACTAAAATCCCTTTTGGTTAGATGCTCAATTAAGTTCTGGGGCAGGGCGTGATAGAAGAGATGCTGGAACGAGGAGCGGACCCGGAACGAGGAACTCTACACTCTGTCACACCCTGATCTGTTTCACCTGTCTTTGTGCTTGTCTCCACCACCCTCCAGGTGTCGCCCATCTTCCCCATTATCCCATTATACCTGTGTTATCTGTTTGTCTGTTGCCAGTTTGTCTTTGTCTTGTCTCGTCAAACCTACCAGCGTTTTTCCCGTACTCGTGTTTTACTCTAGTTCCTGTTTTTCTAGTTCCCGGTTTTTACCATTCTGCCTGACCTGACTCTGAGCCTGCCTGCCGTTCTGTACCTTTTGGACTCTGTTCTGGATTACTGACTTCTGCCTGCCCTTGACCTGTTGTTTGCCTGCCCCCCTGTTTTTGTAATAAACCATTGTTATTTCAAAACTGTCTGCATCTGGGTCTTCTCCTGAGCCGTGATACCCTCTCTCTTCGCAACTTACGGGCAAGTATATGGGCCAAATGTCTCCTCACCTTCTGAAAGATGCTAAAACCTGCAAAAATCACGATTTGTCCAAATGACCTGTGATAAAATCTGCGCACCGGAACAAAATTACTCGTTAGCCTTTGGATCCCACAATCTGTTGACAGATGCTACGGTACCGTTTATGTTTGCATAGTCTGTCCATGAGAGATTACATCCTCCTGAACAGCCTCATGGAGAGAGGGGGTGTGTATGAGACATCTGACAATTAAACGCATCCAGGTATAATGCATTATAACTTGCTTTAGAACAAGGCTTATAGTATGTTATGTCTCTCTGTGCATCGTTTCCAAGAGTCTCAAACTGGCTGTTATTTTGTCCGGATCATTATGAGATTATTACAAGACGTTATAATGGGGTAATACTGTACATGTTCATGACAAGTCTGACGATGCATTGTAACTGCATCATAATGTATTATACCTGCATGCATTAAGTATAGTGTTAACCCAATATCTACTGTAACACGTTGATCAAATCACTGGTGTACAAATGAATTATGAATGCATTTAGAGTGCCTTCTATTCTAAAACATCCATATTGTGTATTATAAAACTGTCCATAAAACCGTAAATCCATCTCATAAAACCCCCCAAATGCTGTCAGTTTTATACCACGAGGGACGTTCTAACTCGCAATCAAAACAGCGTTATTAAGTGAAAATATAAAGTCAGTCTGCATCATGTGCCTGTTCTACACGGCTGGCCTTTTAAATGGAGCACGCCTCCATTCTCATCGATGGGGCTGTAGTGGAGCAGGTTAAGAGTTTCAAGTTCCTTATTGTCCACCTCACCAACAAACTATCATGGTCCAAACACACCACGACAGTCACCTATTCCCCCTCAGGAGACTGAAAAGATGTGGCATGGGTCCTCAGATCCTCAGTTCTAAAGTTGCACCATCGAGAGCATCTTGACTGGTTGCATCACTGCCTGGTATGGAATCGGCTCGGCCTCCAACCGCAAGGCGCAACAGAGGGTATGGCCCAGTACATCACTGGGGCCAAGCTTCCTGCCATTCAGGACCTCTATCCCAGGCGGTGTCAGAGGAAGGCCCTAAACATTGCCAAAGACTCCAGCCACCCTAGTTATAGACTGTTCTCTCTGCTACCGCACGGCAAGCGGTACCGGGCACCACGTCTAGGTCCAAAAGGCTTCTTAACAGCTTCTACCCCAAGCCATAAGACTACTGAACAGCTAATCAAATGGCAAACCGGACTATTTGCATTGCCCCCCCCCCCCCCCCCCCCTTTTCATACTGCTGCTACTCACTGTTTATTATCTATCACTGTATATCGCCTCGTTATTATTATTTTATTGTTGCTCTTTTATTTTTTACTTCAGTTTATTTAGTAAATATTTTTCTTAACTCTTATTTGTCTTAACTGCATTGTTGGTTAAGGGCTTGTAAGTAAGAATTTCACAGTAAGGTGCATGTGACAAATACAATTTGATTGGATTTTGATTTCAATGTTATTTCACATTGATTCCAAGCCCCCACCACAACAGTCCCAGCATAATTTACATGAATTTAAACATGAATAAAACCAGGAAAAACAACTCGCTCAGTATATGGGCTTGATGGACTGATCGCCTCCATTCCTTAGTGAGAAAACATACATTTCTGACGATGGATGGATGGAGGGAGAGGGTGAAAGGAGAGAGCGAGAGAAAGGGAGAGAGATCATTGGAGAGGTAAGATGGGGGATACAGAGACAGAGAGACAGATTGGAGATCCCTATTGGCATGTTGATAGGAAAAGTTGAGGCAGAAACATTTTGAGATACACAGCAAATCTACTTGTAAGATCCACATGAGATAAAACAAGGGAAATAGTTTATTGGGGAACCAGGAGGAGTGCTTTGGTTGACCACATTATCCACAGTATGCAATACCGCTCCAAAGGTCCATAAGAATGTGCATACATCAAGCTTTTTCTGTGCCAACATGCATGAAAAGGCAGAATTCTCTGGGAGGCAATTGCAACGTACCAAAAATGGGATCAGAAACTGTTAGAAAAACACATACAGTATAATCACGAACAAACAAATCCAATAGTTTTTTGTATTATGAAAAATCTATATATTCTTATGGATGTTTTAGAATGATCATGAAAAACCATTTCAAAATTATTACTTTAATCATTTTTTCTATTATTTTACCAGGTAAGTTGACTGAGAACACATTCTCAGCAAAGACCTGGGGAATAGTTACAGGGGGATGAATGAGCCAATTGTAAACTGGGGATTATTAGCTGACCATGATGGTTTTAGGGACAGATTGGGAATTTAGCCAGGACACCCCTACTCTTACAATAAGTGCCATGGGATCTTTAATGACCTCAGAGAGACAGGACACCAATTTAACGTCCCATCCGAAAAACAGCACCCTACACAGGGCAGCGTCCCCAATCACTGCCCTGGGGCATTGGGATATATTTTAGACCAGAGGAAAGAGTGCCTCCTACTGGCTCTCCAACACAACTTCCAGCAGCATCTGGTCTCTCATCCAGGACCAACCCTGCTTAGCTTCAGAAGCAAGCCAGCAGTGGTATGCAGGGTGGTATGATGCTGGCTGGTATACTGCATACATATCATCATACATGATGATATGTATGACTTAACAAACTATATGACATTTTGCTATATTGGCTCACATGGCGGTTCCACTAGGATCTGACCTAGACCTGAGCCAATGACCTTTTCCAGATTCAGCAGCGGGCTGATTTTTTCTTAAGAGAATGATCGGGGGGCCAGAACATAATTACAAATAATTTGGAGACTGCAAATTGACCGCAAGAAGCACAAAGAGATATAAAGTTTGAGTAAAACGTAATCATATCAAACCTTGCTTACATTTGTATACGATCACGTTGTGTCTCTATTATGCATGGGAATACTTGGGAACAGATTTCATAAATTAAAATCACTCGGAGCTGATTTCCTGGTGTTTACAGTCTTATGTCCAACAATGAAAATTCAAAAATTGACTTGAAAACTTGGGGGGGGCAAATAAAACCAGTTGGGGAACCTTGACCTAGTCTGTCTAAATAAGTCAAAGTGTGTTATCACATTGCAACAGGCCAGGGAACCACACAGACAGACAGTGTTGCCTCATCCCCTTTATACAGCCCTCTGCTCTCCCTCCCACCTCCACCCCCAACACCCAGCCAGTGTGGCCTGATTCGGAGGGGGGAAAGCTGACACCGAGGTTTGGCCCCGGTGGGGGACTTTCCTGCCTCAGTGCGTCTCCTGGCTGGGTTTGAGAATAGCAAGTCATCAAACGCGGCATGCCAGCCATCTGCATGTCATGAGTCTGTACAGCTACAGATAGACAGACTAACATTCACTGGGCTTGGTGAGGGGTGGGGTTGCGTGGTAGTGATGAGACAGTGGTGAGACGAGCGGGTGTTGGAGCAAGTAAGTGTTGCAGCCCTCAGTATCAACAGCCATTGTTATGGGCTACTGTGCCTTCTCTTAGATACACACACAAACTCTGAAAGCACAAATCCACCTGAATTGTAGTACACTACATGACAAAAAGTATGTGGACACCTGCTAGTCGAACAGCTCATTCCAAAATCATGGGTATTAATATAGAGTTGGTCCCCCCTTTCCTGGTATAACAGCCTCCACTCTTCTGGGAAGGCTTTCCACTAGATGTTGGAACATTTCTGTGGGGACTTGCTTCCATTCAGCCACAAGGGCATTAGTGAGGTCGGGCACTGATGTTGGGCGATTAGGCCTGGCTCGCAGTCTGTTATCCAATTCATCCGAAAGGTGTTCGATGGGTTTGAGGTCAGGGCTCTGTGCAGGCCAGTCAAGTTCTTCCACACCGATCTCGACAAACCATTTCTGTATGGACCTCGCTTTGTGCACGGGGGCATTGTCATACTGAAACAGGAAAGGGCCTTAACCAAACTGTTGCCACAAAGGAAGCACAGAATCGTCTAGAATGTTATTGTACGCTGTAGCGTTAAGATTTCCCTTCACTGGAACTAAGGGGTCTAGCCCAAACCATGAAAAACAGCCCCAGACCACTAGTCGTCCTCCACCAAACTTTACAGTTGGCACTATGCATTGGGGCAGGTAGCGTTGTCCTGTCCTCCGCCAAACCCAGATTCGTCCGTCGGACTGCCAGATGGCGTAGCATGATTCATCAATCCAGAGAAGGCGTTTCCACTGCTCCAAAGTACAATGGCGATTCACTTTACACCACTCAGCCAACGCTTGGCATTGGTGATCTTGGGATGGTGATCTTACATTGCTGCTCGGCCATGGAAACCCACTTCATGAAGCTCCAGACGAACAGTTATTGTGCTGACGTTGCTTCCAGAGGCAGTTTGGAATTCCGTAGTGAGTGTTGCAACCGAGGACAGGTGGTTTTTATGCCCTACATGCTTCAGCACTCGGCGGTCCTGTTCTGTGAGCTTGTGTGGCCTACCACTTCGCGACTGAGCCGTTGTTGCTCTCAGACGTTTCCACTTCACAATAACAGCACTTACAGTTGACCAGGGCAGCTCTAGCAGGGCAGAAATTTGAAAACATTACTTGTTGGAAAGGTGGTATCCTAAGATGGTGCCACGTTGAAAGTCACTGAGCTCTTCAATATGGGCCATTGTACTGCCAATGTTTGTCTATGGAGATTGCTTGGCTGTGTGCTCGATTTTATACACCTCTCAGCAACATGTGTAGCTGAAATAGCTGAATCCACTAATTTGAACGGCTGTCCACATAGTTTTGTATATATAGTGTATCTACACAGTGGTATATACATATACTTTTCCCTCTTACATCATTACCAAGCAACCACCAATTCTACATGGCTCAAAATCAAATCAAATTTTATTGGTCACATACAAATATTTAGCAGATGTTATTGCAGGTGTAGCAAAATGCTTGTGTTCCTAGCTCCCAACAATGTAGTAGAATCTAACAATTCACAACAACACACACGAATCTAAAGTAAAATAACGGAATTAAGAAATACACAAATGTTAGGAAGAGCAATGTCGGAGTGGCATTGACTAAAATACAGTAGAATAGAATACAGTATATACATATGAGATGAGTAAAGCAGTGTGTAAACATTATTAAAGTGACTAGGGTTCCACTATTAAAGTGACCAGTGATTCCATGTCTATGTATATAGGGCAGCAGCCTCTAAGGTGCAGGGTTGAGTAACCGGGTGGTAGCCGGCTAATAGATAGAAGATAGATAGAAGATGGAGAAAAAGGAGAGTAGTGCAGTCAGCCTGACAGACAGACAGGAAGCATTAAGCTCAGTTGATTATTGTTTGCAACACCAGCATTCTGGGTTTGATTCCTGAAGGAACCATATATTCATAACTTATGTGCTAGCTATCCTGCTTTTAATAAATTAAATAAAACACTCACAAACGACAATATAGATTTTCAAACTAATTTAAGTCTGGTTGCAGTTCCTCAGACAACCACCGGGCATCTCTGTTGCTCTAATAACGCTAACTACTACTGTTGTGCTTCTTGGGGGAAGACCAGACCATCCGTGGGGTTGCTCTAACAGGAAAACCCACTAATATGGTAATGGCGACGCCCGCCTGTCTGCCCTCTCATACATTATTCACAGACGAGTGCCTGCCGAGAAGGGTTTTCCTCGCTTCTTAACGAGGACGGCTCTCTGATCCCCTCTGTCTGGAGGGATGAGGGGTGGAAGTTTGAGAGTTCCTTCCTCTGGCTTACTGCTTCCTCCACTGTCTGTCTGTCAAGCTGACTGCCTTACTCTCCTTTTCTCCATCTTCTATCTAACTTTCTCTGTATTCCACTCATGTAACAGCTGTAGACAGGAAATAGAGGGAAATTGTCTGTTTTACATTTTTTTCACTACGGTCGACTTTTATGAATTTATCATCCCACACATATTTAATCCAGTTTCTTTTTTTTGCCATGTTAAATCACTGTTGCAGTGGGACAATACAGTAGGCTACACAGTACAGTGTTAGAGGAACAAAGCAGATTGAGTTGTCAATGTCATTGACCAATAATAATTGAGGTCTTGATCATAACTGCAGTTCTAAGAAATCAGATACATCACAGAAGGATGGTAAGTAAATGCTAATGATGGACTAGGAATGTTTATTGGTTAACTGGTCCTCTCATGCCAAGATTCCCATCCAGCTACCCAACCAGAAATCCAGAGAGGAAAACAGAACAGAGGACATACCCGTTTATGCTCAGACTTGCTCTGACTGTATGGGGGGGGGGGGGGGGTCCCTGGAGAATTACCAGAAAAGGTCCCCACGCTGTCGACTGTGACGAGGCGGAGAATTCTCTTGTTCCCTGTAGTCATTCCTGCCCCGGGAATGCCATCCTGCTATTTACTCCACGCTCAGCACCAATCACGTGGCCACATGCCAATCCCACAGGAAACAGAGTCTGAACTCTGACCTCGGCCATATCTCTGAGCCAGCCCTCTCTAGAGCAACAGCACATCTCCATCCATCTCCATCTCTATTTTCATTATATCAATGAATAGCAGGAGAGAGGGGGAACTATGTGACTGTCTAGGAGGCAGGTAGGCTAAATGTTTGACCTGGTGATCAACACAGCCAACTTCGCAACACCCAAGCCTGAATCCCCCGTCTGACATTTTCAAATCGTCCATCTATTCCCATCTGTCTCCCAGTCACATTTCCAACTGTCTAAACTCAATCAACAACATATGGCAGGGGAAAATCCGGTAAACGTCTGATACTATGTGTGCCATGTTTGGATATGCGTAACTGCTGTCCAAGAGGCAGGCCCAGCGAAGGGTCTTGTTGAGCTGGGTGGTTTTAGTTGAGCAGCTTGCCAATATAGCATTCAACAAGATAGATTCCTTTGAGCCCAGGTCTGATAAACAGTACTAGAAGTATAAATAGCTGCCACAAGTATGTCTTACATCACAACAGTATCACACCACACTAGCTTTAACCCTCTTCTCCTCAAATAAAACCAAACTCCACCTCCCAAATTCCAGATGGAAACGGCGACTAGTCACATGTCTTGGGAATTCAAGTGACAAGGGGATTCTGGGGTATGAGGAGCTACTGTCTCCGATGGGGGAGAACCCCTCAGTTCTCGTTTCACTACGTGACAATCCTCTGCCGCTCCGAAATAGACTTGGGGAGCGGTGTCCTTCCCCATCTTCTTGACTGGAGAAACCCAAGCTGTCTGACACCAGCAACTAAACTTGCCCCCCATATTGTTTTTCAGCAGACAGTTTTCATGTTTACAGGTCAGTGAGAGGGGGGGGGGGGGGGGGGGGGGCGGAGAACACATTGGCCCCGAGTGACCACTCAGCTCCAGTTTATGTGGCTACAGACAACTTGACATGAGACCGTGTAGAATAGCCACACGAGTAGCTCGGTGACGGAACCATCTGATTTCACGATTGATCTAATCCTATTCAAAAAAAGAGTTATTTGGCTGTTAGATTATGTCGACTCGGCAGCGGTGGCCTTTGTGTTTTTATTTTATTTATTTGCCTGCGAGACCACCGGCTGGGGGTTTCCTGCCTTTGTCAGGGTTGCCAAATCCCCACTCTGATCGAGGTTACACTGACCGCAGACTGATTTGGAGGAGGCTGGTTAATCTGATTCTGGAACCCCCCCCTTCTCTGCAAAGACTGACGGGCTTAGCTGACTTGCCCCTTTTAGATTTACAGCTGCCATCGATTGGCCATCAATCACGAGACCGCCGCACTCACAGCCGAGATCCCAGTCCAAGACGAGAGAAGTTCAATCTATTACGGTCACTTGCATTTCAATCGGGCGCCCTGCCCTATTCGAACCATATTATACGCCTCATTGGGCGGTTCATCACAGAAATAACAAATGATATAATGTACTCCTCTTAACTCCTTAGTTAGAACGTCTATAGGACCATAGGGTGAAGAATCCCATGTTGTTTCAAGAGAAAAGAAAAGAATCCTAGAAAACTGAGCACCCTATTAAATAACATTAAAACTCTGAAGAAATACGCAACCGGTGTTAAATGCACAATAAACCTAAGAGTGGGATGGGGGGGGGGGGGGGGGGGAACTAGTTGTGCAGGAGCCCGGGCTGAGTAATGGCATGCGTTCCTGAATGTGCTTCGCAAGGTCAGCTATTTAAAGCTCTTCACCTTTGAGTTGGCAAAGCTGGGATCAGATATCAAGGTGGGCTGAGATTAGGGAACATCAAAGCAAAAACAAAAACAACCTGGACGGGGCTGTGAACATCAGCCATTGTAAGGCTCACAAAAAAAACTCCAAACCGCTCTCCTTCTGTAGATGTCCTTGCAGTAAATCCTACTACATACCATCCTGACACATGCCCGCAAGGAAACTCATCACCGGCTTCGCCCCAATTCACACCTATGCGAAAATATGCCCCCATGAGTGTGTGTGTCAAAAACAGCCCCATTTCCCTTCTCCCTTTCTCTCCCTAAATTCCCCTGTGGTTCCCCGATTGGACAAAAAGAGTCGCTCTTGGACTTTTTGTGCTGACTCACTTCATAAAGGTCTGTCTGTGTGTCCAGCCTCCTCCAGAGTGTGCTGGG
The DNA here is from genome assembly GCF_029448725.1 of Salvelinus fontinalis. Classification (NCBI taxonomy): domain Eukaryota; kingdom Metazoa; phylum Chordata; class Actinopteri; order Salmoniformes; family Salmonidae; genus Salvelinus; species Salvelinus fontinalis. The sequence goes on from NC_074700.1 coordinate 7,508,024, forward strand.
ACACTGCATGCCAAATGGACCACAGCCAGTCCATCCCATCCCCACCCAACCCAAGAGACGCGTGAAACGTTTTGGAACCACGGCACTGTGTGCGTGGTCTCTCCCTTTCTCACTGTCCCACATTCTCTCTCTCCCTTTCTCTCTCTCAGCCTTTCTCTCTCTCAGCCTTTCTCTCTCTCCCTTTCTCTCTCTCAGCCTTTCTCTCTCTCCCTTTCTCACTGTCCCACATTCTCTCTCTCCCTTTCTCTCTCTCAGCCTTTCTCTCTCTCAGCCTTTCTCTCTCTCCCTTTCTCTCTCTCAGCCTTTCTCTCTCTCAGCCTTTCTCTCTCTCCCTTTCTCTCTCTCAGCCTTTCTCTCTCTCCCTTTCTCACTGTCCCACATTCTCTCTCTCCCTTTTTCTCTCTCAGCCTTTCTCTCTCTCCCTTTTTCTCTCTCAGCCTTTCTCTCTCTCAGCCTTTCTCTCTCTCAGCCTTTCTCTCTCTCCCTTTCTCACTCTCAGCCTTTCTCTCTCTCCCTTTCTCTCTCTCAGCCTTTCTCTCTCTCCCTTTCTCACTGTCCCACATTCTCTCTCTCCCTTTCTCTCTCTCAGCCTTTCTCTCTCTCCCTTTCTCTCTCTCAGCCTCTCTCTCTCTCAGCCTCTCTCTCTCCCTCTTTCTCTCTCTCAGCCTTTCTCTCTCTCCCTTTCTCTCTCTCCCTTTCTCTCTCTCAGCCTTTCTCTCTCTCAGCCTCTCTCTCTCCCTCTTTCTCTCTCTCCCTCTTTCTCTCTCTCCCCCTTTCTCTCTCCCTTTTGCTCTCTCTCCCTTTTGCTCTCTCTCCCTTTCTCTCTCTGTTTATAATGTAGAGGAAGCATACATTTGATCTGATCACACTGTGTCAGTATGACTCAATTGTGAATTCTTTGCACTGTTTTTCTTTGTTCTCTTTACTTTTTTGTTTCACTGTAAAGTGTGTTGTGATTTAAAATGCACTTTAAAAAGAGATGTACTTTTGTGATGTTGTATGAACATCCGTGTCTGACAACTTCAACCGTAAACTACTTCAATAGAGTCGGGATGTCTCGCGAGGCCAAATCTTATCTCATTGACTGAGCGAAGCCTGACAGTCCGATGCTAACTATAGGGCAGCATACAACAGAGGAGGCTGGTAGGAGAATCTATTGGAGGACGGGCTCATTGTAATGGCTGGAATGGAATGAACGGAGCTGTATTACACATATCAAACATATGGAAACCACATGTTTGACTCGGTTCCATGTTTTCCTTTCCAGCCATTACAATGAGCCCGTCCTCCTATAGTCCCCCTACCAGCCTCCACTGGCAAGTGGTAAATAATCCATAACAAATAAACGAATGAATGAGGTAATGAGTACGATTCACTCTGTGCTTGCCTTTGTTGTTGTAGACATCTAGGTAGTTGGGTGCTGAGAAGATGGTGATGAGAGAAGGAAACCCTGTCGTCTGGCTCTTCCTGTACATGCGGTACCTAGATGGAGAGACAACATCATCACCATCACTGTTACAAGAACACTACCTAAAACTGTACTTGTGGTCTTCTGCAGCACAGCGTGGTCCTCTGTAGCTCAGTTGGTAGAGCATGGTGCTTGCAATGCCAGGATAGTGGGTTTGATTCCCAGGACCATCTGTATATAACATGTATGCATGCATAACTGTTCGGGATAAAAGTGTCTGCTAGATTCTGTACAGTGGATGTAACACAATATTATTGTATGCATGTGTATGAAGTCCACGATGGCCTGAGGAATAATGAAATCAATTTGGGAAGGGTTTTCTGATCCTAGATCTGTGCCTAAGGCTGGCTAGTATGTCAAGCTGTTTTTTCTCTTTGAGTGGGCCAGACAGTCTTTGTAGTAAACAAACAGGGTGACACGCCTTCTGTCAGTTTGAGGAGGACCCTCTGCCTCATCGGCCCTTTTCTCCAATGTTTTGACATGCTTGCTACCAAGGGTGTCACGGTCCTTTGAGGGGGAACTGACGACCAAACTCAATAAAGTTGAATTCAACACAATTTCTTTTGCAAGCGCAGGATATTTCCTGGGTAGGCTCAAGCGACATAGTTGTCCAAGGTGAATGGCTGTAACAGTTAGCGGTGGGGAAAAAAAGAGGGCACTTACCCAGCGTCCTGTGCTTCATGGGCTCGAATGACCGATAATAAGTTATTGTGTTGTAGAAAGTCGCAGACAGCGGGATAACTGTTGAAAGACAAGACGACACATGCTTGATTAACGGGTCTAATTTGATCAAAAAGCAGTGATTAGATTTCTTTCCCACTGGGCACGGACGTCAAATCAACTTCTATTCCACGTTGGTTCAACGTAATTTCATTAAAATGATGTGGAAACTACGCTGATTCAACCAGTGTGTGCCCAGTGGGTTGACACTTAAAATAGATATTCATTCAAGTGTATTTTAATAGCAGGCACCTTCACCATGTAACCATTGGAAAGGGCAAACAAAGGATCCAGCATAACAACTCAACCTCGGGGTTTCTATAAGTATTCAGTGTGTGTGTGTGTGTGTGTGTGTGTGTGTGTGTGTGTGTGTGTGTGTGTGTGTGTGTGTGTGTGTGTGTGTGTGTGTGTGTGTGTGTGTGTGTGTGTGTGTGTGTGTGTGTGTGTGTGTGTGTGTGTGTGTGTGTGTAGCTTTTGCGTACTCATGCAGCTCTGATCAGTCTGACATTGAGGTGGCCAAAATAAACTGCCAGCAATTACAATTTAGTAAAGTTTCAGGATTTTCCATGCCATAACCTTTCATTCCCAAAGAACCCAAAATGTGATTTTGCACTCAGTGAGGTAGGCCCTAGTCACACTAGCCAGCCAGCCAGCCAGCCAACAACCCCCTAGAAGCCAGTTACGTTGAAAACTCCCGGAGAAGGAACGTTAAGTAAGTGAGTGAGTGCACATGAACTTCCAGACCTTGTGGAAACACAACAGAGCTGTGTGTCAAAATCATTTCAGAACTCCCCACCACAACAACTTTAGAAGGTTATTCAATGAACCTGGTGAAACATGAAAGCAATCATTGTTCAAAGAACCAAACTCACCGTGGAACCGACTCATCTTGATTTAATTCTAGGTCACAACAGGCAACGCATTTTCCCATTGACAAAACGACACTTCAGCTGTCATTTGGAAATAATGTGACGCGTGTGTTTGATAATTAAGTGCAGGGCTGAAGGCTAAACTCAAGTGTTTGTTTCTGGATATTGCTAATTAGTCTAACAATGGTTGTGCCCTTTAATCAATGCGGTTCTCCATTGCTGAAAGCTTTTGGAGCTAAAGGGTAGCTCACTGCTTTGTGTGGTAGATAGATGGCCTTGCACTTCGGCCCACCTCGTAACATCCATAGTCCTCCTCCTCCAGTTAATATCCAGAATAAAAAGCAGACAAGAGAATGTGTACAGTATACTCTTAACTTGAACAAAAGTGAACAGAACGGTCTCAATTTGCATTTCCTTGTCAGACGGGTAAGAGGGTATGCTTTGAGGGGCACAGTTACACTGCAGGCTTCCTAGCTGAGAGGCCTACTTTGCTTTGTCACTCCAGGTGGACTTAAACCTAGAAATAGGTCTAGGTGTCACATTCCTTGGTCTGCTACTGATGACCCGAGGAGAGAAAGTACGCCCGACAGCGGAACGACAGCGGAACGGAAACCAAAGTGAGCGTGGTTTCTTTATGGTGTGATAGCATCGCTTCGAGGTAAATAAAAAAGTAGCTAATATCCATCTTAATTCATTATTTTCATTCATATTTGTTTCTCCAGGCATCAGCAGATGCTGTTGCTACTGTAGGTATTGCTCAGAAGACTAAAGACATTTAGTGCTGAACGCAATTGACATCTGTTTTGGGATGGAGCGCAGATGTGATCCATCCCAAACAGTTGTGAAAGTCCCTGACAAATAAACAAACAAATTCACGTCCTGTCTACTTCAAACCTGACAGTATACTCTGTGCATCATCTGAACAGACAAAATCCATTCAAGGGCTATTTGCATAAAGCATCTAAAATACCATGTAATTCCCTGTTTAGGCTACTCAAAAACAGTCGACCACACAGTACAGTGTCTGTGCTAGGCTTGAAAAGATGGGGCCTGTATTCATGTGCAATTTCATGCCTCAGTAGTGTGTAAACCAGTTATGAGGGGGCCTATGGTGCTGGGGTAAAACAGTTATGAGGGGCCTATGGTGCTGGGGTAAAACAGTTATGAGGGGGCCTATGGTGCTGGGGTAAAACAGTTATGAGGGGGCCTATGGTGCTGGGGTAAAACAGTTATGAGGGGGCCTATGGTGCTGGGGTAAAACAGTTATGAGGGGGCCTATGGTGCTGGGGTAAAACAGTTATGAGGGAGCCTATGGTGCTGGGGTAAAACAGTTATGAGGGAGCCTATGGTGCTGGGGTAAAACAGTTATGAGGGGCCTATGGTGCTGGGGTGAACCAGTTATGAGGGGGCCTATGGTGCTGGGGTAAAACAGTTATGAGGGGCCTATGGTGCTGGGGTAAAACAGTTATGAGGGGGCCTATGGTGCTGGGTAAAACAGTTATGAGGGGGCCTATGGTGCTGGGGTAAAACAGTTATGAGGGGCCTATGGTGCTGGGGTAAAACAGTTATGAGGGGGCCTATGGTGCTGGGGTAAAACAGTTATGAGGGGCCTATGGTGCTGGGGTAAAACAGTTATGAGGGGCCTATGGTGCTGGGGTAAAACAGTTATGAGGGGCCTATGGTGCTGGGGTAAAACAGTTATGAGGGGGCCTATGGTGCTGGGATAAAACAGTTATGAGGGGCCTATGGTGCTGGGGTTAAACAGTTATGAGGGGGCCTATGGTGCTGGGGTAAAACAGTTATGAGGGGGCTATGGTGCTGGGGTAAAACAGTTATGAGGGGCCTATGGTGCTGGGGTAAAACAGTTATGAGGGGGCCTATGGTGCTGGGGTAAAACAGTTATGAGGGAGCCTATGGTGCTGGGGTAAAACAGTTATGAGGGGGCCTATGGTGCTGGGGTAAAACAGTTATGAGGGGGCCTATGGTGCTGGGGTAAAACAGTTATGAGGGAGCCTATGGTGCTGGGGTAAAACAGTTATGAGGGGGCCTATGGTGCTGGGGTAAAACAGTTATGAGGGGCCTATGGTGCTGGGGTAAAACAGTTATGAGGGGGCCTATGGTGCTGGGGTAAAACAGTTATGAGGGGCCTATGGTGCTGGGGTAAAACAGTTATGAGGGAGCCTATGGTGCTGGGGTAAAACAGTTATGAGGGGCCTATGGTGCTGGGGTAAAACAGTTATGAGGGGCCTATGGTGCTGGGGTAAAACAGTTATGAGGGGGCCTATGGTGCTGGGGTAAAACAGTTATGAGGGGGCCTATGGTGCTGGGGTAAAACAGTTATGAGGGGCCTATGGTGCTGGGGTAAAACAGTTATGAGGGGCCTATGGTGCTGGGGTAAAACAGTTATGAGGGGGCCTATGGTGCTGGGGTAAAACAGTTATGAGGGGGCCTATGGTGCTGGGGTAAAACAGTTATGAGGGGGCCTATGGTGCTGGGGTAAAACAGTTATGAGGGGGCCTATGGTGCTGGGGTAAAACAGTTATGAGGGGCCTATGGTGCTGGGGTAAAACAGTTATGAGGGGGCCTATGGTGCTGGGGTAAAACAGTTATGAGGGAGCCTATGGTGCTGGGATAACAGTTATGAGGGGCCTATGGTGCTGGGGTAAAACAGTTATGAGGGAGCCTATGGTGCTGGGATAACAGTTATGAGGGGCCTATGGTGCTGGGGTAAAACAGTTATGAGGGGGCCTATGGTGCTGGGGTAAAACAGTTATGAGGGGGCCTATGGTGCTGGGTAAAACAGTTATGAGGGGCCTATGGTGCTGGGGTAAAACAGTTGCCAGAAGCCAGGAAAAAGCACCAAACTGAGTCTTTTCTCTCAGATTGGCGAATTGTTCTCCTTTCAGTCTGGAGCTTGAAGCTGGCACATAAACGCAGCATGCCAGTGTGCTGGCAATTACAATGAGCCCTGCAGGCAGATCCAAACGACGACACTGGGAAAAACAACAAGGCTATGTTTCAAATGGCACTCTATTCCCGATATAGTGCACTACTCTTGACCAAAAGTAGTGCACTATGTAGGAAATAGAGTGCCACTTTGAATGCAAGCCCAAAGCCACAGAGGAATGTAAGCCAAGCCAAGAAGACACAGGGGGCTGTTGGGATAGAGGTACAAGAGGAAGCAGCTAACCTGGACTGGAGTTTTACTGTACCATCCTGTTTGAAATGCTGAAGTGTTTATACCACAACAGCAATTATCTGTTCATATACTCTTAAAATGCCTCCTTTATTCCTCGCTTCCGTGAAGTAATCACTGATCTGACATGCCACAACTGTTGAAAGCGATGGCAAGTTTGCTGAAAACCCATCTAGCAATGTCTGGTTAGTGATTACTTCACGGAATGCGAGGAAGGAAAGATACATTAGTATTCGAACAGGGTCTATCACTGTCAAATCACTGTCTTTCTTTCGATAGTCGATACTACTCGATGTAGTATACTGGATCCCTAGCACTCAGGTATCAGAGATATCTCTGCGATGGCAGGGCCATACCATGGAAATATCACTGGCAGAACCCGAGAGCATCAACACTACTCTCTTACCCTCTCTCAAGTGACAGGGGTGACATTTCTCGCCCTGACCGGGCATGTGTTGTCTAGCAGATAGTCAAGCGAGACCATTTACAGCAAACTGTTGGTTCATCTGCAAATCTATCTCACAGCCCTGACCAAAATAACATTTTGAATGCAAATAACTATTATTGTTCCCACATAAAACACTATACAGTGAGTATAACAAACACTAGGAACATATTACTAATACTGAGTTGAACCCCCCCCCCCCCCCCCCCCTCCTTTTGCCCTCAGAACAGCCTTGTCGGGGCATGGACTCTTGAAGGTGTCGAAAGCATTCCACAGGGAAGATGGCCCATGTTGATTCCAATGCTTCCCACAGTTGTGTCAAGTTGGCTGGATGTCCTTGGTGGACCATTCCTGATACACACGGGAAACTGTTGAGCGTGGAAAAACCCAGCAGTGTTGCAGTTCTTGACACAAACTGGTGCGCCTGGCACCTAATACCATACCCCATTCAAAGGCACTTCAATCTTTTGTCTTGCCCATTCACCCTCTGAATGGCACACACACACACACAATCCAAGTCTCAATTGTCTCAAGACATAAAAATCTGTAACCTGTCTCCCATCCCCTTCATCTACACTGATTGACGTGGATCGAACAAGTGACATCAATAAGGGATCATAGCTTTCACCTTGATTCACCAGGTCAGTCTATGTCATGGAAAGATGTGTTGTACACTCAGTGTACATTCTTTATTCTTTATTGAATCCCCTTTAGCTGGTGCCTTAGAGACCATAAGTCTTCCCAGGGTCCAAAGAGCAAATATTGTGCTGGTATACTCCTCAAATAGGAGGACTTTGAAATAGGCCTGCATTATGGGTAAAGTCTCTACCAAAGATGATATGCAGTCTCTTTTCAAATGACATCAATTTACAAACTGGACATTTTTTTAGATAGAGCTCTTTGGGTGTCTGAATGCACTCATGCACCTTTGAGGCTTCCCATGGAATTCCTAACTCTAGCCACTTAGTTTAGCATACGTGTGAAATGAACACAGAACCATTCAAAAAGGTTCAAATACCTTTTGACCATGATACAAACTATAATGCAATAATAATGTTTTTTATTTATTTTTATAATCTGCAAATCAGTGTGTAGCACACTCAAGGAGACACAACATTTGATTGCTTGTGCTGCTTAAGGCTGGCTTTACCACTGGCATGCCAGGGCCAAAGAGTGTTTATCCACCTGTAATGACTGGACACTAGAGCACTAGAAGACACATTTGGAGAGAACTGTGGCCCTGTTCATTATATTCAGGACAGAGTGAGCTCACTCCGTGCTTCTAGCCATTCCTTTGTTTGCTTTGCCTGCGACTGGGACCTGTTTAAGGGGAGTTAATATGTGTGCTCCATAAACACTTGCGACAGAGTAATGAGAGAGAAGCCAGTTTCTCTGGGACGATGACAAATGCAGGTTATACGGTGACTGTGATATCCACAGAAAGTGTGTATGTGTACTTACAGACAATAGAAAACAGACTGAGGGAGTTGGAAGGGGACTGAATGAAGATGAACATTTGGCAGAAGAACTTGGGTTGGAAGGATTTGGCAAAGGAAGGTTCAGTGATGCTTCAATGGTACCGGGATTCTGTTCTATTGGAATGGTTATATTACTGTAGAGCCCAGAGGTGTTGCACTAAGATCAATGTCAAGTCCTTTGTATGATACATCCACGATGGTAACAAAGGAGGATACGGCCAACTACGCACGCACGCACGCACGCACGCACGCACGCACGCACGCACGCACGCACACACACACACACACACACACACACACACACACACACACACACACCAGCATTTCTACATTGACGTGAAAATAGCATTCTTAAAGATGCAATGTGTAACTTTTTGGGTGACTGACCAAATTCAAATAGAAATGTAAGTTATAGCTCGGTCATTCTCATTGAAAGCAAGTTCAAGAAGCAGTAGATCTGTTCTATGTGCACTATTTCTAGGCTTCCTGGTCTTAAGTTTCGTTTTTTGCGTCTTTAACTTTTGGTTTTATAAACCAGCGTCAAACAGCTGGAAATACAATATTTCTGGTTATGGAAAATATATTTCACAGCGGTTTAGATGGTACAATGATTCTCTACACTATAGTTGCTTGTTTTATCACATAAACTGAAATTAGGCAAACTATTTGAATTTTAGCAACCAGGAAATGGCGTAGCACTTCCTACATTGTGCAACCTTAATAATGTGCGCTGTAAAGTGCACATGAATAAATGAATACATTCACAGCCTTTTTCACACTACGCAGCTTGTGAAGGAGGCGATGCTGTTGATGGCCCACCTGTAGAAGTAGGAGCAGCCTCTCACTGTGTTGTGTGTGAAGTGCTCTTGGCTTTTCTCATTCCCAAAGTCTTCCAGGGGGTCCGACCACAGCAGGTCACACATGGGCCCGTACGCAGGGGGCTCTTTGAATCTGTCTAACTGCAAAGAGAGAGGGACACAGAGTTAGAAGAGACAGGGAAAGACAACGTCAAGCAGTCAGGAAAATGTCTAATCTATGAGGAAACTCAGTCAGTTTAGCTTCCTCAATGGGTTGGTGTTGATCAAGGGATACCTATGGAAAAGTGGTTGTTTTTGTCATTGTAAAAGACTTGAGCTGGATCTTGATTTAACAATTAGTCTTGCTACATTGAACTGTGGTTCAAATAAAAACTGTAGGTAGGGTCTCTGTTTTACAACGGTACATCATGTTTGAGTGAAAGACACCCACAACATGTGGACTGGATGATAATGTGTGTCTATTATGAGTAGAAAACATGAATAGGTATATTCAATCTTGACCATACTAATAATTCCTCCTCAGAAATGGGATGAAAAAGGTACAAATGGATGTGATCAGCCAAAAGCTCATGACAGTCATTCAGAGAAACCATATCGATTTCTCCAGAGAAAGTATACACTGTAGCATAATGGACACTTCAATAGTGCAGATTGGATTACAGAGACCCTCTGATTGCAGCCACAAAATCCAATTGTCGTTATTGAATTTGAGAGAAAGCAGGATCCGACTCTTCAACATTTTTAATCAGAGCGGTCCAGACTCTGCCCGAATGTAACTCTCCTGTTAGCTTGGGGCATCGTTTGAGAGCGAATTGAGAGAGAGGTAGTCCACGCTGTATTATTACTATCAAGGTCATTATTTTCAAAGGAAACATTTCAAGGGAAATGGTAAAGTCTTAATTTTCTTGAACAGCAAAATGGGGAAAGAAACAGTTTGCACAATGCTCTGTGTAAACATATCTGTATCCTAATTGAACTGCCTTTCACATGATAAATTCCATTAGAATAAAACCCATGTGAATGTTTGTTACAAGGGAAAATTGATTATCTTACTTATACTGAACACCCATTATGCTTTTAATGAAACCTCGTTAAAAACATACATGCAATATATTCATACAGCATAGAAACAGTACAATATCCAATGTATCCATGAATTTAATACTTTATCAACAGTAAAATAGGAGATCATTCTGAATGATAGTGTAGCAGCTGAAATTCCAAGCGTATTGCATGGTCATGCAGGGAACGTGGTTCGGGAGGACACGTACTTTCCTGATGTCGTCAAGATTTGTGATTTCTGGGGACAGCCCTCCGTGTACGCACAGGAACTGCTGGTTCATAAGGGCGGCCAGAGGAAGGCAGTCGAAGGCGTCCATACACGCATCGTACACCCGCTCCGAATACTTAATTCTACCTGTCAAGGTGGAAATAGGGCAGGGAGTGAGTGTTGCCAGGCCAAACACCCCTAGCTCTTACACACTAGGGCAGTGTGCTGGGCCTGGGTCGGAAAGTATTTAAAAAGTGTCAGAAAACCTCCAAAGGGCATAAAAATACTCCAGCATAATTTCACTCTGCCCTTGGTATTTTATTTAGACGCTGAACACAACAGCAATAGTTCTGACATATGTAAATACCTATCAAGGAGAGAGCAAATATCTGATTTCATACTATGCCAAGAAGCACTTTTCTGTGTGAACGCTTGAAAGTTAAGCGTCGGGTTGAATGTAAAATGCTTTAGAATGAAAAACTCAAACCATACTTACATTCCTGCTTAAATGTGAAATACTCTGTCAAATGTCTACATTCGTGGTTCCCACGAAGCAAAAAGAGTGTTTTGGGGTATAGGATCTTTAAGGCCCACAAGTACAGCACACACTGAAAGAGAACAACAAAGAGATTGGGAATGAATTTGCATATTTTTTGAGAACATATTTTTATAATGCAGTATAACCAACAGTAGTTTCAGAAGTACAAACGCTAAAGCATCAACCATTTCCTTCTTAGAACAGGCGAAACACTTACTTCGATACTGAAATATCCTCTGTCGACGTAGTCGCCCAGGAAAAGGTATCGAGTGCTAGCTGGTGACCCTCCTACTTCAAACAGCTTCATCAGGTCAAAGAACTGGCCATGGATGTCTCCGCAAACTACAGGAAACACACATTGGAGGAAATCAGAAACAACAAATCTTACAATTCTTCACTTTTATATGTGACCCGTTTCAGGAAGCTAGGAGTATGTTGCATGTCACTACTTCACAGGAGAGGCATTTGAACGTCTTTTGTTATTTATTTTGATCAAAATGAGTTTTTTAAACTTTCATGTGCCTTTTATTCCATCTGTAAATATGAATACCATTGTTCAATCCCGAGCCTAGTTGGTTTAGCCACAGAAAAAGACAACCTTCTCGCTAGGCATGGTTGGCTAAGATAATGGATGGGCTGGACATGCCGGGAGATGAGTTTGAATTGGTCTGCCATGTAGCATGCTTCTGTCTATAACGTGAGCTGCTCAGTATGTGGTGAAAATCGGCTTTTTTGAACGATATAACGTTAGCCATCGGGAACTACAAACGTTTTGCTACTTTTCTCAACAACATTGATGCCCTGAATTTAGCAGATGCTATCGACAGAACAGTTGGAAAAAGTTGTGATGAGCTACCTTCTGCACACACCACGGTCAGTGTGAACCGGAGGTACTTGACACAACGCTGGTCAAACAAAACAGAGTTCAATGGTTCCAGTCTGCCATGAAGCATTCATCCATGTAAATGGGTAAGAGTCTAGCTCCATTTTCAGATATGATACGTTTCTAATTTAGTTAGAAAGTTGTTTTCATTGCAAATGAAAGCATACTGTTAGCTACTGTAGCTAGCAAACATTAGCTTTCTGGCTCGCTAGCTAACGTTACGTGTATGATCTGTGTCACATAAGTAATTATTCGTATCTAGCTAGCTAGATACATGTCTAAACAAAATACTTCACTTGACCCATCAAGCTAGTCAGGTGTGTCTGGGGGTGATTACGGCCATCTAGTTAATTTCATGAACATATGTACATGTATAGACAATAGTGACCCATCCACTTAGCTAGACATGGCTGGGGGGTGGTTATAGCATTTTCACATGACCCATCAATTTAGACAAGTGTGTCTGGGTAAGCGTCATCTAAAAATGATTAAATATTTACAAAATATTTTTATCTGGACACTTTCTGATATTTCTACTATGCAAATATCCAAGTAACCATTTCACTGTACCGTTTACACCTTCTGTATCCTGTGCATGTGACAAACTTAGATTTTATTTGATATGGTGTGTGTTTACCACAGACAATAACATGAAGAACAACATGACCTGAAACAAAGTCAGATTAGGATATAGGCTAAAGTGTCCAGAGTTTTTGGAGTTTTTCTTTTTTGTAGGCTACTACTTTTACCACTTTTAGACTTGAAATCTTTGGTTGTTTACTAAACTACTCACTCTGTTTAGCACATGGCCTCACGTGAATCCTTAAAGAGATGGGTGGGGCTAAGGCTTAAGAGGGTGTGAACGATGCTGAATGGGTGTAGACAAAGAAGAGCTCTCCAGTAGGTGTAAAAAGTATTCAAGGCTCATTTTCTCAAAAGTGGGGTCACAAGATACTTTTCTAGCTCTGAGTCTGTATTTTTATCCAATGTAAAAAAAAAAATTTTTTTTAAATGTTGCTACATAGGACCGAATCCAGGGGGTGGGTCACATATTCGAAACATTTGCTTCGTCCTCTTTAAAAGTGCAGTTTTCCTGTGCAGTAAAAATTCAAAGGCTTTCTAATTACACTTATGTATACCCTTTGAGGGATTTTGTTTGTGGTATCATGATTCATGTACATGTTAAGAAGAATTACATGGACCCAGGACAAAAAGAGCGTTTTGGGCAAGTGTTCCTCCTAATACATAAACATCATAGTCACGTTTATCATTATCATAAGCCACTCTCTGATCCCAAGAGGGACAATAGCTTTTATTTACAGGGGCAATTATTAGTTCATATATACCCAGTTCCAATACACAATGCAACTACTTCTCTCACCTGACAAACAGAAAGGCTTCAATTCCAAGCATGTTTCATACAATTTTCCTAGAGAGGATTTGCAAGCGTGAAGTGTCTTCTGTTTCTGTACTGTATGTTGCCAGCCAATTGAACCTGAACCAACTGGTACAAAAAGGTGTTGTCTCGCCTGTATCCTTTCATAATACATGCATCATGCATAAAACATGAAAACCAAGCGACTTAGTGCTACATTACATAGTGAGCTCTGCTTTCACTAACCTGCGCCACCAATCAACATGACCTAACCTACGCTTATACTACATCTGACTTAATTTCTTAGCATTAAAAACATTTGAGTTTGCCAAACCCTCGACGTTGTGTCAAGTTCCTGTTTTTTTTCTCTCTCGAGATAAATGCAACACCTTTACAGAATGTCTGTCGCGTTGGACCTTACTCAAACCAAGAAGGACTACTGTAACTGTGAAGGGAGATATAGCAAGACTACCTATCAACAAACAAACATCACAGTAAAAAATTGCTTTATACTCAGTATATGAGTAGTGTGGGACTCGTTCTTCAATAACCCAATAACCTTTTGAATTGGCCCTTTCACTCTTACAAGCACCACTGGAAAGAGCTGTACATTGATACCCCATTGTTAGTGAGGGTATAATGTTAGTGAGAGTATAATGAGATAACATGACAAATGAATCAATAACGCTGTCATTCAGCCATAGCTCCTATCAACATTTACATTATGGAAGCGCCAACATTTCCCTCTTTCTCAGACTCCGGGTGGCATCTTTAATAGAATAAAATATGTCTGTCTCGCTATGACATGAGTCACTTCCCTGTGCTTTTTATTCATAGAATACTGACTGAAATCTATGAATGGAACATCACTTGCACAGCCTATTATTATTAAGGAACAAAATGATGCTATTATGGAGGAATTTTTATCCTAATGCCTGTTTAGATCTCAACTATAGAGTGTTGTTCTTGTCTGCAATTGTATGGTAACACGCAGTGTTGAAAAATCTACTGTACTCTCCCTCTCTCCACTCTTAATAACAGAGTGATGGGGCATTAACTTATTTAGTCCCGTTGGTCTACTTTACACTAATGTGACAACTTTGATGTTAATCACATCCCCACCTCACCAATCAATCAATCGCTCCAGTCAACAACCCAACATGACCCACACTGTGACTGGCCTGACTCAATCGCTCCAGTCAACAACCCAACATGACCCACACTGTGACTGGCCTGACTCAATCGCTCCAGTCAACAACCCAACATGACCCACACTGTGACTGGCCTGACTCAATCGCTCCAGTCAACAACCCAACATGACCCACACTGTGACTGGCCTGACTCAATCACTCCAGTCAACAACCCAACATGACCCACACTGTGACTGGCCTGACTCAAACGCTCCAGTCAACAACCCAACATGACCCACACTGTGACTGGCCTGACTCAATCGCTCCAGTCAACAACCCAACATGACCCACACTGTGACTGGCCTGACTCAATCGCTCCAGTCAACAACCCAACATGACCCACACTGTGACTGGCCTGACTCAATCGCTCCAGTCAACAACCCAACATGACCCACACTGTGACTGGCCTGACTCAATCGCTCCAGTCAACAACCCAACATGACCCACACTGTGACTGGCCTGACTCAATCACTCCAGTCAACAACCCAACATGACCCACACTGTGACTGGCCTGACTCAATCACTCCAGTCAACAACCCAACATGACCCACACTGTGACTGGCCTGACTCAATCGCTCCAGTCAACAACCCAACATGACCCACACTGTGACTGGCCTGACTCAATCGCTCCAGTCAACAACCCAACATGACCCACACTGTGACTGGCCTGACTCAATCACTCCATGATCACTCCATTCGCCACTCAGTCAAATAGGATTGGTTTTCCATTGCCCCTCTTACCACGTTCACCACTGCTCCCCGGAGAGCCAAGGAGCCACAGCCCACAGGGCCTTACGATGTTTGTCACCCGCTGGCCACACACTGACAGCAAGCATGCTGGGACTGTGATTACGGAACCCAGACCAGCCAGGAACAACCCAGTCATTTCTTTGTAGACCCATTGCAGTGCAGTGGTCAGAGTAGAGTGTCATATCCAGCTGCCAGTCAATCTTCACGACCAGCCAATCATAGTTTATATTATCATACAAAGAATTCCCTGATTGGTTTTAACAAAAATAATAATAATACTGTATTTATATTCTGAGTGTGTGTGCTATTCACAACCATTGGTCGATACTTCCCTCTCCATTTGTCTAACCTTCCATTTCAGTGAGAAAATGCTCAACAACATGAACGTTCATGTTAACAATTGACACTGATATACAGTAGCAAAAGACAACGCCAGCCAACTACAGTACTCTGCCTGAAACACAGTTGCTATAGCACTGACATTAATTGGGTCCTTGGCAATGAATATCAAAACCATCCTCTGATTTGTTGCATGTCTGTCTTTAAGCATGCATCTAAAGATTTCGAGAGTAAGCCTGTAGAAATGTATCGACCACAGTTCCAATTATCATCTGTTGGAGAAAAGCCATTAGCTCGAGTTGCAAACCCCCTGAGGCACGAGGAAAAGAAGAGAGAATTTCTCCTCCGCATATGCATCGTAAACTCTCATTTTGTCATTTTGTCTTTGGAGAATACCCACTCTTTGCAAATGGTTTCATTTCTGGATTTAGACTTAAAGCATATGCATCGTAAACTCTCATTTTGTCTTTGGAGAATCCCCACTCTTTGCAAATGGTTTCATTTCTGGATTTAGACTTAAAGGGTTATCATTTCTAATGCGCTCCCTCAGAGTCAACAGTATGGTGTTACAAATGATATTCAATTCACGCTGTCTGAGAAGCAGCTCACTGTGCAAAGTGGATGTTCAATCTCGCTTACTACAAAAATATAGATATTTGTAAGGCAGCATCGATCCCCTAATCATATGTCATTAAAGGAAATGATGGAATTATAGAAAGTGAAAATCCCTCTCGCTCATTGGTTTCTCAGCCAGCACTGTACGCCAAAGCTGACCATGATCACTATGGAAACCTCTCTTATTGGAATGGAAACAACCCTACAATGAAAGAATGTGTTCATACACTGGAGTAACTTTCAGAGGCTTTTCACACCAACCCAACTGTTAAATACAAAGGACTTTTCACATGGCTGCTAACCACAACATGCTAACACTTTGTGCCATAACAAGTTACGACTATTCAGTTTTATAATGTGTGATTTAAGATCAATCTCGTGACCAGGATTTAACTGCATGTTGTAAGCAATACTAACTGTAAATCAATGCAAGCAAAGTCTATACCAGGGGTGTCCAACCCTGTTCCTGGAGAGATACTGAACCTTCCTGTAGGTTTTCCCTCCAACCCCAGTTGTAACTAACCTGGTTCAGTTTATCAACGAGCTAATTATTAGAATCAGGTATGCTAGATTAGGGTTGGAGTGAAAACCTACAGGATGGTAGCTCTCCAGGAACAGGTTTGGAGAGCCCTGGTCTATATGATAGCACATTTCTGGTTCATTTCTGGTCAATGAAGCATGAATGCATACCAGAACAAAACATCGTTCTGTCAAAAGCTGGGATGAACTCAATTAAAATGACTTACTCAACATCACACTGGAACGAGACATAAAAGGAGAAGAACAACAAACAATCCAAGAACACAAAGGGCATAGAGGGACATGATGAAGCAACAAAAGGTTACACTAAGCGCTCCAGTGCCGAGGATGTGCTCTCTGTGTGTGTGTGTGTGTGGGTGGATCTGAAGACCTCGACAAAGCCAACAAAGCCAACCTGTGTCGTTGTTTCTCTGTGATAACGCCATGGTGACAGAAGTGGCTGTGGGGTCACACTGGAATAGTCAGAGTGACCTAGGGGTCAAGGTGACGACCTGATGAATAGGCAGCCAGGCCACAGTGAGTTGTAGTCCCGTGTAGCTCAGTTGGTAGAGCATTGCGCGCGCAATGCCAAGGGTTGTGGGTTTGGTTCCCATGGGGGACCAGTATGAAAATATATGCACTCACTACTGTAAGTTGCAGTGGATAAGGGCATCTGCTAAATGAAATGCCTAAGATGTAAATGTTGTAGTCAACTGGATAGTAGGCAGTATTCATAGCAGATACAACAGCTTTCCTCTGGGCTTTGTTATTAGCACACACAGATGTGCACAGGCAATCACGACACACATATGAGATGAGCAGGTGGGAGTACATTATCTCAAGTGAGCTAGGATTTGTTCTCGCCAACCCGCGCGATAGAGAACAGCAACAGCAGTGTGGGTGGCTGACTTACGCAATCTAGTGTGGCTCAATAACCTACACAGGCCACTCCAGAGGCAAGCTCATTGAGTTGGTGAGATCCACCGGGGAAGGCAGACGGTGCAAAATCCTCTTTTGATTGAGCAGATCGGTAATACCTCGGAGATCAACGCCGAGTCTCTGGGAAGAGTTCCAGCCTGGAGTGAAGTAGTAGTGTATATGGAATGGAGCGATCTGTTCAGTATTCATGTGTTATATGTGAGAGACCGGGATGTGAAGGTCTGGTAGAGAAAAATGCTCTTTTCTCTCGCTGGTTGTATAGTTAAGTCATTACTGCAGTTTTTTTGCAATGGCAGAACGTAGCCACAGGTTGTTGTACTGAAGGATACAGCAGAGAGCTGTGTCGAGAGCAGTTTGGGCCTGATGGACTAACAATGTGGCCTGGTTCCTCCATAAAAGCCCAGATGCCATCTGGCACAACCAGGAAGAGAGTGTGTGTGTTGTTTGTCTCAGGAGGGCCATTCAGCCAAGACACATCACATAGACGGAGGAGATGGTAGAATGAGGTGGAGAAAACGCAGCGTGTTTTGTTTGTAGAGTATGAGTGAGAAAAAATGTATTCTTTCCAACAGAAAATGTGGCCTTGTGAGACTGTCAGTGTGTGTGTGTGTGTGTGTGGATGGGTGTTTGTGTGTGTGTATACGTGTGTATCATTGCCGTAGAATAGGACTGTTGAGTAGGAGAGGGGCGGGGGATGGGTGTAGGAGTGGGAGTAGAAGTAGAAGTAGCTAATGCTAACCCCTACCTCTGACTCTACTATCCCCCAGGCTGATTCACAACCAACACACAACCAAGCCTTTTCACTCACTCTCCGATACACTTTAGAACCAATCACATACAACTGATTTCTCTGGAAGATAGCAATGATGAATTGCAGGTCCAGGCGTTTTTCTTTACTACAGAATGAGAGGTATTGCTTACACAATATGATCTGCAGAGAATGAGATAGGGACCACACATACAGCATTATGGAGCTACCAAACTTATTCTACAAGCATCATTTTTCGAAATAATGCAATTATGCAATACTCCCAGCTAGCACATAACGTTCTGAGAACCATATGTTTCTCAAAGCTTGGTGAGAGCGTGTTGTCCTATGGTTATTTTGCATACAACCTTCCCACAACTTTCTGGGAATGGTGCAGGTAATGTTCTAGGAATGTTCTCCAACTGGTTGGACATTGGGAATGTTCTCAAATAGTTCAGAGAACACTAAGAAACAACGTTCTTCTGTGGGAATTTCAGTACTTCAGCATTACTTTTCATACAGGTTTCCTCAAATTGTTCTAAAAACATTAAGAAAACTTTCCATAAACAACACAAGAAAACTTTAGTAACGTTCAAATTAACATTCAAAGAATTTTATTTCAAAACATATGCCTGTTTTATTCTCTATTTTGTTAAGTATGTTCAGGTGTGTTGGCTGTGCCCACTAATTGGCCACACCTGATCTTAATGAGTACTTGTTTCCTTTGAAATGGGGTCTGTTTGAATAGACTAAAATAAACAGATTTGTATAAAAAAAATAACATGGTGTGTATACAACAGTAGCTCCATCTATGCAGTGCAGTGGACTAATTCCATTGATAGAGAATAGAAGATCATAGGTTAGAATCTCACTGATGCCATGCCACAATAAAAAATACATGCGTTTGCGTGATTGATGGATTCCATGTGTCCTATCGGTGCTGGAGTTCAATACCGTTAACCCAAACTCCAGAGTGGCGCAGCGGTCTAAGGCACTGCATCTCAGTGCAAGAGGTGTCACTAAATTCCCTGGTTCGAATCCAGGCTGTATCACATCCGGCTGTGATTGGGAGTCCCATAGTGTGGTGCACAAGTGCACAGCGTCATCCGGGTTTGGCCGGGGTAGGCTGTCATTGTAAATAAGAATTTGTTTTTAACTGACTTAGTTAAATAAAGGTTCACGTTTAAATGAAGAAAAAAACTAGCTAATAGTGTTATTAAAAGTCTTATTGGAACATGTTCTCAGAACATTATTTAATTACTTTTAAATAATCTAGTCATTTGGGGGTGGCGGTTAAGAGCGTAACTGAAAGGTGGCTGGTTCGAATCCCGAGCTGGCAAGGTAGAAAATCTGCCATTCTGCCCTTCAGTAAGGTAGTTAACCCCCAACAACAACTGCTCCCCGGGCGCTGATGATGTGGAAGTCGATTAAGGCAGCCCCCCGCACCTCTTTGATTCAGAGGGGTTGGGTTAAATGCAGAAGACGCATTTAGGTTGAATACATTCAGTTGTGCAACTGACTAGGTATTCCCCTTTCTCTCATTTCCATTGAAAAAACACTCTGTTTTACCGGTCAAGAAACTTATGGCTTCATTCCCAGAACCAATGGGAAACCAAAAACGTACGTCCCCACAACTTCCAAGAACCAAATGTGCTAGCTGGGCAGTTTGCCATCTTTCCATTAGTTTAACATATAGTTAATGTTTAAAAAATTATGGTAATTGAAACTAAAAAAGCAAAGATGTTTAGACATTCAGAATAAAAAACCTTTTTAACACACGTTTCAGAGAAAGAACAAAATTAATCAAATCAAATCAAATGTATTTATATAGCCCTTCGTACATCAGCTGATATCTCAAAGTGCTGTACAGAAACCCAGCCTAAAACCCCAAATGATTTATGAATTAATATGAATTAATTCAAATAAACAACCACATCGACATGATTGCACCAACTTTGGTGGTATGACAAAACTAAAATAGAAACCATTTTGTCTTAAAACTTATGCTAACACATAGCAACCAGTGCCCTAACGCTCCCTTATTATATACTGTGAAGACTGCACATGGCTCTATGATTTGTGATCATGGCAGAGACAGTGGAGACATAATTTACAGCACATTGTGCAACACTCAGCCACAAATAGAGGGGCAGCAGAACAGCACCTAGGCACCCTGCCATCTTCCATCATCACCTTAAGGCCATGGGTTTGAGTTCCATGGGTTTGAGTCTCATGTAAGGAGCCCAGTCAGCCATACCCAAGCTAATACCTAGGCTTTAGCTCAAGGGACTAACAGATATTTGCTGTGCACAGTAGACACAGATTCAAACACAGTCAGTCACATTTGCATTAACCAGGGCCAAACTGGAGAGCAATGACTTGGTTTCTAGTGTAGAGACTTTAGAGAGAAAGAGAGTCTCAAATGCTATATTTCCTTGTAAGCTGCACAACAGAGTCTGAAACGAAACATATAAAGGAGATTTCTCTTAGAACTCTTCATGGATGTGATCTATTGCCATTCGTTCCTATGACTGGCCCCCTGCCTCTCATTAAGCCCCCATCAAAGAAGCTCATTAGGAAGTCTAATTGGGTTAGGACTAAGACACATGACTTAATGGCGAGAGAGAGAGAGAACAATACAGTTTGCATAGGTTTGAATCTGACTAGTTCTTATCAAAGTGTCAGGAATCACACAAAAATGACAGCTCGCGTAAAAATGTAAGATTCAACTAAACGAGCAACCTTAAACATTTGACCAAGGTTTAGTGCATCTTCTAACGAATGGTTAGGAAGCGGATTACATTTCAATCCATTTCACTGGCTCACACAATATGTTATGTGACACGAAGAGAAAAATACTCTATTCACCTCTCCACGAGGGCAAACACGTCTATGTGTGTGTCAGAGAAGTTTTCCTTTTCAAGTCTATATGTACCAGAAGGGCATTTGAACAATTAGCATCGCCTTGGTTGGTCAGACTGTGTGAACCAGTTTAAAATGTCCCTCTGCCCTTTGCTTGTTACAGCGTTCTGGTGATGGGCAGCAGAGCCCACGCACGTCCTTCAAAGCCAGGCGGTGACTCACATACTCAGGGGAAGTGGGAAAAGTCAGAAGGTTGTATAAGGGCGCCCCAGACAGAGAGATGAAGGGAGGGAGAAGTTCAAACAAACATGCATTGCAGTATTTAGGCTACAGAATGACTTTGGGTATTGTACATTTTGCCACCACAGACAACCAGGTAGACTCCCCTCATAGGTAGAAACTTCTAGATTTCGGGAACAAGAAGTGTGTGTGTGCAGGCATTAGTTTCGTCTGTGTATATCTATGTCCGTGTGTGTTTTACTCACTAACCTGTCACGGGGGCCTCTATGTCCAGCAGGTTCTTCTCAGCCCTCAAGATGGCCGCTCCCTCTCCGATGAGCCTGAGGGCCACGCTCTCCTCCACGCGGCCCTCCTTGGTCAGGTGGCCTTTGAGCACGTCCACTTTGGGCTTCCCATCGCTGTCAAACACCTCCTTGGCTGTGAGTCGGTGACTTGGCGGGAACGGGACAGCTGAAGGAGAAGGAAGAGGAGGACAGTCAGTTCCTACAAACCCACAGGTACAAAAGCCCTCACACAGTAAAGAGTGAGGAGGAGAACCATGTTGGAGACTCTATGCTCACAAGAGGACTAAGTCAAATAAGTCAAAACTACAGTTGAATCACTGAGCAAGTTGAAGTATTTGGAGGAAATATCTTTGACACATATCTGTCCAGAGAAAAGGTGTTAAGGGAAATATGCACCTCTCATTGAATGCAACAAAACACATTTCTAGATTTGAACTAAATGTGTGAATACATCTATATAGGATTTATTCAAATAGTAAACAAAGTTGCACTCTGATGTCAGCAATTATCAAACAGAAAACCAACTGCCGGTTTAGCATGTACTAATGACGCCGTTGAAATGACAAGAATTATCACAGCTAATATTTGATAGCCTGTAGCTAGCAGAACTGTGTGTTACTGCTGCCGCCTACACCAAACCTCTCAAATGCTCACTGTCCTGGCCTTACGGCCATCTTAATTATTGGCTAATTACAGTCATCCACAACAATATCCTTCATTTGAGGAAAGCAGAACAGCAGAAACAAGGCATTCATTTCGGTGGAATTTGTTTCAATCATGACGCAGTCAAAGCTTTCTTGTTTCCACACAATGTAATAGACACCCTATTATATAATGCACAGTAACAGCCACCCTATTATATAATACACAGTAACAGCCACCCTATTATATAATGCACAGTAACAGCCACCCTATTATATAATGCACAGTAACAGCCACCCTATTATATAATGCACAGTAACAGCCACCCTATTATATAGTACACAGTAATAGCCACCCTATTATATAATACACAGTAACAGCCACCCTATTATATAATACACAGTAACAGCCACCCTATTATATAATACACAGTAACAGCCACCCTATTATATAATGCACAGTATTAGCCACCCTATTATATAATACACAGTAACAGCCACCCTATTATATAATACACAGTAATAGCCACCCTATTATATAATACACAGTAACAACCACCCTATTATATAATACACAGTAATAGCCACCCTATTATATAATACACAGTAATAGCCACCCTATTATATAATACACAGTAATAGCCACCCTATTATATAATACACAGTAATAGCCACCCTATTATATAATACACAGTAATAGCCACCCTATTATATAATACACAGTAATAGCCACCCTATTATATAATACACAGTAATAGCCATCCTATTATATAATACACGGTAATAGCCATCCTATTATATAATACACAGTAATAGCCATCCTTTTATATAATGCACAGTAATAGCCATCCTATTATATAATACACAGTAATAGCCATCCTATTATATAATACACAGTAATAGCCATCCTATTATATAATGCACAGTAATAGCCATCCTATTATATAATACACAGTAATAGCCATTCTATTATATAATACACAGTAATAGCCATCCTTTTATATAATGCACAGTAATAGCCATCATATTATATAATACACAGTAATAGCCACCCTATTATATAATTCACAGTAATAGCATCATATTATATAATGGCACAGTAATAGCCATCCTATTATATAATGCACAGTAATAGCCATCATATTATATAATGCACAGTAATAGCCATCATATTATATAATACACAGTAATAGCCATCATATTATATAATACACAGTAATAGCCATAATATGATTTACACACAGCTGTACAGTACAAAGAAGGTTCACCTCCCTGATAGTTAATTGCAAATTAGCCACCACGACTTTATGAAAATATGAAGTCGATTCACTAACTCAGCATTTTCACACCATCAGAAACGAAGAAATCGTCCTAATTAACATCCCAGAGCAGCATCACTGCTAACGACAGAGTAATGTGCTGTGCCATTAGCCATTACAGGACCAGCGTCATTGAGTGGAGAGGGGATCTCACAGACCGAGGCAATGATTTCACTTAGGTGACATCATCTGTAATCAGAAATCCAGCACACCTCCATGTCACACTGTAATGAATAAAATAATAGAAAAAGGTCATTATAATTATGGGGCTTAATTTTATCTACCATGTATGCTGCCAAAACTGCACAGATCTCCTGAAGTGTGCACTTGAACACTTCCCGTCATGGTGTAAACTCCCTCCAGCCAATGCTTACACCAATCCAAATTCTTTAAATCCATGACAAGGAAAGTGCAAGTGCACATTTTGGGAGAAGCGTGGAGTACAGCCATAGAGTTCTACTTCACTTTCAATAGTCTCTCTCAACAGACATTCGTATGATACAAGAAAGCAGAGCTAGCTCGAGATTGCAAATATGGCTTGCAAAGTTAACCTTCTCTTTCAGTACCTCACTAAGTTTCAATTCAGACACCCAACATGGATGATGACTGAAACAATTGACAAGTCAGCCAAACTATTCCTACCAAACAACTTCACATAGCCTACATCCCTGGACAGTGAACACTCATCTGTGTTGGTGTGCTTTAAACCCCAGCCAGTGCCCCAGATATGGTTACCAAAGGCCCCCTGGATGGGTCACTTCTCAGCACCTGTTGTGCAACTCTAGCCCCGAGCTTAAAATGACAGTCTGTCTTCATGCAGCCTCCTGTCTCTCATGTTGAGCTGTTGAACACAGGCTCCCCCCCAGCCTTCCACCACGTCTGTCACACAGTGCTACTCATATCATCAGGGGTGGGGGAAGCCTCTGTATGCTGATTCCTGGGAACAGTGTGTGTGTGTGTGTGTGTGTGTGTGTGTGTGTGTGTGTGTGTGTGTGTGTGTGTGTGTGTGTGTGTGTGTGTGTGTGTGTGTGTGTGTGTGTGTGTGTGTGTGTGTGTGTGTGTGTGTCTGTGTGTACTCATCAGTGCAACTACACACAGAGCCTGATGTGTTGTCTCCAATCTTACAGGCATCTCATTACTGACACTTACTGTGTGTCAGGATATCGCTACATTCATTTGACATCACCAACATGATGGGGTCGATGACAGTGACGAATTTCAGTGGTATTGAAAATATTCCATTCTTTCAAGTTTTACGCACACAAAGTGTGAATGTGCAAACAAAATGTAAGCAGAGCAAAGGCTTCTGGGTGAAGCTTGCACCTAAGGACCAATGTAAGTGTTCCAAACAGGAAAACACCTGTTACCTACCTGGCAACGCTGAGTGAGCTAAATCAAGTGCTCCTAGTATTTTATTTCGTGCCTGTAGTAGGATGAGTATCAGTATTGCTGGATACTCCTGGCTACAAGTGACTGTTGAACAATGTGTTATGCATGCGAGTGAATAAAAGAGAGTTAGCATAGACTACTAGTTGGCATATCTGTGTTGTTAATGTCATTTGAGAAGGTGTAGGGTAGTTGGTTTGTTCATGTCATTTGAGAAGGTGTAGGGTAGTTGGTTTGTTCATGTCATTTGAGAAGGTGTAGGGTAGTTGGTTTGTTCATGTCATTTGAGAAGGTGTAGGGTAGTTGGTTTGTTCATGTCATTTGAGAAGGTGTAGGGTAGTTGGTTTTTTCATGTCATTTGAGAAGGTGTAGGGTAGTTGGTTTGTTCATGTCATTTGAGAAGGTGTAGGGTAGTTGGTTTGTTCATGTCATTTGAGAAGGTGTAGGGTAGTTGGTTTGTTCATGTCATTTGAGAAGGTGTAGGGTAGTTGGTTTGTTCATGTCATTTGAGAAGGTGTAGGGTAGTTGGTTTGTTCATGTCATTTGAGAAGGTGTAGGGTAGTTGGTTTGTTCATGTCATTTGAGAAGGTGTAGGGTAGTTGGTTTGTTCATGTCATTTGAGAAGGTGTAGGGTAGTTGGTTTGTTCATGTCATTTGAGAAGGTGTAGGGTAGTTGGTTTGTTCATGTCATTTGAGAAGGTGTAGGGTAGTTGGTTTGTTCATGTCATTTGAGAAGGTGTAGGGTAGTTGGTTTGTTCATGTCATTTGAGAAGGTGTAGGGTAGTTGGTTTGTTCATGTCATTTGAGAAGCTGTAGGGTAGTTGGTTTGTTCATGTCATTTGAGAAGCTGTAGGGTAGTTGGTTTGTTCATGTCATTTGAGAAGGTGTAGGGTAGTTGGTTTGTTCATGTCATTTGAGAAGGTGTAGGGTAGTTGGTTTGTTCATGTCATTTGAGAAGGTGTAGGGTAGTTGGTTTGTTCATGTCATTTGAGAAGGTGTAGGGTAGTTGGTTTGTTCATGTCATTTGATAAGGTGTAGGGTAGTTGGTTTGTTCATGTCATTTGAGAAGGTGTAGGGTAGTTGGTTTGTTCATGTCATTTGAGAAGCTGTAGGGTAGTTGGTTTGTTCATGTCATTTGAGAAGGTGTAGGGTAGTTGGTTTGTTCATGTCATTTGAGAAGGTGTAGGGTAGTTGGTTTGTTCATGTCATTTGAGAAGGTGTAGGGTAGTTGGTTTGTTCGTGTCATTTGAGAAGGTGTAGGGTAGTTGGTTTGTTCATGTCATTTGAGAAGGTGTAGGGTAGTTGGTTTGTTCATGTCATTTGAGAAGGTGTAGGGTAGTTGGTTTGTTCATGTCATTTAAGAAGGTGTAGGGTAGTTGGTTTGTTCATGTCATTTGAGAAGGTGTAGGGTAGTTGGTTTGTTCATGTCATTTAAGAAGGTGTAGGGTAGTTGGTTTGTTCATGTCATTTGAGAAGGTGTAGGGTAGTTGGTTTGTTCATGTCATTTGAGAAGGTGTAGGGTAGTTGGTTTGTTCATGTCATTTGAGAAGGTGTAGGGTAGTTGGTTTGTTCATGTCATTTGAGAAGGTGTAGGGTAGTTGGTTTGTTCATGTCATTTGAGAAGGTGTAGGGTAGTTGGTTTGTTCATGTCATTTGAGAAGGTGTAGGGTAGTTGGTTTGTTCATGTCATTTGAGAAGGTGTAGTCTAGTTGGCTTGTTAATTTTTGCAATGCAAAGATGGCAAAAGTATGTTAGCTTCAGAAATGGCAAAACCACAGCAATTCCAAACACACATTGGCTACTGTGATTGATATACTGTAGGCCTTACCCCTTTGACATACTTTATGGATAATTGATATTCAAGTCTTTGTCTTTCATGTATTGCCTTAATTTCTATTTCTCAATCCTGTCCTTACTTTATCCATTCTAATTAATCGTCAATAATTGATTTTGGAAGTTATTCGCAATATATTTTAATTTTGAAGACTGACATTTAGAATAGCACACGCCCATGCTTTCCAGCACTTAAGAACTGTGAGAGTGCAGCAGGCGGAGGTTTGATGAGCCTGCCCGCCTGCCTGGTTGCCTGCCTGCCTGGTTGCCTGCCTTGCCGCCTGGCTGATTACTCAGGATGACTCAAAGCTGGGCTCCATTAGCTGATAGCTTTCATTAATTTCATCATAACTGCCCCCCGCCATGTAACCAGTCAATTGATGCTCCGCAGGCTACAATCTAGAAGGAGAGAAATTGGTCTGCATTTATATAGTCTGATCATTCCCTTCTCATTTACCACGACTTAAAGGGGAATTTGACAGAACAACTGATCATTTATTTTGTGCCTAAAGGTACAGTAATGAATTCCTTAATTTATTCATTCATTCAGTGAAAGACCAAGGATCACAGCTCATCTCTCCGGAACCAACCACCCCACCCTACCAAACGTGTCGTGGCCCCTTTTTAAACCCTCATACAAATAGACAAAATAGACCAACCCCAGGATTCAATGTCCTGTATTAAATGAGACAACCCACTGGGCTTAGACGTCAATTCAACGTCAATTCCATGTTTGTTCAATGTAATTTCATTGAAATGATGTGGAAACAACGTTGATTCAACCAGTGTGTGCCCAGTGCGTAGTCTGTTGCTCTGGAGTGCAATACTGTAGTTGCCGTCAGATCTCATATACCTGATAAGTGTTATGAATCTCTTTTCTCCTGATTTATATTTCTCCCATCACTGTGGGAGTAGAAAATGGCTTTTGGCAATCAGTGAAAAAGTAGACGCTTAATTGGTAAAAAGGCCAATAAGAGTTTCAACTCAGGAAAGCAACAGGCATGGTTAAGAGCCATCACTCCAATTAGAGCCATTTCCACCATTAGCTAGAAACACTGTCCATCTCCCGTTGCATAGCAAATTAATACTATGCATTATTCAAACAACTCCCCCTCATTTATTTTGAATGCATTATCTATCTCCCACTCATGCATTATTTGAAGCACTCCAGGGAACGACAAGTAATTCCTTTTCACAGATTAAAAGTATCATTCAAAAGGCTGATTACAGGAAACCTTGTTGGTCATACTGGAGGTCTACACTTTTAACGTTGTGTAACAATTACTTCAGCTCCAAGGTAGGAGTATAATGACGTTGCCATTATGAATGTTCAGAATCAAAAGAAAGGATGGAAGAAGGGTGGGTTACTGGTGGATTCATGGTGAGATACAGTGCGACCAAGCATGACACTTGGGGTGCATCTCAAAAGTCAGGCGAAAGATACCAGACAGATTTCAGCACATGGAAACTGCAATGCCTTATTATACGACAGTACAAAAGATTAATTGACATGTTTGGCCAATTAAAAACTCACAGCTGCAAGAATCTTGTCTAAAGCTTTAAAACATTAGTTGTTGACATTACCTCTCTGCTACTTTCACAACATTACCTTTCTGCTACTTTCACTACCATACATCTCTGCTATTTTCACTACATCACCTTTCTGCTACTTTCACTACATTACCTCTCTGCTACTTTCGCAACATTACTTCTCTGCTACTTTCACACCATTACCTTTATGCTACTTTCACACCATTACCTTTCTGCTACTTTCACAACATTGCATCTATGCTACTTTCACTACATTACCTTTCTGCTACATTCACTACCATACCTCTCTGCTATTTTCACTACATTACCTCTCTGCTACATTCACTACATTACCTCTTTGCTATTTTCATTACTTTTCTGCTACTTTACCATACCTCTCTGCTATTTTCACTACATTACCTCTCTGCTACTTTCACAACATTACCTTTCTGCTACTTTCACTACCATACATCTCTGCTATTTTCACTACATTACCTTTCTGCTACTTTCACTACATTACCTCTCTGCTACTTTCACAACATTACTTCTCTGCTACTTTCACACCATTACCTCTCTGCTACTTTCACAACATTACCTTTCTGCTACTTTCACTACATTAACATACTAAAGTACTGCTCTCCAACTACCTTGTAAGCCGCGTATTCTCCAATTACAAGATGCTGGACATGTGGTTGTTTCTAGAATATAACAAATATAATATAACAAATATAACAAAGCTTTCTTCGTGTCCAACAAGCTTTCTCTGCCTTTAACCTTGTTCTGAACACCTTCAAAACAAAGGTCATGTTGTTTGGTAAGAAGAATGCCCCTGTCCCCACCGGTGTGATTACTACCTCTGAGGGTGCAGAACTTGAGGTAGTCACCTGATACAAGTACTTGGGAGTATGGCTAGATGGTACACTGTCCTTCTCTCAGCACATATCAAAGCTGCAGG
This sequence comes from Salvelinus fontinalis, assembly GCF_029448725.1. NCBI lineage: Eukaryota > Metazoa > Chordata > Actinopteri > Salmoniformes > Salmonidae > Salvelinus > Salvelinus fontinalis. The sequence goes on from NC_074700.1 coordinate 7,537,234, forward strand.
CTAAAGTTAAATCTAGACTTGGCTTCCTCTATCGTAATCGCTCCTCTTTCACCCCAGCTGCCAAACTAACCCTGATTCAGATGACCATCCTACCCATGCTAGATTACGGAGACATAATTTATAGATCGGCAGGTAAGGGTGCTCTCGAGCGGCTAGATGTTCTTTACCATTCGTCCATCAGATTTGCCACCAATGCCCCCATCACTGCACTCTATACTCCTCTGTAAACTGGTCATCTCTGTATACCCGTTGCAAGACCCACTGGTTGATGCTTATTTAGAAAACCCTTTATAAAACCCTCACGCCCCCCTATCTGAGATACCTACCGCAGCCCTCATCCTCCACATACAACACCCGTTCTGCCAGTCACATTCTGTTAAAGGTCCCCAAAGCACACACATCCCTGGGTCGCTCCTACTTTCAGTTCGCTGCAGCAAGCGACTGGAACGAGCTGCAACAAACACTCAAACTGGACAGTTTTATCTCCATCTCTTCATTCAAAGACTCAATCATGGACACTCTTACTGACAGTTGTGGCTGCTTCGCCTGATGTATTGTTGTCTCTACCTTCTTGCCCTTTGTGCTGTTGTCTTTGCCCAATGATGTTTGTACCATGTTTTGTGCTGCTACCATCTTGTCGTCATCTTGTGTTGCTACTATGCTCTGTTGTCATGTGTTGTTGCCATGCTATGTTGTTGTCTTAGGTCCCTCTTTATGTAGATGTTTTATTTTTAATTACAGCCCCCGTCCCCGCAGGAGACCTATCGGTAGGCCGTCATTGTAGATAAGAATTTGTACTTAACTGACTTGCCTAGTTAAATAAAGGTAAATAAATAAATAAATAATAATATCTCAACATCCCTAGCTGGTCAAATAGCTTTCTTCTTCTGAATCCCTATCCTTTACTATATACATTGGTGTACGTAGCCATATAATTACATATAAAATGTGATTTTTTAAATTTCATTTCACCTTTATTTAACCAGGTAGGCAAGTTGAGAACAAGTTCTCATTTACAATTGCCACCTGGCCAAGATAAAGGAAAGCAGTTCGACACATACAACAACACAGAGTTACACATGGAGTAAAACAAACATACGGTCAATAATACAGTAGAAAAATAAGTGTCACGCCCTGGCCTTAGTATTATTTGTTTTCTTTATTATTTTAGTTAGGTCAGGGTGTGACATGGGGTATGTGTGTGTTTGGGGTATTATATGGTAGAGGTGGTGTTGGTTGTAGTGTATGGGTTTGTGTTGAGTGTATGTATCTAGATGTGTCTATGGGTGTGTGTAGTTTTCTAGGAAAGTCTATGGTTGCCTGAATGGGTTCTCAATTAGAGACAGCTGGTTTCTGTTGTCTCTAATTGGGAACCATATTTAAGGCTGCCATAGGCTTTAGCTGTTTGTGGGTCATTGTATATGTATATGTCGACGTAAGTAGTTTGTGTGTGCACTTGCGTTTGCATTTTCACGATCGTTTGTTGTTTTTTGTTAGTGTTGTTTAAGTGTTTCGTGATCATCTTCGTCGTTATAAATAAAGAAGATGTATTCATATCATGTTGCGCCTTGGTCCTCTCATTCATGTCAACACGATCGTGACAGAATGACCCACCAATCTACGACCAAGCAACATGACCAGCGGCAACAGGATCAAGGCATTAAGGATTCATGGACATGGGAGGAGATTTTAGATGGTAAGGGACCTTGGGCACAACCGGGAGAATATCGCCTCCCTCGTGAAGAGCTGGAGGCAGCGAAAGCCGAGAGGAGGCGATATGAGGAGGCAGCACGGAGGCAAGGCTGGAGACCCGCGAGTACTACCCAAAAATTTCTTGGGGGGGGCATAGAGGTAGTGGGCCGAGGGCAGGTAGGAGACCTGCGCCCACTTTCCAGGCTAACCGTGGAGAGCGGGAGTACAGGCGGACACCGTGTTACGCAGTAGAGCGCACGGTGTCTACTGTACGTGTTCATAGCCCGGTGCGGGTTATTCCACCTCCCCGCACCGGTAGGGCTAGATTGGGCATTGAGCCAGGTGCCATGATACCGGCTCAACGCGTCTGGTCTCCAGTGCGTCTCCTCGGGCCGGTATACATGGCACCAGCCTTACGCATGGTGTCCCCGGTTCGCCTACATAGCCCGGTGCGGGTTATTCCACCTTCCCGCACTGGTCGGGCGACGGGGAGCATTCAACCAGGTAAGGTTGGGCAGGCTCGGTGTTCAAGGGAACCAGTACGCCTGCACGGTCCGGTATTTCCGGCGCCACCTCCCCGCCCCAGTTCAGTTCCACCAGTGCCTACACCTCGTAACAGGCTTCCAGTGTGTCTCCAGAGCCCTGTTCCTCCTCCACGCACTCGTCCTATGGTGCGTGTCTCCAGCCCAGTGCCTCCAGTTCCGGCACCACGCACTAAGCCTCCTGTGCGTCTCCAGAGTTCTGTGCATCCTGTTGCTGCTCCCCGCACTAGCCCTGAGATGCGTGTCCCCAGTCCGGTACCACCAGTTCCGGCCCCACGCACTAGGCCTAATGTGCGTACCCAGGGTCCAGTATGCCCTGTTCCTTCTCCCCGCACTAGCCTGAAAGTGCGTGCCTTTAGCCCGGTGCCTCCAGTTCCGGCACCACGCACCAGGCCTACAGTGCGCCTCATCCGGCCAGAGCCATCCGTCTCCCCAGCGCCGTCTGAGCCATCCGTCTCCCCAGCATCGTCTGAGCCATCCGTCTCCCCAGCGTCATCTGAGCCATCCGTCTGTCCAGAGCCATTAGAGCCGCCCGTCTGTCCCGAGCCGTCAGAGCCGATAGTCAGTCAGGAGCCGCTAGAGCCATTCGTCAGTCAGGATCTGCCAGAGCCGCCAACCAGACAGGATCTGCCAGAGCCGCCAACCAGACAGGATCTGCCAGAGCCGCCAACCAGACAGGATCTGCCAGAGCCGCCAACCAGACAGGATCTGCCAGAGCCGCCAACCAGACAGGATCTGCCAGAGCCGCCAACCAGACAGGATCTGCCAGAGCCGCCAACCAGACAGGATCTGCCAGAGCCGCCAACCAGACAGGATCTACCAGAGCCGCCAGCCAGCCATGAGCATCCAGATCTGTCAGCCAGACATGAGCGTCCAGATCCGTCAGCCAGCCATGAGCGTCCAGATCCGTCAGCCAGCCATGAGAAGCCGGATCCGTCAGCTAGCCATGAGCAGCCAGATCCGTCAGCCAGCCATGAGCCGTCATCCAGCCAGGATCTGCCCCTTATCCTGGTGCTGCCCCTTATCCTGGTGCTGCCCCTTATCCTGGTGCTGCCCCTTATCCTGGTGCTGCCCCTTATCCCGGTGCTGCCCCTTATCCCGGTGCTGCCCCTTAGTCCGGTGCTGCCCCTTGGTCCGGTGCTGCCCCTTAATCCAGTGGGGTTAATGTGGAGGGTGGTCATTTGGGGGAGGCTACGTAAGCGGGTAGTGACTAAGGTGGGGTGGGGACCACGACCAGTGCCGGAGCCGCCGCCGTGGAAGGACGCCCACCCAGACCCTCCCCTAGACTATGTGCTGGTGCGCCCGGAGTTCACACCTTAAGGGGGGGTTATGTCACGCCCTGGCCTTAGTATTATTTGTTTTCTTTATTATTTTAGTTAGGTCAGGGTGTGACATGGGGTATGTGTGTGTTTGGGGTATTATATGGTAGAGGTGGTGTTGGTTGTAGTGTATGGGTTTGTGTTGAGTGTATGTATCTAGATGTGTCTATGGGTGTGTGTAGTTTTCTAGGAAAGCCTATGGTTGCCTGAATGGGTTCTCAATTAGAGACAGCTGGTTTCTGTTGTCTCTAATTGGGAACCATATTTAAGACTGCCATAGGCTTTAGCTGTTTGTGGGTCATTGTATATGTCGACGTAAGTAGTTTGTGTGTGCACTTGCGTTTGAAGTTTCACGATCGTTTGTTTTTTGTTAGTGTTGTTTAAGTGTTTCGTGATCATCTTCGTCGTTATAAATAAAGAAGATGTATTCATATCATGTTGCGCCTTGGTCCTCTCATTCATGTCAACACGATCGTGACAATAAGTCTATATACAATGTGAGCAGGTGAGGTGAGATAAGGGAGATGAATGCAAAAAAAAGGCCATGTGTCACGTTCCTGACCTGTTTTCCGTTGTTTTTGTATGTGTTTAGTATGGTCAGGGCGTGAGCTGGGTGGGTAGTCTATGTTATGTGTTTCTATGTTGGGTTCAATGTGTTGCCTGATATGGTTCTCAATTAGGGGCAGGTGTTTGACGTTTCCTCTGATTGAGAACCATATTAAGGTAGGCTGTTCACACCGTTTGTTTCTGGGTGATTGTCTTCTGTGTCAGTGTTTGTACCACACGGGACTGTATCGTTTGTTCTAGTCTGTACCTGTTTGTGCGTTCTTCGTGTTTATGTAAGTTCATATGTTCAGGTCGGTCTACGTCGTTTTTTGTTTTGTAATTTCTCAAGTGTGTTACGTGTTCGTCTTGTCTAAATAAATGCATCATGTCTTCACAACACGCTGCGTTTTGGTCCGATCCCTACACCTCCTCTTCAGACGAAGAGGAGGAAAACAGCCATTACACCATGGTGGCGAAGTAAATACAATATAGCAAGTAAAACACTGGAATGGTTGATTTGCAGTGGAAGAATGTGCAAAGTAGAGATATAAATAAATACAGCAGGGAAAGAGGTAGTTGTTTGGGCTAAATTATAGATGGGCTATGTACAAGTGCCGTAATCTGTGAGCTGCTCTGACAGCTGGTGCCTAAAGCTAGTGAGGGAGATAAGTGTTTCCAGTTTCAGAGATTTTTGTAGTTCGTTCTAGTCATTGGCAGCAGAGAACTGGAAGGAGAGGCGGCCAAAGGAAGAATTGGTTTTGGGGGTGACCAGAGAGATATACCTGCTGGAGCGCGTGTTACAGGTGGGTGCTGCTATGGTGACCAGCGAGCTGAGATAAGGGGGGACTTCACCTTGTAGGTGACCTGGAGCCAGTGGGTTTGGCGACGAGTATGAAGCGAGGGCCAGCCAACGAGAGCGCACAGGTCGCAGTGGTGGGTAGTATATGGGGCTTTGGTGACAAAACGGATGGCACTGTGATAGACTGCATCCAATTTATTGAGTAGGGTATTGGAGGCTATTTTGTAAATGACATCGCCGAAATCGAGGATTGGTAGGATGGTCAGTTTTACAAGGGTATGTTTGGCAGCATGAGTGAAGGATGCTTTGTTGCGGAATAGGAAGCCAAATCTAGATTTAACTTTGGATTGGAGATGTTTGATGTGAGTCTGGAAGAAGAGTTTACAGTCTAACCAGACACCTAGGTATTTGTAGTTGTCCACATATTCTAAGTCAGAGTCGTCCAGATTAGTGATGTTGGACAGGCGGGCAGGTGCAGGTAGCGATCGGTTGAAGAGCATGCATTTGGTTTTACTTGTATTTAAGAGCAATTGGAGGCCACGGAAGGAGAGTTGTATGGCATTGAAGCTCGCCTGGAGGGTTGTTAACACAGTGTCCAAAGAAGGGCCAGAAGTATACAGAATGGTGTCGTCTGCGTAGAGGTGGATCAGAGACTCACCAGCAGCAAGAGCAACATCATTGATGTATACAGAGAAGAGAGTCGGTCCAAGAATTGAACCCTGTGGCACCCCCATAGAGACTGCCAGAGGCCCGGACAACAGACCCTCCAATTTGACACACTGAACTCTATCAGAGAAGCAGTTGGTGAACCAGGCGAGGCAATCATTTGAGAAACCAAGGCTGTCGAGTCTGCCGATGAGGATGTGGTGATTGACAGAGTCGAAAGGCCAGGTCATTGAATGGCCAGGTCAATGAATATGGCTGCACAGTATTGTTTCTTATTGATGGCGGTTAAGATATCGTTTAGGACCTTGAGCGTGGCTGAGGTGCACCCATGACCAGCTCTGAAACCAGATTGCTTAGCGGAGAAGGTATGGTGGGATTCGAAATGGTCGGTAATCTGTTTGTTGACTTGGCTTTCGAAGACCTTAGAAAGGCTGGGTAGGATAGATATAGGTCTGTAGCAGTTTGGGTCAAGAGTGTCCCCCCCTTTGAAGAGGGGGATGACCGCAGCTGCTTTCCAATCTTTGGGGATCTCAGACGACACGAAAGAGAGGTTGAACAGGCTAGTAATAGGGGTGGCAACAATTTCAGCAGATAATTTTAGAAAGAAAGGGTCCAAATTATATAGCCCGGCTGATTTGTAGGGGTCCAGATTTTTCAGCTTTTCAGAACATCAGCTGACTGGATTTGGGAGAAGGAGAAATGGGGAAGGCTTGGGCGAGTAGCTGTGGGGGGTGCAGAGCTGTTGACCAGGGTAGGGGTAGCCAGGTGAAAAGCATGGCCAGCCGTAGAAAAATGCTTATTGAAATTCTCAATTATAGTGGATTTATCGGTGGTGACCGTGTTTCCGATCTTCAGTGCAGTGGGCAGCTGGGAGGAGGTGTTCTTATTCTCCATGGACTTTACAGTGTCCATGGACTTTACAGTGAGTTTGTGTTGCAGGAAGCAAATTTCTGCTTGAAAAAGCTAGCCTTGGCTTTTCTAACTGCCTGTGTATATTGGTTTCTTGCTTCCTTGAAAAGTTGCATATCACGGGGGCTGTTCGATGCTAATGCAGAACGCCATAGGATGTTTTTGTGTTGGTTAAGGGCAGTCAGGTCTGGAGAGAACCAAGGGCTATATCTGTTCCTGGTTCTAAATTTCTTGAATGGGGCATGCTTATTTAAGATAGTGAGAAAGGAATTTAAAAAAATAACCAGGCATCCTCTACTGACGGGATGAGATCAATATCCTTCCAGGATACCCCGGCCAAGTCAATTAGTAAGGCCTTCTCGCTGAAGTGTTTCAGGGAGCGTTTGACAGTGATGAGTGGAGGTTGTTTGACCGCTGACCCATTACGGATGCAGGCAATGAGGCAGTGATCGCTGAGATCTTGGTTGAAAACAGCAGAGGTGTATTTAGAGGGCAAGTTGGTTAGGATGATATCTATGAGGGTGCCCGTGTTTACGGCTTTGGGGTGGTACCTGGTAGGTTCATTGATAATTTGTGTGAGATTGAGGGCATCAAGCTTAGATTGTAGGATGGCCGGGGTGTTAAGCATGTTCCAGTTTAGGTCGCCTAGCAGCACGAGCTCTGAAGATAGATGGGGGCAATCAGTTCACATATGGTGTCCAGAGCACAGCTGGGGGCAGAGGGTGGTCTATAGCAGGCGGCAACGGTGAGAGACTTGTTTTTAGAGAGGTGGATTTTTAAAAGTAGAACTTCAAATTGTTTGGGTACAGACCTGGATAGTAGGACAGAACTCTGCAGGCTATCTTTGCAGTAGATTGCAAGACCGCCCCCTTTGGCCGTTCTATCTTGTCTGAAAATGTTGTAGTTAGGGATGGAGATTTCAGAGTTTTTAGAGGTCTTCCTAAGCCAGAATTCAGACACGGCCAGAACATCCGGGTTGGCAGAGTGTGCTAAAGCAGTGAATAAAACAAACTTAGGGAGGAGGCTTCTAATGTTAACATGCATGAAACCAAGGCTATTACGGTTACAGAAGTCATCAAAAGAGAGCGCCTGGGGAATAGGAGTGGAGCTAGGCACTGCAGGGCCTGGATTCACCTCTACATCACCAGCGGAACAGAGGAGGAGTAGGATAAGGGTACGGCTAAAAGCTATGAGAATTGGTCGTCTAGAACGTCTGGAATAGAGAGTAAAACGAGGTTTCTGGGGGCGATAAAATAGCTTCAAGGTATAATGTAAAGACAAAGGTATGGTAGGATGTGAATACAGTGAAGGTAAACCTAGGTATTGAGTGATGATGCGAGAGATATTGTCTCTAGAAACATCATTGAAACCAGGTGATGTCATCGCATGTGTGGGTGGTGGAACTGAAAGGTTGGATAAGGTATAGTGAGCAGGGCTAGAGGCTCTACTGTGAAATAAGCCAATAAACACAAACCAGAACAGCAATGGACAAGGCATATTGACATTAAGGAGAGGCATGCTTAGTCGAGTGATCATAAGGGTCCAGTGAGTAGAGGTTGGTTGGGGTCACGGCGATTCAGACAGCTAGCCGGGCCATCGGTAGCAAGCTAGCATAGGATGGAGGTCTGTTTTTAGCCACCTCGTGCGTTTCTGTCGGTAGATTAGCAGGGTTCCGTGTGGTAGAGGGGATCAATCCAATTGGCAAAATAGATATAGTTATAGTGACCCAAGAAAAATTGTCCGATAGACTTATTCAGATAGCAGCCGACAAGACAGCTAACGATTAGAGGGCCGCAGATGGGCATTCAGGTAACGTCGCGACGGAGAGGCCAGTTGGATAACTCCCTCGGGCAGATAACGTTGGTAGTCCAGTCGTGAAGGCCCGGTGGGGCTCCGCATTGGCAGTAAAACGGGTCCGGATAGGTGATTGTAGCCCAGGAGTGGCTGATGGAACTCTTCAGCTGGCTTGCTCCGGAATAATTTATGTTTGCTCCGGGATCGACGTAAGCCAATAGTCACACGGATAGCAGCTAGCAAGCTGCGAAATCCAGGTGTAAATGTTCAGAGCTTGCGGTTGAAATCCGGGAATATGGAGAAAAAAATAGGTCCGGTATGTTCTGGTCTGAGTCGCGTTGTACAAATCTGCCGATAGATTTTTCAAGCTAAAGGAATAGCTGATGACCACAAACCGTGGTTAGCTGAATACTAAAGTTAGCCAGTAAACTGGCTAGCTTCTGGGTAGCTTCTGGTTAGCTTCTGGCTAGCTTCTGGTTAGCTTCTGGCTAGCTTCTATTATGGATTTCAGATTTGAGGTAAATAATATATATATTTTTTTTAATTGGTGAGGCGGGTTGCAGGAGAGTGTTTTGAAGTTGAGTTTTTGGAAAAGAAAATATCATATATTTATATCATATAATATCATATATATATATGTATATATATCAAAATATCAATATATAAAAGATATGCGAAGAAAGGTGTAAATATATATATACGGGACACGACAAGACGAGGACAAAGGACGTCTGACTGCTATGCCATCTTGGGAAGAGAATGAAAGGAGCTCTATCCAAGTAGCCCACATGACTCAATAAATACGGTCCAAGTTCACCACATTTCACTGCACACAGTGAGATGCACAATATACATACACACAACATACATTGCACGTCTTGGGTAGGAGAGTCTTAATCAACATAACATACTGTACCACTACAGTATGTTATGTTGATTAAGACTCATTCATTGCAAAGAAAAACAGATTTCCCACAGAGCCATATCTCACCCAGATTCATTTTCCCCGAAGCATGCGACTCAGCAACAAGAGCCTCATAAGGAGAGGCCCGTGAGGATTACCATACAGCACGTCATTCATATGGGAGGCATACAGTACTATATTGTACGTAGCAAACAAATTATTGGGGCGTAACAGTATGTCTTGTATGTACAAAGAATGCTTTTTAGCTTCTGATATGATCAAACTAAGCAATGGGTTTACTTTATGTCAGTACTTGAAATGAACAATGAGCAACGTTCAGTGCAGGATTCATGCTCAGTGCTAGACACAGTAAGAAGGGGAAAACAAACATTTTGAAACAGAGTGTAATGGGGAAGAACTATCTAAACTTGTCCAATAAGAACGTTATGCCCTACTGAACATGGTCCAGGTGTCTACACCTTCCTCCCCTCTCACTCCCTTGTGGTTGACATCTGACTGAAAGCTGTATGCAGTAGGCAATATGTTATGTCCTTAGAGATCCTACTCATTTACTAGAGGGGCTATGTCATAAACCCTCAAAGTTCTAGAATGGGGGTGAAAATGCCAGTCATATTGGTCAGGGAGAAATCCAAACCAATCTAATTGGAATGATTGGCAGTAGAGGCATACTTCAGATTTGACTTACGCAGGAAAATACAAGTAAGGCATGTGATTTATCAGAAATTGTGTAATGAAATTATTGTCAACCTAAAATACTGTCATATAATTATACAGTTTAAACAGGTTTTATACACATGTTCTGTATAAATGCCTCTAAAATACAGTGCCTTGCAAAATAATTCAGACCCCTTGGATTTCTTCACATTTTATTGTGTTAGAAAGAGGGATTCAAATTGATTTAATTAAAATACACATTTCATAACTAAAATATATTCGCTGCATAAGTATTCAGCCCCTAAGTTTAGGCAAGCCTAAATTAGTTCAGGAGTAAAATGTGGCTTAACAAATCACATAAATTACATGAAATAATAGAGGTTGACAAGATTCTTTAATGACTAACAATTCCTCTGTCCCCCATACATCACCTGTAACTTCCCTCAGTCAAGTATTGAATTTCAAGCACAGATTCAACAACAAAGGCCAGGAAGCTTTTTGAAAGCCTCATAAAGAAGGGCAGTGATTGGTAGATGAGTAACAATAACAAATAAGAGATTAAATATCTATTTTAGCATGGTCAAGTTAATAATTATGCTGTGGATTATGTATTAAACCACCAAGACACATCCACGTGTCCTTCTGAACTGAGCTTCAGAACAGGAATGAAACTGCTCAGGGATGTTACTATGAGGACAATGTCGATTTTATAACAGCTACAGTGACTCCACAATAATGACCTAAAAGATGTGAAAAGAGGAAAATTCCCAAAAAGATTCCCCAAAAAGTTCAATATTACAAAAGACTGAGCAAAGGAATACACTTTTTGGCCTAAATGCAAAGACGTATGTTTGAGACAAATGAACATCTTGACAGAGCTTGAAGAATTTTGAAAAAATAAATATGCAAATATTGCACCATACAAGTGTGCAAAGCGCTTGTATAGCCTACTTACCCAAGAAGACTCACAGCTGTAAAGGTGTTTCAAACATTTACTCAGGGAGTAAATACTTACGCAACGACTATATTTTAGTTATCTAATGTATCTTTTTTTCAAATCACATTTTTTGAGTATTTTGTGTAGATTGTTGACAATTTTTTTTTTTTTTATCAATGTTTAACTCCACTTTGTAGCACAATAGAACTCCAAGGGGTCTGAATACTTTTGCAAGGTACTGTATATGCCAACATTTTGTTTTCTTGGAAAGCTATTTGGAAAGCTGTTTTATAGGAGTGCTATTATATGATACTATAACAGTACTTGTTGCATTTACAACTTGTCTAAGTCCTATCATCTACTGACTTCAGCCAGTGTATGACTGTGGATTGACTGCGTTGTTTGAATGGAATGTTGCCATATTGGCAGTTCATTTGAAACATTTATGGAATCCTTCCTCTAATACTGTCTGGCTAGATATTTTACACAATATCTTATCACAGCACTGGTAAACCATGGTTGACAAACTCCCTGACCAAAATGGCTGACCTTTATCCCATCATAAAAAGGATCATGTCTATTCGATTCTATGGTAAGGGCTTATCTCAAACTCAAAAGATACAGAATCAACAGAGCACTCCGGAAGATCGTGAAGCATAGCATAGGGAGTCGTTGTCGTCACTGCATTGTTCAGCACGTAGGTCCTTTTGATAGGAATGCCCATTTAAACCACTGCACAGACCCACTTCTCTCATCCACCATAACACCCATGTATTTAGGCAGTGTGTGTATATATGAAGTCACCATTTTACTCTGTACCCTCATTGCACAAGTAACATGAGCGAGTGTCGGGGGGGGGGGGGGGGGGATGAATGCTCCCATTGCTATTGACCTGGGAACGCTGACTCTCTGGAAGTGTCAATCACATTACAGCTTACAGCCAGCCTCCAGCCCAGGAAGCAGCTACTTTCTATGGGTCTCAAACCAGGCAACATAACTGTGGCCACATTATCATCTCCAGCCAATCAGCCTTCACCACAGACTGAGCAGCCAATCAGCATTCACCACAGACTGTGCAGTGTCTGAGGAGAAAGAAGTCACTTCGTAAAAAGATGATTAGCTGCACAAAGATACGATGTATAATAATAATGGGCACATTATACTGTATATCGTGGCTGATAGAGCATGTGACTTTGATTAAGAATGTAACTTTCCACAAAACGAACCTCCATACGTAGAAATGAAAAAGTGTTGTTTCCATGAAGTCTCAACCATGTACACATAATTGACATCAAAAGTACTATTTCATATACAAACAATCTCAGAAAACAATATTGACAAAGGCTCATTTTCAAACCAATACTCTAAATTCGAGTGTTTTGGCATCTCACGGATTTCACAATGAAATCTTGCCGAGCGCAACGCCTTTTCAATGGGCTATGGGATTTGACCTGGGAAAATGGCTGACAGGGCACCAACTGCTACCCTCCGAGAGTGTGGGTGAGTCTTTGGCTGGCACTTCCCATCTACACCCCGAGACAAGTTACCACGCCAGCACTTTCACTGCCGCCAGCCTCTGCATGACCACCAGAAAGATAGAAAAACAAGAGGTAAAAAAAAGGAGAGAAAAGAAAAGGGTGGGACAAAATGATAGAGATGGAGAGACAGACAACAATAACAATGCACCCGATATTGTATATCGGCCTTGATGTCTGTAGCGCCATATCGTATCGGACGATAATGGCTAAAAACGTTGCAATATTGGTATCTTCCAATAGTCTATTTCAACGCAGATATTTCAAGATCCCAAACAAGAGCCAGTGTGCTGTGGTTTAGTTGACTCACTGAACAAACTGAACTCACTCTGTGATTGTCGCCCCAAGGCATCAGGCATTGGCGGTGAGCTTCGCTTTCTGTCAAAGTGCCAAAAGACACACACAGTGAGTGGACAAATGTCTACAAGCACCCGTGGTTGCTGCTCCCCTGCGCCGCACAACACAGTAACCCCCAACACACCACACCAAAGCGTTGCAGTGGTCTCTCAGTGAATGTTTAGCTAAAACCCATCATGACTCATGATTGAACTTTTGTTTGAATGGTTCCAACCTCCCAGTTTTCGTCAAAAACATAAAAAACAATGGAGGTCATGAACCAAGACATGAATCATCAATAACTGAGAGAAAATCACTGCCTTTCATCAAATAAAAGATTGCCTTTCCTGGTTACATTGCTATATTCAGACAACAACAAAAAACTTTCCATCTCTCAACATATTCCCATAAAACTCTCTCAGCAGAGTTAGGTTTCCAGTTGGGAATCTTTCAGTGAAGAAGCAGCCCCATGCTGTATATTTGCCACGTGTTGAATAGGACACAAAGAGGGTGCATCTCATTCCCCAAACAACCTGCTTAGGGCTTATTAATTAAATTACATAACCAAAAAGAGACAGAGAAGAGAGTACGCTACTGGGTAATAGCTAATTGGCAGAGGATATTGAAAGGGTTCAAACGGGTCAGGCTATTTGGAAGACGGAAGGGATAGAAGAGCCATGAGAAACGTATAGCGCCAACTGGAACTTCTGGTTCAAACAAATAATTCTATACAGTCAATTTTAGACAACGTTGTCTGACACATTCAAAGATGCTGAATAATAGTCTATCCCTTCCGACACTTGTGTTGAAACACTTCACCCAGAACTCAAGTTTGTAACCTCTGTGTGTCAATGGCGATACATTATTGTTTGTCGTGCGCTGTGCTGCGCTTCTTTAACTACTGGGTCTGCATTCCAAATGGCACCCTATCTCCTATATAGTGCACTACTTTTGACCAGGACCCATGTGGAGAATAGGGTGCCATTTGGGACGCAGCCTGGATAAATTTGCCTAGTTTCCATACGGAACACCTCAGACTCTATTTGCGCTACCTCTCCATACAGCTTTCAGTCTCCCCCCACCCTACCTCTCATTTAAAATGGCTACAAAGCTGCCAATCAAATATTCATAAGTCAGCACTCTGCCTAGGAGATGCAATACTGAGAAACAATTATGGCGTTATAAATTCTGGGGTGAACCCTCCATATTTAAAACCCGCCTATGGTGCCCCCCTGCAGCATGCATGGCGCTGCGTTATTATAATATGGAAAGGAGATTGAAAGAACATTTAAGTCAGGGTTTATGGCTGCCAATTTCATTTGGGATGATTCAAAAGCAAAGAAAGCCAGAGTTAGAAAGGAATAGTAATCCCACCGAAAATCCACTTTCCTCACAAACACTGTTCTAGCATGTACAAGGCTGAAGCTGGACTAAGCCAGCGTGAGTAACTAACTCCTTTCTCTAGCTACCTCTCTATTGGCCAGCTTTCAATAAAACAATATGCTAATGTCTCTCAGGTGGTTCCCACATGGGGTTTTCTTGAATAGTTATCTGTTCTGGTGTTGAATCAACCACACATCCTTTCAGGAAGTCATATCGAGATCTGCGGCTTGCGATGCAATATTTTCTTAGACTGGACAAGCTTTCTAACGAAGCTGCAGACTGGCCAATACTACTACAAGGTAGCCTACAATATTTTATCCACTCTGAATCCATTGTACACCATCCAACCTTCTAAACCCACTACAGGGAACGAGGAAACAGTTCTCGTTTTGCATATTGTGTATTATGCAGATGAAGCACCACAACAATGGCACTCATGGCAACCAAATGTGCTCTTGTCAGCGTTGGAGGAGCCTTCTGTTCGATCTACTAAGTAAAGGAGAGGTCCCGGCTTTTCAAAGGGTCATTTAGACGTTCGCGTGTGCCTCTTTAGCATGCATTAGTAGGAGTGAAGCAGGCGCTGGACAAGACGCTTAGCGGAACAGGGCTTTGAAACGAGTGCCTTTTAGTACCACAGATTCAGACCTTCATTGTGCTGCCTGTATTTGAAAAGCAGTGAGGAAAAAGGGAGAGCAAGGGAGAGACATACTGAGATATACTGGTGGTGTACCTAGGGGCAGGAAGCAAGGCCCGAGCCATACAACACCCACCCACACACCAATACAGGCACAAACACACAGAATGTACATGCACAGACGCGCACACACACACAGTTGGTGCCCCTGGCACTCTGGTCCAGAGGAAGCAGAGAATGCAAAGTGAGGGGAAAGAGGAGAGCTGCTAGCTGCTAGATGGAACGTGTCCAAATGGGCACTGTCAAAATCGAACCCCTATATAAAAGGCATCACATCAGGACAAGCATATTTCTTTATTAAATACCCAATAAAGTTATCAGTAGTTTATCATGTTTTCAGGGCACAATTTAAATCGGACTCGAGGTAGTTGGTTAGTGACTTCTACTCCAGTTCATAAAATGTTCAGATAAAACAATTTTGAAAAAGCACACAGTCAGGTGGTAATTGTAGTCAATAACAAATTGGCCCAGTGTTCAAATTAATTGATCCTGTTATCAATAACTATTCCACATGTTCAGTATTTCATTCTCTTAATATTTAATTTCTTCCCATCCCTGGGGCATTCCCTCTTGTCTGTTTTTATTGATAATTACACAAAATCATTTTTTAATACCCACAGAAAAAAATGCATGATATGTACACAGTCTACCCTCCCCATCTTACACACATCATTACACTTTAAAAATAACAGGCTTTTAAACCATTACATAGACTTTTTTTTTAAACAAAATGAGTAAAGGGGTTGCCACGGAAACTAGAGCAGAATACAGTCTCAGTCTGATCTTTTATCCATCATAGCAAAATATTGGCTTTAGAAGGAGATGCCCACGGCTATAGCGGTTAGAAAGCACACACGCACACGCACGCACGCACGCACGCACGCACGCACGCACACACACACACACACACACACACACACACACACACACAGGTCCTCCTAACAATAGAGAACTCCTACAGTGCCATGACACATTGTGGGGAAATCTATAGTGGTGTGGACTGATGTGCCCAAAGATGGGTCTACCTACCGCGGAGGGAAGGAACCAACAAGTGAGCTGGTACCTGCATCGGCAATCATAAGGAAATATTGGTTCTATGGTATAGCATTAAAAAGCGCAGTGTGTGGGAGATTCTTTCCATTGAATGACAATGACACTAGTTATGTGTAGACAGGGACAGTGAGCGACAGACGCTGGCTCCCAAACAAGCCAAGCAACGTCATCAATCCAGCCCGTCCGTGTCGCCAAGGCTGTCAGTGCTAAGACAATAAGCATTTAAAGTGCCGGTTTAGAGCCAGTTTGAAGGCTGTAGGAGATTGAGTAATGAGCAAAAGGATTGTCCTCGTTTGACAGATTGAAAAGACATGAATGAAAAGGTCACGCTGGCGCTTTGGCGACATGGCAATCAAAACACGGGTCAGTTGCTGTGAAAACACAAGGAGGTATCTTCATGTATGTAAAGCGTGTATTAATCAATTCCTGACAAGCGGAGGTTGGTCTCTCTCTCCCTCTCTCGGGGATGTCCCCTTCCTGCGCTGGCTCCCCTGGCTCTAGGCCCACAATGTGCTGCTGGTGGTTGGCGTGTGTCGGCCCATTGATGGCAGTAGGGGAGGATCAATGACACAGACCAAGTGGCCAGTGGGGAACCACCGTTTCACAGCTGCCTGGCGGATGGTGGATGGCTGATGACTGCGGCCGTGCAGGGACGATGACGAGTCAAGGCCAGCGGAGAGGATCAGAGGGACGGTACGATACGTCAATGAGAACATGGAGGGAACTGAATGAGGCTTGGGAAATCAGTATGCTGGTGTAGTCCTGTTAATCTGTCAAAGCACCTACTCTCCCTGTGACTGTCGACTACTGAATGACAGACTGCCTCACACAGACTAACTGCTGGTATGAGAAGCATTATTTAACATACAGTGACTCAACATCTCAATGGATATACCTCAATGGGAGAGTGAAGAACTGTAGATAACCATTGGTGTGCTCAAAAAGCCACTTTGAAAATGTTATTCAATTTCTTAAGTCATAAATTGAAATCATGTTTAAAGCTGCAATATCTAACTTTTTGGGCAACCGACTAAATTCATACAGAAATGTGAGTTATAGATCTGTCATTCTCATTAAAAGCAAGTGTAAGAGCTTTCGCTTTCCTCATCCTCGGACGAGGTGAGGAGAGAAGGATCTTCAGACCAATATGCGGAGTCAGGGAAATATGCCATCTTTATTATTAATACGATGGTCACGAAACAAAACACTTTAACAAACTACAAAATAAGAAAACGACGTACAACGGAACCTGAACATAAACTTACATGGACAAACGTAAACTCACGAACAGGAACGGACATCAAAACGAACGAACAGCCAAACAGCTCCAAAAGTGAATACATCGAACATAACGAAGACATCACAGGAGACAATCACCCACAAACACACAGTGATAATGCCCTACCTAAATATGACTCTTGATTAGAGGAAAATGCAAACCACCTGCCTCTAATCAAGAGCCATACCAGGCAAACCGAAACCAACATAGAAACAGATAACATAGACTGCCCACCCATAACACATGCCCTGACCAAAAACACATAAAAACTAACATAAATAGGTCAGGACTGTTACAGTACCCCCCCCCCCAAGGTGCGAACGCCGGGCGCACCAGCACAAAGTCCAGGGGAGGGTCCGGGTGGGCAGTTGACCACGGTGGTGGCTCAGGCTCCGGGCGCGGTTCCCACCCCACCATAATCCATCCTAACTTCCTCCCACAAAGAATGTCCACCCTCTTTTTTCCCCCACACAATTCTCTTAATAATATATTTAATAAGGATAACACCGGGACAGAGAGATAAATCAAGATAGAGGGATAGATAAGACTATAGAGATAGATGAAGATAGAGAGGGAGATTAGGATAGAGGGGCAACTCCGGACTGAAAGGCAGCTCCGGACAGAGAGACAGCTCTGGACTGATGGGCAGTTCTGGGTATCCAGCCTTTTCAGGCTGAAGGGCAGCTCATGGCTGACTGACGACTCTCGATGCTCATGGCTGGCTGACGGCTCTCGACGCTCATGGCAGGCTGACGGCTCTCGACGCTCATGGCAGGCTGACGGCTCTCGACGCTCATGGCAGGCTGACGGCTCTCGACGCTCATGGCAGGCTGACGGCTCACGACGCTCATGGCGCTCTGACGGCTCTGGCTGCTCATGGCTCACTGACGGCTCTGGCTGCTCATGGCTCACTGACGGCTCTGGCTGCTCATGGCTCACTGACGGCTCTGGCTGCTCATGGCTCACTGACGGCTCTGGCTGCTCATGGCTCACTGACGGCTCTGGCTGCTCATGGCTCACTGACGGCTCTGGCTGCTCATGGCTCACTGACGGCTCTGGCTGCTCATGGCTCGCTGGCGGCTCTGGCAGATCCTGTCTGGTTGGCGGCTCTGGCAGATCCTGTCTGGTTGGCGGCTCTGGCAGATCCTGTCTGGTTGGCGGCTCTGGCAGATCCTGTCTGGCGGGCGGCTCTAGCGGCTCCTGTCTGGCTGACGGCTCTAGCGGCTCCTGTCTGGCGGATGGCTCTGTAGGCTCATGGCAGACGGGCGGCTTTGCAGGCTCATGGCAGACGGGCGGCTTTGCAGGCTCCTGGCAGACGGATGGCTCAGATGGCGCTGGGGAGACGGATGGCTCAGATGGCGCTGGGGAGACGGATGGCTCAGATGGCGCTGGGGAGACGGATGGCTCAGATGGCGCTGGGGAGACGGATGGCTTTGGCCGGATCCGGCGCACTGTAGACCTGGTGCGTGGTGCCGGAACTGGAGGCACCGGGCTAATGATAAGCACCTTCCTACTAGTGCGTGGAGCAGGGACAGGGCACACTGAACTCTCAAAGCGTACTCTATACCTGGTGCGTGGTACCGGCACTGGTGGCACCTGGCTGAGGGCACGCACCTCAGGACTAGTACGGGGAGAAGTGACAGTGTGTACAGGACTTAGGAGACGCACTGGAGACCAGACGCGTTGAGCCGGCCTCATGACACCTGGCTCAATGCCCAATCTAGCCCTACCAGTGCGGGGAGGTGGAATAACCCGCACCGGGCTATGCACACGTACAGGAGACACCGTGCGCTCTACTGCGTAACACGGTGTCTGCCCGTACTCCCGCTCTCCACGGTTAGCCTGGGAAGTGGGCGCAGGTCTCCTACCTGCCCTTAGCCCACTACCCTTTAGCCCCCCCCCAAGAAATTTTTGGGAGTTACTCACGGGCTTTTCGGGCTTCCGTGCAAGACGAGTCCCCTCATAATTCCAGTTACGAGCTTGATTCTCCGGCTTCCATCCACGTCTCCTAGCTGCCTCCTTAAACCACCGCTCCTGGGCTGTGACTGCCTCACTCTTCTCACGAGAGCAGCGATATTCCCCAGTTTGCGCCCAGGGTCCTCTACCAGACAGGATCTCCTCCCAAGTCCAAAAGTCCTTGTTGCTCCGTCGAGCATTTTTCCCATACCGCTTGGTCTCTGTATTTTGGTGGGTGATTCTGTAAGAGCTTTCGCTTTCCTCATCCTCGGACGAGGTGAGGAGAGAAGGATCTTCAGACCAATATGCGGAGTCAGGGAAATATGCCATCTTTATTATTAATACGATGGTCACGAAACAAAACACTTTAACAAACTACAAAATAAGAAAACGACGTACAACGGAACCTGAACATAAACTTACATGGACAAACGTAAACTCACGAACAGGAACGGACATCAAAACGAACGAACAGCCAAACAGCTCCAAAAGTGAATACATCGAACATAACGAAGACATCACAGGAGACAATCACCCACAAACACACAGTGATAATGCCCTACCTAAATATGACTCTTGATTAGAGGAAAATGCAAACCACCTGCCTCTAATCAAGAGCCATACCAGGCAAACCGAAACCAACATAGAAACAGATAACATAGACTGCCCACCCATAACACATGCCCTGACCAAAAACACATAAAAACTAACATAAATAGGTCAGGACTGTTACAGCAAGTCTAAGGAGTGGTAGATCTGTACTAAGTGCACTATTTCTATGCTTCCCATTGTTAAGTTTCGTTTTTGCATCTTTTACTTTCAGTTTTGTACACCAGCTTCAAACAACTGAAAATATCATTTTTGGGGTTATTGAAAAGGTATTGGACAGCGGTTTAGATGGTACAATGATTCTCTACACTATAATTGCTTGTTTTGTCACATAAACTGAAATTAGGCCAACTATGAGATTCTTAGCAACCAGCAAATGGCGGAGCGATTTCAGCATACTGCACCTTTAAAACATATGAGCTGAAGGCTGATTCTACCATGGTCGGTTCAGCACTTTGCGATCCAGACCAGAGCTGCAAATTTAGCTAAACATGCAGCAGTCACGACTTCTCTCGTACCTATGCATTGCTTTTACTCTTAGTGCTCCTGAGTCTCCCCAGGACACCACACACACAGGACACCTACTTTACAAACACTTACTGACGTTTCCTGCCTTGAAATTATGGTGAATGCATTCCACCGCTATCTACTCCGTCGTTCTGGGAAAATATCACACATTTAGCCCTCTGAGACAAATACATCACCAATCAATCCCAGATAGTAGATGTGCATGTCGCAAAGACCCTTACCATGACTTCAGCAACCCATTACAGTGCAGTGCCAAACACAAAAGTCTCCAGAACTTTCACACAATGACACTAGTTATCGTTCCACAACACGACATAACATTGCGACTCAGTGGCTAACTAACTTGCTAGTCGCTAACTGTAGCAAGATCTCCTGCACTGTAGTGTCTCCCTAACTGTAGCATCTCCTCAGCTAAAAAGCCTAGCCAGCCGACTGACAGCCACTGAAGAAGATGCTAGTTCCCTGGTTGTGGTGTCGGGCTGAGGCCTGCCTCCCCCCTGTGCCGTGACACAGGATTAGCTGTCATTAGAGCCAGGGAACTGTAGTCACTTTCAAAGCGTAGCCGAGAGGGAACAAAGCAGGAGTCTGGGAGGACAGGGAAAACAGGGTTTTACTGGAGTAGGCACATTTAACTAAACTGCTGCTAAAGCCTGTATAGGAAGCTTTCATTCAGCTGGAAAATGCTAGTGCATTTAATGCTAATTACTATAACAGGATACACTTACTCTGAACCCAGTGTTATCAAAGGAGACATGTACATATCCTCCAACCCTCTGTTTCAAAATGGATTTGAAGTCAACGTTCAACAGTATGCTATAAAATGTCAACAAAGTCTATAAAAAAGACGTGCGTGTATATTGCTACGCTAATCATGTATATCGCTGCGCTACGCTAAACATGTATATTGTTACGCTACGCGAATCATGTATATTGCCACGCTACGCTAATCATGTATATTGGTGTCAGTGGTTGGTTTGTTCATTTATCCTTCATTTATCTACAAGGTCATTTCATTTGAGACCACACCCCTCTGAAGGACTATTGGGGCATGTTTTGCTCCTCTCTCCTCTCCCGCCAGACCAGACAGTGAACATTGAAGGCCAGACTGGAGGAAACTGGAGAGAATGTTCGGATAAAGCTCTCGACTCGAACCTGGCTGGGCCCTGCATACAAGAAGCACTTTTGTCTCCCTCCACTGCAACTCTCCATCATCCTGTCAACTCGACCCGGCCTGCGTTTAGAGGAGGCTGACGACACCGTTCTGTAGAGGAGAACACGTGTCCGCACTAACCCCGCTGGAGAGTTCCCCTGTGGCCAGACGGCCACTTTACAAAGCGGCCCTTGTTGTTGGCGGGTTGTTCGACGCACCGACAGTGACATTCAGAAGGACGGCAACTCGCCACAGAACAAGGTGCAGATCGTCTGCTGATGCTTCTGCGTGGTGTTGAGTAACACTTAGAAGAGAAGTTGTCAAGATGAGTTAACTTGACTCAGTCTGAAATGTCTTGTGTTTATTTTGGAGGGGTACCAGATTTATGAGCCTTGTTTCATTGACCCAGATAAAAAAATTAAAACAACTCCTGGATTTAATGTATCTTATATCAAGATTCATGATCAATTGATTTCATCAACATGGTTTAAGATTTCCCTTTTATCATAATTTTTGAAATTTCTGTCAGGTGCTGTAGACGTTTGTAATCGTACATTTCTTTATTTCTAATCCTTGAAAATCGGGTCTACTTGGTTCATTTAGTCAGAGTTTGTGAAACTCTCTGAAGAATGACGACAACATTAGAAAAGTTTGGTGTCAAATAGCTTTCTCGATATTCTTTCTCGTGGACTTTCTCTGAGATTGATGCCACTGTGTGCGTGCTGAGAGGATGCTTTGAGCAGTGCTGCAGGCACGACTATGGTTTCAGACCCAAGGCTTGACCAAGCATTCCAGTGAGTGACCCTGAAGTCTACACATCCATATAAAGAAATCTGACATGACATGCTATCATTGAAGACCTCAAAGGCTATACATCACAACAGAACAACACGGTATTCTCCCTCTTTTCTCTCCTTTCTCGACATGGTGATATATCTTTTGAAAAGGAATCAATATATCATATGATTGATGTGTTGAGTCAGGTGGTCCTTTTTACTCAGCATACAACGCACAACCAATTAAATGTTTATAGGTGTGTTTTTCCCTAATAACAAGCCATAACAAGTCTAATTGATCAGAAGAACAGGTCTGATCCAATTGTATAAACACTGAAATGAGTAGGCCTAATGCCAAAATTGCTCAAACAAGTCTAACCCGCTTTCCGTGTTTTTTTTACTCACAGCTTGCCTTCTGAAAAAAATATGCCTCAACAGGCGCGTTGATCGCACCTCCCGAGGAGAGGAGCACTCAGCTCGCTGGCAGCCCAAGACGTTGGCATTTCTAGAATGCAATTACTTGACAGATACCAAGGGGATGAGTCTGGTCTATTTATGCCCCCCCATACAGCCCCATCCCTATCCATACCACGGGTGCAGTGAGTTGACCCATATAAAACTGGGCTTGAACTGTAGATTACATTCCTAATCATTAATTAAAGTTCTGTCCCATACCGGAGTGCTTTAGCTATATTTTAATGGAGCGCTTTGGCTATATTGAAGGCAGGGGTTATGTAGGTTGGGGGAGTTGGACCAAATAAGGCATTTCATCTATGCAAGGGTGGTAATCTGAATTGACATTAGCACAGGTGAAAATGGACTAGTTGAGAGTATCAATAGGATTGTTACAATACGGTGATAATAGATACAGTATATGTGAGAAGGAGAGAGGGATGAAAAGAGAAAGCCTCCCAGACTGCGAGAGAATTCTGACTCAGCAGAGACGGGCCCCCCCCCCCCCCATCCTCTATGTCTGCTCTCTTCCCAGACCCAGCCGTTTGAGGGAGGGTCTGTATCTCATATCGGGGGCTTGTGACGAAGCTCCTGCGGTATCTGTTATTATATAACCCCTATAACCCCTTGAGCTAAAAGTGACCATCGCTGTAAATCAATCATCGGCCTTTACCGCCAGGCCTGACCTCCATATTGTAAAAATAGCGGTTCGGTTCTTCCCCTCTCTCTTTTTTTAAAAGATTGCTTGGTAACACATTATTAAAGCTCACCATCTGTGAGTGTTTACCAACCGAGGATATTAAACGTGGGAAATGGCGTAATTCGGAAATCTGTTTGTACCGAGAGGTCTATCCACGTGCCCTATCTCGTGTGGGGAGGGGGGCTGTCCTACCCTGTGAGGGGCAGTGAGGTCCAGGAGACAGCAGGTTGACCGGTCAGGCCGTGCCCTCCTTTCCCCTGTGTTATTTAGGTCATTTGGCTGGGTCAGGTCCACTTGAGGCTGAGCCAGCCAGCCAGGGAATTGGTCATGCAGCAAGAGACCTGCCATGATGGCCTGAAGGTGTCCAGTAAGGGCCAGAGATGATCAATATCCAGTAAATGGCATACTCTGTACCTTATCAAGTTGTGCCTGTTGGTGGCCCGGGTTTACACAAAATGTGTCACTGTATTTGAAATGTATACCTTGCTTCAGAATATCTTTATTTGAAAAATGATTTTGGATTGGTTTGAGGCGCAAGGCAAGATTTAAAGAGGCCATAGCCAAGTGTCTTGAACTACTTCCTTTATTATTGTAATCCACCAACACTGGGCTTCCTTTGGCATACCCTGCTCCACACTCCATTAGAATGACCACAACTGGGGGTCAACAACATGGCAATGAGGGCAGGTGGCAGAGGTCTGCTACCCGACCAGAGCCCGACAGACTCCGACATTATACATAGGGTTAGGGCCGGGTAGGTCCTGTTTTTTCATCACCAACTAGGGTACGGGCTGGGCTCGGATATCACTAAATTGTTCACTAACATTTTGAAGCTGAGACATTTGCTTGTGCTCTGCCGCACTGTACGGTGATATTTGACTAAGATCAGAACATGGTGTCAGAAGTGCTTCTACCTTATCAAATATAAGACAGGAGAGATAATTTCACGGAAAATAATAATGTTCCTTGAGTTTTGTCTGTTTAGAGTGAGCAAAAGTAGCTAACGGCTCTCTCATGTCTCGTCAATGAGCAGAGCAGCCCGAGCGGAGCCGTTGCTATGGATACTTACCGCTACAGAGTCGCCATGAGCAGAGCCCATGCAGAACGAGAAGTGCGCAGGGAGCGAGTGGCAGACAGAGAGGAGCAGCTAATGAATTTCCTAACAGAGAAAGTTAGTTCTGATCTCGGCTTTCGGGCAGGGCCTGGGCTTTAAATTGGGCAGAAGCAAAATCGGGCCTGGGTAGGACAGGGCCTGAACGTCGCGGGCATAGGTAGGGCTCGGGCTTCAAGTTCATACCCGTGCAGGGGTTTAGGAGGTGGTGGGGGATTTGCTCTTCTGCAGACCTACACATATGGCGGCTCAGATGCACTTCAGAGATATACTATCTGCCAAACGGAGTAGCTGATTTATATCTCGATTTGGACGTCCCAAAAGGCCCAGCAGCATTCCTCCTGAGGGATCAGGTAACGGTCTATACAGGGAGGGATCATTGGAAGATTTTTCCCCCGCTGATGCAACATGGTGGCTAGAATAGCGGTCTAGATCTATCTATACGCGGAGTTAGGCCTACGGCAGGATGGGAGTTTCCCCCTGCAACATGTGGGCTACAATAGTTCAGCGTTCAGTCACAGAGCAAAGAAGTCACTCAATAAAAGATAAAACAACAGTATGAGAGGCAGATGGTGACCCAGAGAGTAGTATTATCCAGCTCAGCTGTTTCAACAAGGGCACCGCATAATCACAGAATCGCTTCACCAAAAACAAATAGAAAAATAGCAGATAGAGAGACAGACTTAGAATGAAACAGAGAAGCATAATGAGAGCAAGTTTGACAGAGAGATACAAACGTCAACGTTGCTAGCAAAGATATCAGAGAGCTTGATAACACACTTCAGTTAGATGACGGAGGGAAGGACACAGAGAGTCGGTCGAGTTCACAGTAGATATGTGGCAAGCCGCATTGCCATTCCCTCAACCTTCCCAAAGACTGGGTGGGGGCTGGGGGAACGTGATAGGCTGCACCATACGGTGGAGCCGTACAAGAGCTGCCAAAAAGGACAACAAACAGTGAGCATGTACGTGTGTAACTAGGGTGTGCCGCAGAATTCATTACAAACAACGAAGCTCGTCTTCTCTGCTACAACGTCCCACACTTTGATGACTGTTTGACTTTGGTTTGTTTGTGGGTGTTTAGCGTATCGTTTTTTAAATTATGCTATTTACATGTCACACAACATTTTACATTTACATTACGTTTAAAAAAAATGATGCCGTATGTATGATAATTAATTGAGGACCTGTCTAAGACTTATGATGATGATACATCATGTGTGTGTGTGTGTGTGGGGGGGGGGGGGGGGGGGGGGACGACATACCCAGAAACAGAATGTTGAAATCAACAACATACCCAAACGATGTTCAAAAACACAGCCACAAAAACAAATCTACAGGCCTAGAACTGACAGAATGTCGCTTCTTCAACGGAGGCATTCTTTTGAGTTAAAGTTCCTACAACACATCATCAATGCAAAGCTAAACAGGACATGGGAGGCCATCTTTGTGGTAGGGAGGGAGGCAGCTCCACGCTAGACAAACCAAAATGCAGCTAGGGTGGTATTCATTAGGGCATAGAACAGAAAACATTTTGCAACAGAAAACCAAAATGAGCATTTGTTATTGGACAAGTCCTGGTAATCCTTCCCTGTTTCAGTCTGTTTTCTGCTGTTTGGTGCCGAATGAACACACCCCATGATTTAGGACACACTGCCCCTCCTGTTAACGATCTCCTTCAGGGCATTAGGATGATTTAAAGGCTATGCTGATTGGTCAATCAAATATATGGCCCCCAGTCTGTCGCTCTTCTGACAGGCACAAAATCAACTGGGACACAGTCAGACAGACAGACACACTATCTTTTTTAACAGTCTGGCTGGCCTCCGGTGTTAGGTAACAGTGGATAGCGCCGGAGCTATTGACATCTGTTTGTGATCTGATAGCACCTGACTACGCACCGTTTTAGCTTGGTCACTTGTATTTGTAGAACAACTTGACTTGCATGCTAAAGTCTTACGTTGCATTGCGACAGCATCTTCATGCGTTACAACAGTTGGCCTTGAGTAAAATGTTACCGAAATGTTTATGCGGTATCTTTGTTTACGAACCACTGCCAACACACATGTAACAAGGACTGAAGACACCCAACAGTGAGATGAGTCAACCTTTTGTTTTTTGTTTTTTACACAGTATCAAAAGCTATTCTGCGATTCTGTGAAAAAGAAGAGACGTTCAGAGTAAACACTACTCTACAGAGTAGACACTACAGAGTAGACACTTCGAGTAGACACTTCGAGCCCCTACAGTACCACCAGTAAACAATGGCCAGCTTTCAATAGCTTTTGAACAGACAGGCAGATAAGCGGACAGGCAGACAGACCGACTCAGCCACACACACAAACAAACAGTGCTCAGTCACGACTCTGGCTCCGGTCAGACTCCTCTGCAGTAGGTTTTTCACAGAGCAGAGCATAGCGGTCTGGACAGCTAGCCTCCCTCCCCCCCTCTCCTCCATGTGGGCGTGTGTGACTGAGTGGCCTGCCATGCAGCCACAGCTCTGAGGCCAGCTTCAAACCCCTTTCTGCCTGGCTGGCTCCTCTCTTCCACAGCCAGGCCTGTTCAGTCACTGAATGCTGGTCAGCTCTGTCTCTGTAGAGGTAAGGATGGCTGTGAAGCTGATTCTTTGACATGAATGACAGGTAAATGTTGATCGATTCAGACAAAACCAGAGCCTTTATGAAATGACAGAAAAATAGCCCAAAAATATGTTGAATTAGTTACATGTGGGACATTTGTATAGACTAGCCGTATACCTTTTTAAATGAACATAACAAAAAAAACGATATTTTCCAATGACAATACAGTATAAACATATGAACAGAAAGTACTGCCTACAAATGTGCATAGTCAAGCGTGTGGAGTGTAGAGCTTAACACACCTGTGGATGGGGTGGAGGGTTAATTTTCAGCCAGGCGCTCTATAATTAACATGGGTAAATGTGTGTAAATAAACCTAGAGTCCTTGATTCGCTAGCTGTAGTCGCTAGGCTAGTCCACCAACCAGGAACAGTATGAAAACATCAGAGAAATGTCTTCCTGGGCTGTAGTTTCACTGCAGGATCGATTAGTTGGCCAGCTAGCTTTGGTAAACACTCATGTAGCTAGAACTCTTTCTTTAATGCTTCATAGAAAGGCTATAAAGTTTAAATAAGGGTTAGAGTGTATTGAGTCACGTTGCCATGACTACTTTAATACCTCTTTGTATGAGCAAGGAAATGTGAACAGTTGCTGTGTCGATACTATCGATTGCTTTCTGCCGGAAAAGTTAACTGAACTGTGATTTACATTTATGTGGATATTGTGCTATTTATCAGACTCTATCCAAACTCATCCGGCATGTACTAAGGCAAGTAAATGACTATGCCCATAGACAACCAAGTTCTAGCAGAGGAATATTCCCCTTTGCCTAAATACCCACAGGGCCTTCGAAGGGCTCCTATTTCATAATGGAAACCTGAACGTGACCGCGGGAGAAATAAAACACATAGTAAAAGAACATCAAACTCAATCCCAGTTAAAGCCTGAAGACCCCGGGAGAGTGTAGAGCGCGAGTGTGACGCCATCTTGAATTGCTCTGGTACCAAAGCTAGGCCTTAACGACACGCCAAACCCAACCCTCTGCTTTACCACTTCCAGTTGGGAAGCATACTAACATGGAACCTAAACATCTGCCTCTTTCCCTATGACTTAAAAGGATCCGTTTTAAAAGGAGATCCGTTTTAAAAGGAGAGACATGGCAACAAATTCCACTTTGAAATGAGTGTTCTACTATAGGTAGCCTTTCTTGCAATCAAATGACCAAATCTCCCTCTAGTGGCCTCATGGGTGGAATGTTATTTTCCTAATTTCATAATTAATCAACATTATTTTTTTTAAACTTGCAGAAAATCTGGTGTTTCTATGTCAAACAGTTTTGTTATATTTCAGTCTCCTGTGATGTATATAAAGTGTAACATTGGGATGCAAACTCAAAATGTAATACATTTCAACTATATCTGACATGGTACAGGTGCCTTCTTTTTTTAAGCCCATAACCATGTGTGTGAGAGGTATACTTTGGTTTCAAAGATTTGTTTATGACTACCAGGAAACATTCTGTGTGACCCTAATTTAGCCCACTGCAGTAAAAGGTTATTAAATGCAACACTTTCCCTCCATTTTGAACTTCACCTTCCAAGTGTCAGAAGAAACCTCCCTTGGAAACTCCTTACATACTCCTCTAGGCCAAGGGAGTGTTCAATCTCTTCAGGTCCTGAAGCCTTAGTTACTAGGGAGTGTTCAATCTCTTCAGGTCCTGAAGCCTTAGTTACTAGGGAGTTTTCAATCTCTTCAGGTCCTGAAGCCTCAGTTACTAGCAGACAATTTTTTTTCCCAGGCCAACACCTTCTGCTTCACACTACTGGAAGGCTTGATGATTGATATATGGTATGAGAGGTAGAATACTCCCTTCTGTGTCTAACATTCCACAGCCGTGCCGACATGGTGCTGGAAGCCCTGCAACATCCCTCTCTGACTCGAGCTTTCCCTTTCTCCGCTACTTTCCCTTTCTCCGTACAGCTGGCTTTTCACATGTCCCTCGCATTTAAAGAGAAAACGGGAATGGCGACCTTTCACAGCAGACCCCTGTGTGTGTGTGTGTGTGTGTGTGTGTGTGTGTGTGTGTGTGTGTGTGTGTGTGTGTGTGTGTGTGTGTGTGTGTGTGTGTGTGTGTGTGTGTGTGTGTGTGTGTGTGTGTACACTCTGTGTGTATAAGTGAGTGAGTGAAAGTATGTGTGTGTGTGACACGCTGAAGCATGCTCGCTTACGCTGCAGGAGCTTGTCCCACCCATCAGGGTCTAACCTAGTGGTATGTTGTTACCACATAACACATTCCCCCACTTCAGAAACAGTGAGTATGATAACACTGCAGTGTTAGCCTAGAGGTAGACCTTGGCTTACAGCACCAGATGGTCTGGAATCCCCCATTTCCCTTGAAACCAAAATAGTATTGTTTCGTTTTGTGGGGGTCTGTGGGGGCTCCTGCTGCCAAAACGCGTGTTTTGCAAACTGACATGATGCCAACTGACGACTCATGTTCTCCTAGGCCTCAGAGCATATTAGATTTTCCCTGAAAATGAAAAAGGGACATGCTGCCAACTCCAGAGACGTGTCTTATGTGTTGAGAGGGAAGTTTATCAAATACCTCAGCTCGTATTGTGTCATGCATTCTCAGGGCTCACTCAAACGTATCTTTGGTGGGAATGGGTAAACCCTGCCCTTCCACATGTTAATAAATAACACAGGTTAGCACACAACATTAGCTGGCATTGAATAGGCTTGCTGTGTGCATGCTGTCCAGTGTGTACGGTCTGAGCCACCCAGATAAGGCAGAGAGGGGATGCATGTTTTCATGTGGACTCGCACAGATACAGTATCTATGTGTGTGTGTGTATGTGTATGTGTATGTGTATGTGTGTGTGTGTGTGTGTGTGTGTGTGTGTGTGTGTGTGTGTGTGTGTGTGTGTGTGTATGTGTATGTGTGTGTGTGTGTGTGTGTGTGTGTGTGTGTGTGTGTGTCCATCAGCCTTCTACGACTGCATGCACGTCCTTGCTATATGTGTTGGAGTGTGAAAGGTGGCTCGTACAGAAAGCAGCTTTTTTCTGCCGCATTAGGGGCCTATGCTTGAAGCCCTTCCGGCTCCAATAAGGCCTCTGTGTGTGCATTCCCACTGTGTATTTACACTTGTAGTAGACATCCTATTGATTGATCTGGGACTCTGCTGCTGCCGGTCCTAGAGGGAAATCTAATGACACGCAACTGTCGCTACTCCAAACTGACTGATGCGGTTAGCCCCATGGCTAACAAAGGGAGTGCATGAAGCACTGCCAGCCACAGTAACTGGAGACATTAAATGCACGTTTGAGAAAGAGGACAGACACTTTACCACATCAAGTGTACTAGAGCTGGGAATTGCCAGGGACCTCATGATACGAGATTATCACGATACTTAGGTGCCGATACAATAGGTACTGCGATTCTCACGATTCCATATGTATTGTGATTCGATACTGCAATTTTATTGCGATTCAACGTTCCAAATATATTGCTCACTATATGTCTGCTGCAGAGTGACAGAGAGCAGGAGAAAATGAGTTTAGATCAATCATGGGTATAAAAGTGCTGAAAACAAAATGGCTTACTATTTAAAAATAAGATGGAAAACAAGCTATGATGGGAAAATACTTGGAGTTTTGGTGCAGGTACAGCCGACTAGCGCAAAAACAATATTGCGATATTATCAAAAATAACATAGCGATACGTAACTCGACTTTACCCCCCATCACGATAGCATAAAGTACAGGGCAAGGGAGATAACTGCTGTTGGGTATGACGAGCAAGGCAAGCCACATGAGCTAAAAGCTAAAAAAACTAATCGATGTGGCCCACATAACAGTAGGGCTTTCCCAATGTCACCGACTCCATGGAGTTTGGTGGTAGAATAGAGCTATCGATAAAAGTAAAAATATTATCAGCATGAAAACCTCAGAACACAGGCATATTATCACAGGCGACTGGTTGAGTGGTACAAATTTCACAGACAACTTTTCGGGGCTCAATTTCTATGTCGATCTACAGCGCTAAAGCGTAGTGTTTTAACTACAATAAAATGTGTTAACCCCACTGACCTAAAATGTTAAGTTGTACAAACGTGTATATTACAATGAATGTAACTCATCTTTTTAAGTTTAAACAAGGAACATTTGTATGGTGTAGTTATGTACGGTGCATTCGGAAAGTATTCAGACCTCTTCCCTTTTCCCACATTTTGTTACGTTACAGCCTTAATCGAAAATGGATTCAATAAAAAAATCCTCAATCTACACACAATACCCCATAATGACAATGTGAAAACAGGTTTTTAGACATTTTTGCACATTTCTAAAATATAAAAACTAAAATACCATGTTACATAAGTATTCAGAACCTTTGCTATGAAACTCGAAATTGAGCTCAGGTACATCCTGTTTCCATTGGTCATCCTCGAGATGTTTCTACAATGTGATTGGAGTCCACCTGTGGTAAATTAAATTGATTGGACATGATTTGGAAAGGCACACACCTCTCTATATAAGGTCCCACAGTTGACAATGCATGTCAGAGCAAAAAACAAAAAACAAGTCATGAGGTTGAAGGAATTGTCGTAGAGCTCCGAGACCGAATCATGCATCCTCCGAAACATGACCGACCAAAACCGCGCTCCTTAACACTCGCCCGCTTAACCCGGAAGCCAGCCGTACCAATGTGTCGGAGGAAACACCTGCAAGCACCTAGCCCGCCACAAGGAGTTGCTAGAGCTCGATGAGACAAGTAAAGCCCCCCTGGCCAAACCCTCCCCTAACCCGGGTGACGCTAGGCCAATTGTGCGCGGTCCTATGGGACTCCCAGTCACGGCCGGTTGTGACACAACCTGGGATCGAAACCGGGTCTGTAGTGATGCCTCAAACACTGCGATGCAGTGCCTTAGATCGCTGCGCCACTCGGGAGGCCGGCCTCCATCATTCTTTAATGGAAGAAGTTTGGAACCATCAAGACTCTTCCTAGAGTTGGCCGCCCAGCCAAACTGAGCAATCGCGGGAGCTCTAGAGTTTCTCTGTGGAGATGGGAGAACCTTCCAGAAGGACAACCATCTCTGCAGCACTCCACCAATCAGGCCTTTATGGTAGAGTGGCCAGACGGAAGCCACTCCTCAGTAAATGTCACATGACAGCCGCTTGGAGTTTGCCAAAAGGCACCTAAATGACTCTCGGATCATGAGAAACAAGATTCTCTGGTCTTATGAAACCAAAATTGAACTCTTTGGCCTGAATGCCAAGCATCACGTCTGGAAGAACGTCCCTACGGTGAAACATGGTGGTGGCAGCATCATGCTGTGGGGGATGTTTTTCAGCGGCAGGGACTGGGAGACTAGTCAGGATCGAGGGAAAGATTAATGGAGCAAAGTACAGAGAGATCCTTGATGAAAACCTTCTCCAGAGCGCTCCGGACCTCAGACTGAGGCGAAGGTTCACCTTCCAACAGGAAAACGAACATAAACACACAGCCAAGACAATGCAGGAGTGGCTTTGGGACAAGTCTCTGAATGTCTTGAGTGACCCAGCCAGAACCCGGACTTGAACCCGATTGAAGAGCACTGGAGAGACCTGAAAATAGCTGTGTAGCGACGCTCCTCATTCAACCTGAACGAGCTTGAGAGGATCTGCAGAGAATAATGGGAGAAACTCCCCAAATACAGGTGTGCCAAGATTGTAGCGTCATACCCAAGAAGATTCGAGCATGTAATCGCTGCCAAAGGTGCTTCAACAAAGTACTGAGTAAAGGGTCTGAATACTTATGTAAATGTAATATTTTTTATACATTTTTTTTTATAAATGTGTAACATTTTCTACAAACCTGTTTTTGCTTTATCATTACGGGGGATTGTGTTTAGATTGAGAAGGGGAGGGAAACGATTTAATCAATTTAGGAATAAAAACAATTGAATACATTTTAGAATAAGGCTGTAATGTAACAAAATGTGGAAAAAGTCAAGGGGTCTGAATACTTTCCGAATGCCCTGTATGTCATTCTTTAATGTGGAGTTTGACGGAGATGAGTTTGTCAACTCAGGAACAAGGAAATGCCTCAGTGAGGTGAGAAGGCACCCATGACCTTTACATTATGAGAACACAGCACCTGGTGCCTTGCTTCAAAATGAGAAATGTAATAACACCGCATGAGATGCCATGTCAGTCAAGATTGAAAGACCCCCTCCCCACCCTATTTGAATCATTACTGAATAATAAATGGCCTCGTATAGAGTATATCTTAAATGCCCCCCCTCCCAAAAAAAATAAAAACATTTGATCTTCCTACTAGCACTGACATTGCTGAGAACTACTTTATCGAGGGAAAATATACTTCCTACTAATGCGATATGTGGTTGCTTCATCCAGCCCCAGCTATCTTAAGAGGAATGCACTAATTGTGAAGTCGCTCTGAATAAGAGCATCTGCTGACTAAAATGTAAATGTAAAATGTCATCTAAAAAAATGTATGTGATCAATAGAAATTCAAAAGGCATTGACTTGCACACAAACAAATTATATTATTGCTGTTTCCAGATCTACGCTAGGCTCGCTACATTTGTTCGGCCTGAATTAGCAAGATCACAGCCTAATGCATGGAGTCAGATTACACCCCCTGAGCAGATCTGCCTTTATCTCTTTATAAAGAGATGAATCTGGCCAAATCCACCCCTTTGCTGTGTCCTAAATCTACAACAGAGACTAATTCCTCTGTAATCTAATGAGCGACCAAGGTGCAGTAGTCCCTCAGGTTTACAACGGTAGTGAGTCTCCGAGTGTGTGTCGCGACGTCATGGACATTTGGGACATCCCTTTAAAAACCAATGTCACCCGATGCCAGAATGTATATATCAATACAGTACAACATGGAGAGGCTATCATTGCAGTCTTTGCAGTTTCATGACAAGTCATCAAGACAGTCAACAGCTGCATGTGACGTTTTTCAAGTACGAAAGGCAAAGCTCGGATCTCATCACTGATAATAATGTATCCTACAGTACCTTCAACAATTCCTGCAATCCCATTTAACCGGAGTCATTAGTCACACACACACCATAAGCATTCTGGAACCTATCCGCATGCCAAAGGGACACTGGAGGACTAAAGCCTTGTCCACATTGGCAGTTTGAAGTCACTCAAATCCAATTTTTTTGCATGTCCGATTCAAATCTGTTCTTTTTACTGCAGTTTGAACAGCCAAAGAACACATGGAGTCTGATACTTCAAGCCACATTTCAAACCACCTTTGTAAGAGGTTTCAAGTCAGATTCCTGGCCATGCGACTTAGTTGCCCTAAGTGGTTTTTAGACTATTATTTGTCTCCTAAGCTAACATATGCAATTTTTTTTAAAGATAAATTATCCTATCTATTTGATTTTGAATTTTAGGACCCCTTTAGGTATCGCCCGGCAAAATTGAATAACAGATTCATACATGGAAAAACAGATAGTCAAAAAACAAATGAAAAGGAAGTTTGTTTTAAAGTGTCTGTCCTATATCTGAGAGATATAAGAAAGATCAGAATAAAATTTTGGGGGGCACTAAACTACTTCCATAAAAAAATATTGTGGTACCGGGCTACCGAGTCTTGGAGAGCAAAACAACCGACATGTACATGGTTGTGATAGTCATACCTTTCCATAGAGCCCAAACTGTTCAGACTACAGATAGAAGTTAATGGATCAGCAGTACCGACTTCGGACGAGTCCCGTGACGCTTGTGGGGGTCATAGAAATAGAAAAACACCATTGTGCGAGTCTCATCTTTCCATAGAGCGATTCATATTAGTTTGATGACTGATTCTCGGGATGTCTCAAGACCTGACAAACGCCGCTGTAGCTCAGCCACCTTCCACAGCCATTGGTGGATGCGGTGGATTGAAATGCAGCCCATGCATAAAAACAGATATCTCTATCTTAGATGGATTTTGATGGGGATTTCTAGGGGGTCTGCAGTGTGAACAAGTCTTAAGAAACAGGCAGGTGCCAAAGGACGATTGAAAAGACTTGTT
This sequence comes from Salvelinus fontinalis, assembly GCF_029448725.1. Classification (NCBI taxonomy): domain Eukaryota; kingdom Metazoa; phylum Chordata; class Actinopteri; order Salmoniformes; family Salmonidae; genus Salvelinus; species Salvelinus fontinalis. The sequence goes on from NC_074700.1 coordinate 7,572,197, forward strand.
AAGTCTTGTGTCGGGCATACATCCACGAGGAATTGAACAAATGATCAATCAATTGATTTGATTTTGAGGCTGATTCAAATGACAAAGTAAAGAGAGAACAGGTTCGCTAGCCAGTTTAATGAATACAATCTGTCAGCATATGCCTTCTTCCATCTTTATTTGTTCAGCATGTTCCTCTGTCCTTGTAACCACCCAGTAAATGTTGACACTCTCTCTCTCATGTGTTTACCTACTCTTTTCATTGGGGTTACACTTAAAAGAGAGACACTAAAATGCTCCAATGGAGTACAGCAGCCAACAACAACCAACCAGGGGGAAATGTGTGTCAATCATCCAAGAAGCTATGGCAGCAAGCAGCTCTTCGGACCAAAACAGATACAGTATGCTTTTAACAACCTTTCTATTAAATATTTCTATTCTTTTTCTATTTTTCTCTCTGCATGGTTGGGAAGGGCCCATAAGTCCCATAAGAAACACTCATTTTTGTACTGTTTTGTGACAGTGCACTGAATGTAGAGAACACCGACATCTCTGTTTGGTTACCATGGTCTCTATCCAATCCATATTACATTATCAGCTGACAATCGATGATGTATGATAATACCATTATGTTCTCTGCTGCTGCCGTTATCGGTCACAAATGGTGCTCTTCATACCCCCTGTCTATCCTCGTCTTCCCAATTACCACCCTCTAGTGCCGCTTTTGTCGGACATAGGAAAAGTAAAGATAAGGAAATCTGGACATCTCTACAAAACACATTCATATGCTATTTCCCTGCTAATACCTTCAAAGACTGTTTATTTGAAAACCATTATTATATCCACTTGCGAGACATCAGATATTCCTTCATTTATCTGCATTTTAATCAAAATTAAGTTAGACATTGCCTTGTTCTGTTCAATGTTCTCTAACTATATATAGTACTCTAAACATCCCAATTCATGTTGTTAAGTTCAAAAGTATACACAATAAAAATCGCTGACACCATTCAAACCAAAGAGGGTTCGGAACTTTAAAAGACAATTATTTACATTTACATTTAAGTCATTTAGCAGACGCTCTTATCCAGAGCGACTTACAAATTGGTGCATTCACCTTATGATATCCGACAATTATCTCAGAATCATCTTTTTGCAGACAGAACTTTATACTGTAGTCCTAAACTCTCAACCTAGTAAATGGTGATTAGCTAATTAACCACTTTTGTTAACAATTAAAATACTGTCCTGTATGTGTGTATTGAAAGACAATGATTTTTTTATTTTTTATTTTTTTATATATGAATGTATTTATTTTTATTTCTCAGAAGGGCCAAATAAAAGCACTCGCACACACACACACACACACACACACACACACACACACACACACACACACACACACACACACACACACACACACACACACACACACACACACACACACACACACACACACACACACACACACACACACACACACCCACCAACCTGAAAGCAGCGGGAAGCTGCGTCTCTGGGCAGATTACATAAATCCACGGTGAGTATGTGTCGTTACTTAAGGTTCTGAAAATGACTCAACTATCCAGCTGGGATCAGTGGCCGTAGTGACAAGTCTAAACAAGGGGCCCGGGCCTATCCTCAAAAGTCAAATATTAGCCATCCAAGTCAAAAGAAAGGCCTCTGCAAACACATACTCTGCTATGGAGGCTTTCCTTTCTAACTGGAGTCAAATAACATAAACAACAACTGATACTATTCACTTTATATTAACACGGTCGCCATCTTGCCATGCATGCTATTGAGCCGGAAGCAGCAGTCACGGAGCCATCTAAATCTACAGCTCTTCCACAAACTTCAGTGCAATAAGGTTACTCTTTTTATAAGACAAACCTGGATATTTACTGAAACAGTCGGATGTCACCACATCAGCTTTATACAGGCTTTGTTTTCAAAAACAGGTGGAAATGTGCGATGCATGTTTTATTGAAGATGAGAAACAGCCCATAGGGTGAAATAGGAGGATTGGCAACAGATTACTACATACATTTTGCCTCCAGATATTTGGAGGGGTGCTTTGTATAGAGTACAGTCATAATATTGACACAAAGCTGAAATAATGACTACTCTATGTCTGATATCATAGCAGCTGTTTGAGGACAAATAATTCATGGAAAATAATGAAAAGTCAATCAGCTGTTATATATGTTTCATAGACATTGTGTGTGTTTGTGTGTGTGTGTGTTTGTGTGTGTGTTTGTGGTAGCTTTCAACAACCTAACACAGCATCACCACAATCACCCTATATTGTTAAGTTAAAATCCTCCTCTTTACGATTTCAGGACAAGAATAATTGTGATTTTGTCTGATGTGGGTTGTGAGTAGTAAACATTAGCACGAGGGCAATTGCACAGTAACAGAATGATGCTGAGACTCCCGATTTTTCATTTTAAAAGTATGCCAAACAAAAAAACGTTGATTGCAAAGTTAAACAAACCATACAACTCCATGCACAAGGACTACTTTTAACAATTGTCAAAGAAAAAAAATTGAATCAAATTTTATTTGTCACATGCGCCGAATAGAACAGGTGTAGAAGCCCTTGACCAACCAAAATTCCTACAAAAATTAATCAAGTAACAAATAATTAAACAGCAGCAGTAAAATAACAATAGCGAGGCTATATACAGGGGGTACCGGTACAGAGTCAATGTACGGGGGCACCGGTTTCAAGGTAATTGATGTAATATGTACATGTGGGTAGAGTTATTAAAGTGACTTATGCATAGATAATAACAGAGAGTAGAGTATCTGAAAATTGTACAAAAACACATTTACTCGAAGAACAGTGCAGGTGTAAATTTTGGTATCAGAATGATGGTAAAATCTCCCTCAGTTTGTTATGTGACCACTTTTCCCCAAAACTCTGTTAAATATCTACTCTGAATTAAGCTTCAAAGATGTCTGCAGAAAGAATGGGGTGTCAGCTATGATATAAAGTAACGTAGCAGGTATAAGAATAAACGCCAACTGACAAGAAGAAAATTACTGTTAGGGGGGTTGTCTTCGGCACTGTTCAACCACTCCAGTAAATGTGGAGGAGGATTTAAGATGGGAGTGTCACATTGTTTATTTGTTTATTAGGATCCCCATTAGCTTTTGCAGAAGCTACTCGCCCTGATGTTCACAAAAAAAACATGACAAGTAACAAAACCCTAATACATTGATAGACAAGGTAAGTCACACAAGTTAAAAATACAACAATACACAACAAATGCAAAAAAAAAGAACTTTACGAACAATACAACAAGAAAAATGATGTGTGTGTTAAGAGTGTGTTCGTGTGTGCGTGTGTCCCATCACAGTTCCATTAGTTGTTTTTGTGTTAACGTCCAAAAGCGGGAGTCAGGCTCTTTATATGTCCCCTGAAAACTGGGTCTATCCGGTTATTTCCAAACCCGCTGGCGGTGTCTTTGATATGACACCTTGAGTTTGAAAAAATCTATTTTGTTTATTAAACTACAGTAAGTGAAGGGGATTAACACCCGGTAACAGAATGATGGTAAAATAATTACATCATGAGTCCCTTATCTGTACAATACAGAAATACATAACTATAAATGTCATTCTGTTCATGGTGATGTATCCTGAATAGGTACACAAAGGTAGAAAATGTAATATCCTCTTTTGCATGTTTGGGTATTATTCTACACACTGGCTATTATTCTAATGAGCTCCACCTTCAAACAAAACCAAATTTGGTTGGTCCGGATTGGACCAAATCTGTACCAATCATAGATGTCTATGTTTCAGAATTTTGAACAGTAGAGCACAGCACAGTACAGTAGAGTTTAGTACAGTAAAGTACAGTAGAGTTCAGTACAGTAAAGTACAGTACAGTAAATAGTAAAGCACCCTTTGCTGGCTCTAACAGCCACCCAATCAGTTTGCTGCCTGTTCTTAGTAAACTGATGGCGAGAATTGTGTTAGACCAAATAAAATTACAATTTTCAGATAACTACTGACTTTCAGCATGCATATAGAGAAGGGCACTCAACTTGTACTGTACTGACTCAGGGGACAGGTGATTGGTTGAAAGAAATTAACAAGAAGATGATAGCTGGAGCCGTATTATTAGATTTGAGTGGAACCTTTGATACTATTGATCCTAAATTGTTATTGAAGGAACTCACTTGCTATGGCTTCACATCAACTGCCAGCACATGTTTGAAGAGTTATTTAAACAATAGAACCCAGAGAGTGTTCTTCAATGAATGCTTCTCCAACATCAGATATGTACAGTACGGTGTCCCTCAGGGCAGTTCTCTTGGGCTGTTACTCTTCTCTATTTGTACAAATGATTTGCCACTGGTCTTACACAAAGCTAGAATGACTATGCGTGCGGATGATTACACTCTCTACATGTCAGCACCTAAAACCAGTGAGCTGGCTGAAATGATAAATAAGGAGTTACAGTCAGTATCAGCATGGGTGACTAATGATAAACTGGTCTTAAATACACCGACAACTAAAAGCATTGTATTTGGTTTAAAACATTCTCTAAGACCTAAATAAACCTCGACTGGAGTTGTACATAAAGGGTGTGACCACTGAGCAAGTTGAAGAAGCTCAACTCCTAGATATAACATTGCATGGTCAGTTATCATGGTCAAGTCACATTAACAAAGTTGTTGTGAAGATGGTCTGTTATAAAATATATATGTCCTGTGTTTTTTTTACTGTACTAGTTGTTAAGGCCAGTCTTTCCTGGTTGATGGTTGACCAGAGATTAACTGCTTCTATTCTAGTTTTTATGAGAAATATTACGTCATGAAAATTCCAGATTGTCTGCATAATCAAATAACATTCAACTCAGATATCCATACATACCCCACAAGACTTGCCACCTTCTAGTGCTGAGCGATTAGTGCTTTAATGAAATAATGACATAAAAATTATTTGAGCTTTTTAATGGAAATTCCAAAGCCAAATATAGTGAATCTTCAATTGTCAAAACATTGAAAATATTCCATTGTCTCTGTAAGGTCCACATAGTAAAATAGGACATTACTATGAAATAATAAAATATTACAGTGTATATTACTTTTTATTTGATGATTTTATAATTTTTCATTCCTTAAAGTCATCATCTCATCTCTGCTTAGGCAGTAGCAGCCAGTCAGACAGACAACCATCGAACATTATCTCTGTTCTCTCCGTACTGTCTGTCTTTAGTCATCCTATTTAGCAAGGCTAGCCTGGATAAGCATGCTGCAGAGTTGTCTGACAATCATTTTACTCGTTTTTAAAGTAGATAAGGCATACTTTCACGAACTGTCTTTATCCCTTTCTCTCTTCGCTCGTTGTTGTGTTGTGTACATTCCTCTCTCATTCGGGGGTGTATGTGGTCTGTCTGTATCTTACCTAACATAGCAGGCATAAAAGTGTATCCATCTCTGTCCAAGATGGAAAAGAACAGGCACAATGCATTATGGTCATTGTAGTTAATTACCACATTTCTGCGCTGAACAAGGTTGAATGTTTGCTAAATGAAAACTACAACTCCCTTCAGCCCAGCATCCCATACGCTAGAGGTCGACCGATTATGATTTTTCAAAGCCGCTACCGATTATTGGAGGACCAAAAAAAGCCAATTCCGATTAATCGGACGATTTTTAAATATATATATATATATATATATATATATATTTGTAATATTACAACAATACTGAATGAACAATGAACACTTTTATTTTAACTTAATATAATACATAAATAAAATCAATTTAGTCTCAAATAAATAATGAAACATGTTCAATTTGGTTTAAATATTGCAAAAACACAGTGTTGGAGAAGAAAGTAAAAGTGCAATATGTGCTATGTAAGAAAGCTAACGTTTAAGTTCCTTGCTCAGAACATGAGAACATATGAAAACTGGTGGTTCATTTTAACATGAGTCTCCAATATTCCCAGTTAAGAAGTTTTAGGTTGTAGTTATTATAGGAATTATAGGACTATTTTTCTCTCTCTAAATTCATGTTAGCAGGCAATATTAACTAGGTATATTGTGTCACTTCTCTTGTATATGCAGCAGTTTGGGCTCGTTGCGAACTGTGTGAAGACCATTTCTTCCTAACAAAGACCGTAATTAATTTGCCAGAATTTTACATAATTGTGACATAACATTGAAGGTTGTGCAATGTAACAGCAATATTTAGACTTAGGGTTGCCACCCGTTCGATAAAATACGTAACGGTTCCGTTCATCACTTTTTATTTGTATTGTTGTATTGTTCTTTTGAGGTATTGTTTGTCTTGTCTATATTTGTAGTTTCAATTTGTGTGGCTGTTCTTGTCTATCAGTGTTTTGTTACTTGTCATGTTTTGTGTTTTTTTTTGTGGGCCCCAGGAAGAAAAGCTGATGTTTCTGCAAAAGCTAATGGGGATCCTGATAAACTAATAAATAAACAGCAGAGTATAGTTCAGTACAATCCAATCAATTATAGTGTACTCGAATCTAGTGCTAAAAAAAATAAAATAGATAGTTACATATTGGGATATTATTTTTTATGATATATTGTATTGACACTATTGCAATATAATTGTTGCGCGTTCTCAATCTTCTTTTTAAATATGAAGCCAATTTGTTTTCAACACTTATTTCCATGACTATTAAAACTCTCTCTTGTCCTTCTGCAGCAGTTTGGAACATAGAATCACAAAAAAATCACAGTATTGAATCACAACACATGTGAAACGTGGGACTTGCAATACATACTGTATCATATCGGCACCTAAATATCGTGATAATATCGTATCGTGCGGACCCTGGCAATTCCCAGCCTTAATCAACTCTAGTGTGCTCTACTGTACTAAACTTTACTGTACTGAACTAAACTTCACTCTACTGAACTAAACTTAACTCTACTGAACATTACTGTACTAAACTAAACTTTACTGTACTGAAATAAACTTCACTCTACTGAACTAAACTTCACTCTACTGAACTAAACTTCACTCTACTGAACTAAACTTCACTCTACTGAACTAAACTTTACTGTACTAAACTTTCTGAACTAAACTTTTCTGAACTAAACTTCACTCTACTGAACTAAACTTTACTGAACTTTACTGTACTGAACTAAACTTTACTTCACTCTACTGAACTAAACTTTACTCTACTGTACAGTACTTTATTTAAAACATTTCCAGACACTCTTGTTCAGAGTGCATCAATTTTCATGCTTTTTTATACTGGGAATCGAACCCACAACCCTGGCGTTGCAAGCATCATGCTCTACCAACTGAGCCACACGGGACCACTTACTATTCTACGGTATATTGTACTGACTGACCTAAACTCTACTCTACTCTACTCTACAGTACTGTGCAGTGCAGTGCAAACTTGTGAAACAGACATCTATGATTGGTTCAGATTTGGACTGACCAAATTTCAATGTCCATGGATGTCCTGTGTCAATCAGTGTTCAGTTGGTGAGAGGGCTGGTTACAGTAAATGGAATGAGAGGGGACTCATGGGTAGGTGTCAGTAAGAGCCGGGAGAGGTGACATTAACTGGAAAGAGAGAGGAGAGAAACAGGGAGAGAGAAAGGAAGGGGTTGTCCAGACTGTTTTCACACTCTCACTTTGACCACCACTCGACAGAAAGGGAAAGAAAACAGTAATGAGCTGAACATAACAGTATGCCAGTAGAAGGGAGGACAGTAGCAGTTGACACAACTGTGGTTTGGGACTCCTATGAATTTCCATTGTAGTCAATTCAGTTGCAGTCATTCTGTTACAGATGTTTTAGTCACTCCGTTACCGATTTGGTGACAGAACGACACATTTTAACCACTTAAAAATCAATAAGCCACATTGTTATTAATACTTCTGTCAACTTAAATTATTTTCCCTCATGAGGGAGAGAAATCTGAAAATAACTTAAAGATATGTGGGTTTTTGCTAATAGTATTACAAAGCAATGCTTCTTAAACTTCCGAAAGGCAAATAACTAAATACTAACTACACAACATTATTGTGTTTTGATGTATTTCTAATACCTGGTAGATGTTGTCTAAGACCCCTTTTACATCTGTTTGAACAGAAATCAAAGCCTATGCTTATTCCTAGTATTTACGTTAAAAAAATGGTTGAAAAATGTATCTAAATGTTTTCCATCCTAAAAACAAGGAATAGGGAAAGGCTTTGATTTATGCTTTAATTTCAACAAAGAATTGACATGCTTTGTGAGAATTTGTCAGCGAGTGGGTAAACCGCCACTACCATCCATCCTATTGGCCAACGTGCAATCACTGGAAAATAAACTGGATGAGCTACGATCAAGATTATCCTACCAATGGGACATTAAAAGCTGTAATATCTTATGTTTCACCGAGTCGTGGCTGAACGACAACACGGATAATATAGAGCTGGCTGGGTTTTCCGTGCATCGGCAGGACAGAGCAGCTACGTCTGGTAAGATGAGGGGCGGGGGTGTGTGTCTATTTGTCAATAACAGCTGGTGCTCCATGTTAATATTAAAGAAGTCTTGAGGTATTGCCTGAGGTAGAGTACCTCACAATAAGCTGTAGACCACACTATCTACCAAGAGAGTTCTCAGCTATATTATTCGTAGCTGTCTATTTATAACCACAAACTGATGCTGGCACTAAGACCTCACTCAACGAGCTGTATAAGGGCCATAAGCAAGCAAGAAAATGCTCATCCAGAAGTGGCGCTCCTAGTGGCCGGGGACATTAAGGCAGACAAACTTAAATCCGTTTTTCCTCATTTCTACCAGCAACCAGAGAAGAAAAAAAACTATAAACAACCTTTACTCCACACACAGAGACGCAGACAAAGCTCTCCCTCGCCCTCCATTTGGCAAATCTGACCATATTTATATCCTCCTGATTCCTGCTTACAAGCAAAAACGAAAGCAGGAAGTACCAGTGACTCGCTCAATACGGAAGGGTCAGATGATACGGATTCTACGCTACAGGGCTGTTTTGCTAGCACAGACTGGAATATGTTCTGGGATTCTTCCAATGGCATTGAGGAGTACACCACCTCAGTCACTGGCTTCATTAATAAGTGCATCGACGACGTCTTCCCCACAATGACTGTACGTACATATCCCAACCAGAAGCCATGGATTACAGGCAACATCCGCACTCAGCTAAAGGCCAGAGCTAACGCTTTCAAGGAGCTTATAAGAAATCCCGCTATGCCCTCAGACGAACCATCAAAAAGCATCAATACAGGACTAAGATTGAATCCTACTACACCGGCTCTGACGCTCATGGGACGTGGCAGGGCTTGAAAACTATTACGGACTACAAAGGGACACCAGCCGCAAGCTGCCCAATGACGCAATCCGAACGACTGTGTGATCACGCTCTCCGTAACCGATGTCAGCAACATTCACAAGGCCGCGGGGCCAGACAGATTACCAGGACGTGTACTCAGAGCATGCACGGACAACTGGCAAGTGTCTTCACTCACATTTTGAAATTCTCCCTGACCAAGTCTGTGCCCAAGAAAGGGAAGATAACCTGCCTAAATGACTACTGCCCCATAGCACTCACGTCGGTAGCCATGAAGTGCTTTGAAAGGCTGGTCATGGCTCAAATCAATACCATCCTCCCGGAAACCCTAGACCCACTCTAATTCGCATACCGCCCCAACAGATCCACAGATGACGCAATCTCAATCGCACTCCACACTGCCCTTTCTCATCTGGACAAAAGGAACACCTATGTTGAAAATGCTGTTCAATGACTACAGCTCAGCGTTCAACACCATAGTGCCCTCAAAGCTCATCACTAAGCTAAAGACCCTGGGACTAAACACCTCCCTCTGCATCTGAATCCTGGACTTCCTGACGGGCCGCCTCCAGGTGGTAGGGTAGGAAACAGCACATTTGACACGCTGATCCTCAACACTGGGGCCCCTCAGGGGTGCGTGCTTAGTCCCCTCTTGTACTCCCTGCTCACCCACGACTGCGTGGCCAAGCACGACTCCAACACCATCATTAAATTTGCTGACGACACAATGGTGGTAGGCCTGATCACGACAATGATGAGACAGCCTATAGGAAGGAGGTCAGATACCTGGCAGTGTGGTGCCAGGACAACAACCTCTCCCTCAATGTGAGCAAGACAAAGGATCTGGTCATGTACTACAGGAAAAGGAGGGCCGAACAGGCCCCCAATAACATTGACAGGGCTGTAGTGGAGCGGGTCGGGAGTTTCAAGTTCCTTGGTGTCCACATCACCAACAAACTATCATGGTCCAAACACACCAAGACAGTCATCAACATCTTTTCCCCTTCAGGAGACTGAAAAGATTTGGCATGGGTCCCCAGGTCCTCTAAAAGTTCTACAGCTGCACCCTCGAGAGCATCCTGACCAGTTGCATCACTGCCTGGTATGACAACTGCTCAGCATCCTACCGTAAGGCGCTACAGAGGGTAATGCGTACGGACCAGTACATCACTGGGACCAAGCTTCCTGACATCCAGGACCTATATACTAGGCGGTGTCAGAGGAAGGCCCAAAGAATTGTCAAAAACTCCAGTCACCCAAGTCATAGACTGTTCTCTCTGCTACCGAATTGCAAGCGGTACCGAAGCGCAAAGTCTAGGTCCAAAAGGCTCCTACCCCAAGCCTCTCAGCTTCTACCCCAAGCCATAGGACTGCTGAACAATTAATCAAAATGGCCGTCCGGACTATTTACATTGACCCCCCCCCACCCCTTTGTTTTTACACTGCTGCTACTCGCTGTTTATTATCTATGCATAGTCACTTTACCCCTACCTACATGTACAAATTACCTCGACTAATCTCTACCACCGCACATTGACTCAGTACCAGTACCCCCTGTATATAGCTTCGTTATTGTTATTTTATTGTGTTACTTTATATTTTAAAAAATGACTTTAGTTATTCAGTAAATATTTTCTTAACTCTATTTCTTGAACTGCATTGTTGGTTAAGGGCTTGTAAGTAAGTAAGGATTTCACAGTAAAGTCTACACCTCTTGTATTAGGCGCAAGTGACAGAACATTTGATTTGATGTGGCAGGGGATGATTACTAGCATTCATAGCAAATGTAAAACTATTTACACACTATTTTCACACTGTGTAGAGTATAGAGTCAAACCTAACTCTGTGTTTAAATCAATAGTGATTTATTCCCCCATGTGGTTTCTAGACACCATAGACTACAGTAACCTACCATGGGGGCAAACATCAAACATGGGGGCAAGCCAAAAACAGATACATGTGTCACTCTATTATGTATGGACTCCAAAATAGGGGGGAAACGTATAACTTTTAACCATGGAATAATAGTTGTACAATCACTGGATAGCCTGCCCTACATGATTCGTCCATGTTCATACAGAAGAGATGTGTGTGGCTACAAGTCATGTATTTTATGGTCATTTAAAAGAAGAAAAAACATATGTATTATTGTATGTGCGGATGTTAAACAATATAGGACCATATCCAACAAGTATGTTGCAAGACATTAAATGCAAACATTGAATGCCTACAACTCTTGTAATAACACCCTTACTTCCTACTTTTACAGATTGCCTAGCCGGTGTCGTATCTCACGGCTAACACCCTTTTTCTCCATAAGCAGATTTCCAATTGAGCAGACCATTAGGGTACAATAAGACTAGAATTGTAATGTGTTGAGAGGGAGAGACATTCGTCTATGGCAGCAGTGTGTGACTTCATGACCAAAATAAAAAGCAACGCAGCAACTGTTTATGATCAACATCAATTAATTGTACACTTACATTTTACCATCCTGTCAGTCGTAGATAACTTCGGATCATCATTCGGCTTGTTTTCGGACATTTCCATGGTGCTATATATTCAAATATATTTGAACTGTGCCTGAAAAAGATCCGATGTTGTCCTTACCCAACAAATCAACTCTATCCAAATGGGAGATCGCAGTGATCTCACTTGCTCCTTTCACTAGCCAAAAATACATGCAATAGGATTACAAATTTCAACACTGGTATACTGTAGGTCCGTGTGATTTACTGTTACTCTGTATCAAGTTCTCTCTCCCAGCGCTGTGCGCGCAACCTAGCCTGCAGTTGGTAAGACACGCCCACATATATATTTGCTCTTCTATTGGTGGCAGAGACTAGACCTCTGTGTTCATATTCCCTTTTGCCGACGGACTCGTTTTGTTTCAGTCTGTGTATGTCTAACATGTTTTTATAGGTTATATGTGCAGTGTTGTAACACATCAGTTCCCTCTTCTGTATGTTGCAACATTGTAACATCAATCATGGGCAGAGTCGTGCGCTGGATCCTACCAGTTCTGCTTAATCTCAGTCTGTAAACTTCACTCAATCTCTCTTGAAGTGTTTAGAGTTGTCATCATGCAAAATGTCATGCAATTTAGATGGCAAAAGATTCACTGTTTTGAGTGAGCACCACGAGGCTAGAGAGTGTTTGAATTCGATTTCACATCATGGCGCGCAGGGTGAATCAACAGGCCTATATATTCTTTAGTTCCACGTTGGTGCATGTGTTCAGCATAACCGCTTCACAACACTGTTAGTGAGGTTGTAAAGGGTGGGTTGTAAGTAGTTTAATAGACAGTTCAGATTTTGGGATTTATAACTAGACTAGTTTAGAGACAGTTCAATTCGGTTGTTATTACAGCACCACCATGTGGACATTTAAAGACATTCTAATAGAGGAAAAGTAGACTAACCCCAACCAGTTTACAGTTTGGTGACTGTCTGGCTCAATCCCAAATCGACATACAGGTCCTATCTTTGCCCTACTCACTTGTGGAAGTCTGGAAGGATTTAACAGTGGATACCAATTGCTTATACCAATCAAGTGATCTCCATAATTGAATAGCAGTCAATTTGCGCTCAATTTGGGATTGATCTGGTTATACAATGTTAAAATTGTAGCCACTTTAAAGGCAGAAAAATAGTAATCCCACCAATTACAATAGGGTTCCAGCATTGGAAGTTTTTATTCTTTATGTGGAATAGAAATGATCAATCCACCCAGGGACCTCATGCATCCCAAAAATCTGAGTGGGCACAAAGTACATGAGGATGGCTGGTGGGGTTTTGGAGAGTAGCATTTTTCAAACACCCGAAACAGCGTTTTCCTGCAACCTAGAGCCATAATCACAATTCTATCTTAAACATCGGTTTATTTGTCTGCGTATTTAAGCATACCTCTTGAGCGGTATGTATCCTCCTGGCTGGTGATACTTTTTTTAAAGAAACTAAATACGCTTCTCTGCATCTCTGCTAAAATCTGGGTAAAAGATTGAAAGGAATGTGAGTCTTATTCAGTACATTTAGTAATTGCTTGCTTTTCTACAGTATACCAACTTTGCCAGCAGTCATGCCAGCTAAGATAGTCAGACAAGCTAGCTACTCTAACTTGATAGCCTGAAATGGCTTCTTGGTAATAATAATATTAAATGTATTTCATCATCTCTAAGACGCTTAAAACAAAAAACAAAGTATATGTAGATCTTGGCCTGGACAATAGTCTGAAACAGAGGCTGGGGCATGCGTCCAGGTCACATCCTACTCCAGTGGGCTGCACACAGTCCAAACATACAGTCTCCTGAAAGTCAGTCAAGAGCCTTCACTCTCCACTCTCAGCACTCTCCTCCTCCACACTGTTCTCAGCTTCTCTGATGCCCTGAAGCAGGCTTGAGTAAGGGGGAATCAGTGGTCTCATTCAGTGTGTGTGTGTGTGTGTGTGTGTTGGGGGTCAGTAAGACAGGTCCGGATCATCAGGCCAACCACCTGTGGGAAGCCGGGGTCCGCTAGATCTCACTCTAGCGCCAGAGGCTCACTACCCATCAATTATTGATATAATACACCTTGGAGTGAGAGATCCAGTCAAAACTACAATGAGCATCTGTGATGTCCAAGCCTGTGTTATCTTCAGTTTCAAATAAAAACAAAGGCTGGCTCACTAGCCTCTGAGCTATCTTGACAAAAATAACTAACTTGCTGGTCCTAAACTAACAAAATAAAACGTTGATAAAAACATTTTATATATAAAAAAAGACATAAAACAATAAAATATTTACACATTTAAAGGAGCTCTCTGCCTAGGCGACCTCACGGCGCCATGGCAACTGGTAGCTAGTTATGACTTTGGGAGATATATATTTTTTAAACAGGACAAATCTGAGGGGGCACGTGCCCCTGTGAACCCTATGGGCATGAATCACCCAATTCATGTTAATGTGACAATATAGGAACCGTAGTTTTGGTCTGTGTTTCCCAGGGAACTCTAATTAGTGGTGAACATGTGAAAAGGTCTAAAAGCACCCCTTAGACCAGCTGTGACCAGAAGGGACTTTTTGCAGCAGGTTAGGAAAGTTTATGTAGCAGGTTAGGAAAAGGGTTAGGGTTAGCTAAAAACATGTCCTAATCTGCTATGAAAAATTACTTCTGGTCGTAGTTGTACGCAATCTAGTCAAAACCCCTTAGACCTGTGCAGGTGAGAGCTTAGTCGCATTGTATAGAGGTTGTACTGCACTGTTGTTTTGCCAGTATTTCTTTGAAGGAAACCATTTTTTTATTTTTTTTATTTCACCTTTATTTAACCAGGTAGGCTTATTTTGAGAACCATGCAGTCTGTTTGGGAAGAAAGGTTTGCGCCATGGCCGATTGTACTTATCAGTATTTGTTTAAGTTTGACAATGTTCATTATGTTTATTGTTAGATAGTAATGCCACTGTAATGATGTTTTGTTTTGCAGTTGGTTTCATGTGTTTAGAGGCTTTGATGGCTTTGGAGTCCAAGTTAATCTTTTTCAAACGAGCAAATCTAAACCTGGAGCCTTTAAAAACTTTGCTATCTTTTTTATTTCTGCCTCTGAAGTTTCTCTATAAATGGGTCTATAAGTTACATTTAGTATTTTTTTGTCTTTGCTTGTTAATTATTCTTATTATTTGTATATTCTTATCAAGGGTACAGTTTATTTTATTTTATATTATGCTCCTTCCTCCATAGATCAGGTAAAGGCTAGACATCTGGAAATCCAGCCAACATGTTCTGCCCCATCTCTCTGTCTGATCTTGACAAGCAGGAAGCTCCCTGCCCTTATCAGACCAATTGTATACAATAGAGCCCGTGTGTGGCGAGTTGTTTTTCTTTATCACAGCGGAGAGAAGGACTCTCACAAAGACAGAGGTGAAAAATGAGCTCAGGTGAGTAGACCTTCTGAACTTTTTGATAAATTCTTAGACTTTTGTGTCTCTTGTGCTTCTTTGCAATTACATTTGAGTTTTTTGTGATATTGCTTTTGGAATATTGTTATTTGATACTTCACAGCTGTAATTGTGCATTATGACGTTGAAGAATCTGCTACACTGTTAGCATTATGATGTGGAAGAATCTGGTACACTTACTATTATTGTGCTTCTCTTATGACCAAGTAAATGTTTAAGAAAACTATGATGACTTAATTCAAAGTATATTCAACCATACCAATGTTCATATCAAACTTGTGAAGAGATTACTATCATTTCATATACATAATTAAAAGTTTGCAATTTCGTAGTCAGTCTACCAGATGCTACATTCAATCAGTTCAACAATATGATGACTCTTACTTACCTGATTAGTTTAATGCGAAATGTGTTAGTCATATTTTAGTCATATTATTTAGCAGCAACAGTTAGTCAAATAACTTGTATCTATCAAGGGAGATGGAGCCCCGTAAAGCATAAGGTCATGTTTTTCATGGAAAGACTGATTTGAACATGGATGGATAAAACACATTTACAACATATTACATATTGGTTTGATTTGCAATATGAGGCTTTTATTAGTGGCATTGCACCTGTGAAAATCTCCCTATTTCCATCATCCTCTTTTAGCCGAGGACCTGCTCATCATCTATGAGGTGGAGGCAGAGCAGTGGGCTGTATACCTGCGCTCTATCTTCGCCGGGCCCGTCTGGGAGGGAGGGATCTGTTGCTACGACATCGCCACAGTGACCAGCCGGCGGGAGGACTTTCTGCGACTGGGCCAGTACAAGGTCAAGCTGTTAATCCTGTCCAAGGGAATGCTAGAGGGCCTGTGCCAGCTCCGCCGCTTCTTCCTGGCCCGGGTGCTGAAGCCTGCGGCCCACGTGGTGGTGCTTCTGTGTGGGGTAGACAGCCTGGCGCCCCTCCTGGAGGTGGTGCCCCTCAAGGGAGACGAGTGTCTGCAGATATCCAGCGAGCAAGACGCCCATGAGTACCTGTCGGCTGTGACCGATATTGTGCAGAGAGGTACAGGGGAAGGGGAGGGCAGAGAGAGGGATCGTGGGAGGTTGGGTGCAGTGTAGAGGGTCAGCAAAATAGTTATTTTATGCTTATTCAATAATGAATTATACATTAATAATTGTATTCATTCCTGAGGCAACAAGTGGGAGGTAGGTGCGTGGATCAGACAACCAGTCAGTCAGTATCTGGTGTTACCACTATTTGCCTCATGCAGCGCGACACATCTCCTTCGCATGAAGTTGATCAGGCTGTTGATTGTAGTCTGTGGAATGTTGTCCCACTCCTCTTCAATGGCTGTGCGAAGTTGCTGAATATTAGCGGGCTCTGGAGCGTACACATCGATCCAGAGCATCCCAAACATTGTTAATGGATGACATTTCTGGTGAGTATGCAGACCATGGAAGAACTGGGACAGGTTTGAGGAATTGTGTACAGAACCTTGCGACAGGGCTGTGCATTATCATGCTGAAACATTAGGTGATGGCGGCGGATGAATGGTATGACGAAGGGCCTCAGGATCTCATCACAGTATATCTGTGCATTCAAATTTCCATTGCTAAATGGCAATCGGGTTCGTTGTCCATAGTTTATGCCTGCCCATACCATAACCCCAGCGCCACCATGGGGCACTCTGTACACAACGTCGAGATCAGAAAACCTCTCGCCCACATGACGCCATACACGTGGTCTGCGGTTGTGAGGCCGGGTCGGATGTACTGCCAAATTCTCTAAAATGATGTTGGAGGCAGGTTATGGTAAGGTAGAGAAAATAACATTCAATTCTCTGTCAACAGCTCTGGTGGACATTCCTGTAGTCAGCATGCCAATTGCTTATGTTGTGTGACAAAGCTGCACATTTTAGAGTAGCCTTTTATTGTCCCCAACAGAAGGTGCACCTGTGTCATGATCATGATGTTTAATCAGATTCTTGATATGCCACACCTGTCAGGTGGATGTATTATCTTGACAAATAGGAAATGCTCACTCATAAGGATCTAAACAAATTTGTACACAAGTTTAGAGATGGTTTTTATGCATATGCAACATTTCTGGGATATTTTATTTCAGCTCATGAAACATGGGTACAACACTTTACCTGTTTCGTTTTCTGTTTTTGTTCAGTGTGTGTGTGTGTGTATATATATATATATATATTGGTTAGGCCAGGGTGTGACTAGGGTGGGCATTCTAGTTTCTTTATTTCTATGTTTTCTATTTCTTTGTGTTTGGCCGGGTGTGGTTCTCAATCAGAGGCAGCTGTCTATCGTTGTCTCTGATTGAGAACCATACTTAGGTATCCCTTTTTTCCACCGGTCTTTGTGGGAAGTTAACTTTGTTTGATGGCACATTACCTTAAGCTTCACGGTTTGTTTTGTTTTGTTGGCGACATCTACTATTAAAAGTATGCACGCTCACCACGCTGCACCTTGGTCCTCTTTTTTTCAACGGCCGTGACAGAACTTCCCACCACCAACAAAGGACCAAGCAGCGTGGCCAGGAGAGGCAGCCCCCCAAAAGAGCCGAGGATGGAACCAGAGCCAGTCGGGGTGAACTTGGAGGGCAGCGAAGGTAGTGAAGCAGAGACAGTGAAGGAGTTGATGGGAGATTGGAGGAGAGAGCTATGAGAGAGCTGCTGTGTTGGTGCTTGAGGCACGACATTCGCCCTACGGAGTGTGTCCTCGGGTTGATGTCACCTGAGTCAGCTCTTCATACTAGTCCTGGTGAAGACTGTGCCAGCCCCACGCACCAGGCCTCCTGTGCGCCTCCCCAGCCCTGCACGTCTTGTGCCAGCTTGGCGCTCCAGACCTCCAGTGCGCCTCCACAGCCCGGTGAATCCTGCGCCGGCTCTACGCACGGTTTCCCCAGTTCGCCAGGAGAACCTAGTGCGGCCTGTTCCAGCTCCCCACACGTGCCGGGCTAGAGTGGGCATTCAGCCTGGAAGAGTGGTGCCAAGGCTACGCACCAGATCTCCAGTGCTCCCCCACAGCCTGGTTCATCCTGTGCCTCCTCCACAGACCAGGCCTCCAGTAGGTCTCCCCAGCCTGGTTCATCCCATGCCTCCTCCACGGACCAGGCCTCCAGCGATGGTCTTCAGTCCGGGGCCTCCAGCGACGGTCTCCAGTCCGGGGCCTCCAGCGACGGTCTCCAGTCCGGGGCCTCCAGCGACGGTCTCCAGTCCGGGGCCTCCAGCGACGGTCTCCAGTCCGGGGCCCCCAGCGACGGTCTCCAGTCCGGGGCCCCCAGCGACGGTCTCCAGTCCGGGGCCCCCAGCGACGGTCTCCAGTCCGGGGCCCCCAGCAACGGTCTCCAGTCCGGGGCCCCCAGCGACGGTCTCCAGTCCGGGGCCCGCTACGAGGGTCCCCGCACCAGAGGTGCCACCAAAATGGGGGGAGCCAGAGGCGGAGGGGGGGTCTACGTCCCGCACCAGAGCCGCCGCCGTAAAGGAGGCCCACCTGGACCCTCCCCTTTAGAGTCAGGTTTTGCGGCCGGAGTCCGCACCTTTGGGGGGGGGGGGGGGGGGATGTCATGCCCTGGCCATAGAGAGGCTTTTATTCTCTATTTTGGTTAGGCCAGGGTGTGACTAGGGTGGGCATTCTAGTTTCTTTATTTCTATGTTTTCTATTTCTTTGTGTTTGGCCGGGGGTGGTTCTCAATCAGAGGCAGCTGACTATCGTTGTCTCTGATTGAGAACCATACTTAGGTAGCCCTTTTTTCCACCGGTCTTTGTGGGAAGTTAACTTTGTTTGATGGCACATTGCCTTAAGCTTCACGGTTTGTTTTGGTTTTGTTTTGTTGGCGACATCTACTATTAAAAGTATGTACACTCACCACGCTGCACCTTGGTCCTCTTTTTTCAATGGCCGTGACAGTGTGTGTATATACTGTATATATGGTGGGTATTATATATGGTGGGTACTGTAGTTGGAATTGTTGAATGCACAATTATCACAGTAAATCTGTGATAATTTGACTAATGGCGCTGGAAGAAGTGGCAGGCGCCCGTAAAACTGCTAACAAATTGTGCTATGTTTTTTTTGTTGCATTATTTGTAACTTATTTTGTACATAATGTTTCTGCCACCGTATCTTACGGCAAAAAAGAGCCTCTGGATATCAGGACAGTGATCACTCACCTCGGATTAGACAAAGATTTTGTCTTCAATAAGCAGGACGCACAGGATGTACATCAGACACCCGACAAGCCAACATCCCCATCATTGGCAAGAGAAAGAGACGCAGGTACAGAGGACACAGAGCGGGGTGCCTCGTAAGGATCCGCAGATGGCGAGTGGGATAGCTGCCGTTCTCGTCAATATTACTTGCCAACGTACAATCATTGGACAATAAATTAGATGAGGTACGATCATGAATATCCTACCAACAGGACATCAAAAATTGTAACATCTTATGTTTCACGGAATCATGGCTGTTAAATGTGCAACCAGAGGGAAAGAAATTCTAGATCACCTGTACTCCCCACAGAGACGCGTACAAAGCTCTCCCTCGCCCTCCATTTGGTAAATCTGACCACAACTCTATCCTCCTGATTCCTGCTTAAAGCAAAAATTAAAGCAGGAAGCACCAGTGACTCGGTCTATAAAAAAGTGGTCAGATGAAGCAGATGCTAAACTACAGGACTGTTTTGCTATCACAGACTGGAATATGTTCCGGGATTCTTCCGATGGCATTGAGGATTACACCACATCAGTCACTGGCTTTATCAATAAGTGCATCGAGGACATCACCCCCACAATGACTGTGTACATACCCAACCAGATACCATGGATTACAGGCAACATTCACACTGAGCTAAAGGGTAGAGCTGCCGCTTTCAAGGTGCGGGACTCTAACCCGGAAGCTTATAAGAAATCCTGCTATGCCCTCCAACGAACCATCAAACAGGCAAAGCGCCAATACAGGGCTAAGATTGAATCGTACTACACCGGCTCTGACGCTCGTCTTATGTGGCAGGGCATACAAACTATTACAGACTACAAAGGGAAGCACAGCCGCAAGCTGCCCAGTGACGCAAGCCTACCATACGAGCTAAATCACTTCTATGCTCGCTTCGAGGAAAGCAACACTGCGGCATTATTGAGAGCATCAGCTGTTCTGGACGACTGTGTGATCACACTCTCCGTAGCAAACGTGAGAAACACCTTTAAACAGGTTAACATTCACAAGGCCGCGGGGCCAGACGGATTACCAGGCTGTGTGCTCTGGGTATGTGCTGACCAACTGGCAGGTGTCTTCATGGAAATGTTCAATATGTCCCTGATTGAGTCCGTAATACCAACATGTTTCAAGCAGACCACCATAGTCCATGTGCCCCAAAACACTAAGGCAACCTGCCTAAATGACTACAGACCCGTAGCACTCACTTCCATAGCCATGAAGTGCTTTGAAAGGCTGGTAAATGGCTCACATTAACACCATTATCCCAGAAACCCTAGACCCACTCCAATTTGCACACCGCCCAAACAGATCCACAGATGATGCAATCTCTATTGCACTCCACACTGCCTTTTCCAACCTGGACAAAAGGAACACCTACATGAGAATGCTATTCATTGACGACAGCTCAGCGTTCAACACCACAGTACCTTCAAAGCTCATCACTAAGATAAGGATCCTTGAACTAAACACCTCCCTCTGCAATTGGATCCTGGACTTCCTGACGGGCCACCCCCAGGTGGTGAGGCTAGGTAGCAACACATCTGCCACACTGATCCTCAACACTGGATCCCCTCACGGGTGCGTGCTCAGTCCCCTCTTGTACTCCCTGTTCACCCATGACTACGTGGCCAGACACGACTCCAACACCATCATTAAGTTTGCAGACGACACAACAGTGGTAGGCATGATCACCGACAATGACGAGACAGCCTAAGGGAGGTGGTCAGAGACCTGGCCGGGTGGTGCCAGAATAACAACCTCTCCCTCAATGTAACCAAGACTAAGGAGTTGATTGTGGACTACAGGAAAAGGAGGACCGAGCACACCCCCATTTTCATTGACGGGGATGTAGTGGAGCAGGTTGAGTTTCAAGTTCCTTGGTGTCCACATCACCAACAAACTAGAATGGTCCAAACAATCCAAGACAGTCGTGAAGAGGGCACGACAAAACCTCAGGAAACTAAAAAGATTTGGCATGTGTCCTCAGATCCTCAAAAGGTTCTACAGCTGCAACATCGAGAGCATCCTGACTGGTTGCATCACTGCCTGGTACGGCAACTGCTCGGCCTCCGACCGCAAGGCACTACAGAGGGTAGTGCGTACAGCCCAGTACATCACTGGGGCCAAGCTGCCTGCAATCCAGGACCTCCACAACAGGCGGTGTCAGAGGAAGGCCCGAAAAATTGTTAAAGAACTCAGCCACCCCAGTCATAGACTGTTCTCTCTACTACTGCATGGCAAGCGGTACCAGAGTCTAGGATCAAAAGGCTTCTCGACAGCTTTTACCCCCAAGCCATAAGTCTCCTGAACAGGTAATCAAATGGTTACCCAGGCTATTTGCATTGTGTGTCAACCCCCCCCCCCCCCCTCGATACTGTTATAGCCTCGTTATTGTTCACTGTCTTTTTGCTGTTGCTTTTATTTCTTATCTATTGTTGACCTAATACCTATTTTTTGCTTAAGAATTGAACTGTTGGTTTTGGCCTGTAAGTAAGCATTTCACTGTAAGATCTACACATGTTGTATTCGGCGCACGTGACAAATAAACTTTGATTTGATTTTAAATCCAACAGATGATCATGATATACAAGTGAATGTAAAAGTCATAGTTCTGTAACGTAATAACTGAAATAAACCAAATAGAGAAGCATTTAATGATCATTCCCGTTGCCTACTAGTTGACTTGATTGCTTCCGGACATGGCTGCGAGGTGAAAAGTTGTGGCTACCTACAGTTGAAGTCAGAAGTTTACATACACTTAGGTTGGAGTCATTAAAACTCGTTTTTCAACCACTCCACAAATTTCTTGTTAACAAACTATTGTTTTGGTAAGTCGGTTAGGACATCTACTTTGTGCATGACACTAGTAATTTTTCCAACAATTGTTTACAGACAGATTAATTCACTGTATCACAATTCCAGTGGGTCAGAAGTTTACATACACTAAGTTGACTGTGCCTTTTAAACAGCTTGGAAAATTCCAGAAAATTATGTCATGGATTTAGAAGCTTCTGATAGGCTAATTGACATCATTTGAGTCAATTGGAGATGTACTTGTGGATGTATTTCAAGGCCTACCTTCAAACTCAGTGCCTCTTTGCTTGACATCATGGGAAAATCAAAAGAAATCAGCCCCAAAAAATTGTAAACCTCCACAAGTCTGGTTCATCCTTGGGAGCAATTTCCAAATGCCTGAAGGTACCACGTTCATCTGTACAAACAATAGTACGCAAGTATAAACACCATGGGACCACGCAGCCATCATACCGCTCAGGGAGGAGCTGTCTCCTAGAGATTAACGTAACTTCACAAAATAGATGGCATCATGAGGGAGGAAAATTATGTGGATATATTGAAGCAACATCTCAAGACATCAGTCAGGAATTTTAAGCTTGGTCGCAAATGGGTCTTCCAAATGGACAATGTGTCACGTGTCTGACCTTATTTCCTTTGTTTAGTCTTTATTTAGTTGGTCAGTACGTGAGTTGGGTGGGTATTATCTATGTTGTCTGTTTCTATGTGGGGTTTTCTCGTTTGGCCTGATATGGTTCTCAATCAGAGGCAGCTGTCATTCATTGTCTCTGATTGGGAACCATATTTAGGTAGCCTGTTTGGTATTGTGGGTTGTAGGTTATTGTCTATGTTATGTTGCATGTTAGCACAGTGTTTCTATAGCGGTCATGTTCGTCTTATTCATTTTGTTGTTTTTGTTTGTGTTCTTCTTAAATTTAGAAATATGTATTCAAACCACGTTGCGCTTTGGTCCACTTCTTACGACGATCGTGACAGAATAACCCACCAAAAAAGGACCAAGCAGCGTGGTAACGGGCAGGAGCAGGAGAGGCAGCGATGTCAGTATTTCTGGACATGGGAGCAAAATCTGGACTATACAACTTGGGAAGAGATAGACAGGTGGGCGGTCGACCCAGGGAGAGTGCCGGAGCCCGCCTGGGATTCGCTGGAGCAGTGCGAGTAGATTTACAGGAGAATGGAGTTGGCGAAACGAGCACGGCGGCGCGGTAGGAAGCCCGAGAGGCAGCCCCAAAAATGTCTTGGGGGGGGCACACGGGGAGTGTAAGATGGTGCCAGCCCTGCTCTCCAGACAGCCAGTGGGATATCCTGCACCGGCGTTGCACACTGTGTCTCCCGTATGTCTGCACAGCCCAGTGCGTCCTGTGCCTGCGCCCCGCATGTGCCGAGCTAGAGTTACCATCCAGCCCGGACGGGTTGTGCAGGCCATTAGCTCGAGACCTCCAGTGCGTCTTCACGGTCCGGTCTATCCAGTACCACCAGTGCCAACACCACGCACCAGGCTTCCTGTGCATCTCCAGAGCCCTGTAAGCCCTGTTCCTCCCCCCCAGCACTCGCCCAGTGGTGCGTGTCCCCAGTCCGGTACCACCAGGTCCGGCACCACGCACCAGGCTTACTGTGCGTATCCAGGGTCCAGTATTCCCTGTTCCTGCTCCCCGCACTCGCCCAGTGGTGCGTGTTCCCAGCCCGGTACCACCAGTTCTGGCACCACGCACCAGGCCTACAGTGCGCCTCGGCAAGTCTGAGCTGCCCGTCTGCCCAGCGCCGTCTGAGCTGCCCGTCTGAGCTGCCCGTCTGCCCAGCGCCGTCTGAGCTACCCGTCTGCCCAGTGCCGTCTGAGCTGCCCGTCTGCCCAGCGCCGTCTGAGCTGCCCGTCTGCCCAGCGCCGTCTGAGCTGCCCGTCTGCCCAGCGCCGTCTGAGCTGCCCGTCTGCCCAGCGCCGTCTGAGCTGCCCGTCTGCCCAGCGCCGTCTGAGCTGCCCGTCTGCCCAGCGCCGTCTGAGCTGCCCGTCTGCCCAGCGCCGTCTGAGCTGCCCGTCTGTCCAGCGCCGCCTGAGCCGCCCGTCTGTCCTGAGCCGTCCGCCAGTCAGGAGCTGCCAGAGCCGCCCGCCAGTCAGGAGCTGCCAGAGCCGCCCGCCAGTCAGGAGCTGCCAGAGCCGCCCGCCAGTCAGGAGCTGCCAGAGCCGCCCGCCAGTCAGGAGCTGCCAGAGCCGCCCGCCAGTCAGGAGCTGCCAGAGCCGCCCGCCAGTCAGGAGCTGCCAGAGCCGCCCGCCAGTCAGGAGCTGCCAGAGCCGCCCGCCAGTCAGGAGCTGCCAGAGCCGCCCGCCAGTCAGGAGCTGCCAGAGCCGCCCGCCAGTCAGGAGCTGCCAGAGCCGCCCGCCAGTCAGGAGCTGCCAGAGCCGCCGGCCAGTCAGGAGCTGCCAGAGCCGCCCGCCAGTCAGGAGCTGCCAGAGCCGCCCGCCAGTCAGGAGTTGCCAGAGCCGTCCGCCAGTCAGGAGCTGCCAGAGCCGCCCATCAGTCATGAGCTACCTCTCAGTCATGAGCTGCCCTTCAGTCATGAGCTGCCCTTCAGTCATGAGCTGCCCTTCAGTCATGAGCTGCCCCTCAGTCATGAGCTGCCCTTCAGTCATGAGCTGCCCTTCAGTCATGAGCTGCTCTTCAGTCCGGAGCTGCACCTCAGTCCGGAGCTGCACCTCAGTCCAGAGGCGCCCCTCAGTGGAGTGGGGTCATTTAGGAGGGTCGCCGTTCCTAGGAGGCCACGGAAGCGGGGATTGACTATGGTGGAGTGGGGGCCATTTTCCAGCGCCAGAGCCGCCACCGCGGATAGATGCCCACCCAGACCCTCCCCTATAGGTGGTGTGGTGTACTGTCACGCCCTGGCCATAGTTTGCTTTGTGTGTTTTATGTTTTGGTTGGTCACGGTGTGATCTGTGTGGGCATTCTATGTTGTATGTCTGGTTTGTAGATTTCTATGTGTTTGGCCTGATATGGTTCTCAATCAGAGACAGGTGTTTTGCGTTGTCTCTGATTGGGAACCATATTTAGGTAGCCTGTTTGGTATTGTGGGTTATGAGTTATTGTCTATGTGTAGTGTTTGTGTCAGCACTATTGTTATTTAGCTTCACGGTTGTTTCTTTGTTGTTTTTGTAGTGTTCAGTTTTTTTCATTAAATAATGACGAACACTTACCTTCGCTGCGTATTGGTCCTCTGATCCTTCTCGTTTCTCCTCGTCAGATGAGGAGGACGAAGACAGCCGTGACACAATGACACCAAACATACATCCAAGTTGTGGCAAAATGGCTTAAGGACAACAAAGTCAAGGTATTGGAGTGGCCATCACAAAACCCTGACCTCAATCCTATAGAAAATGTGTGGGCTGAACTGAAAACGCGTGTGCGATCAAGGAGGCCTACAAATCTGACTCAGATACACCATCTCTGTCCGGAGGAATGGGCCGAAGGCTACCTGAAACGTTTGACCCAAGTTAAACAATTTAAAGGAAATGCTACCAAATAGTAATTTATTGTGATCCTAACTGACCTAAGACAGGGAATCTTTGCAAGGACTAAATGTCAGGAGTTGTGAAAAACTGTGTTTAAATGTATTTGGCTAAGGTGTATGTAAACGTCCGACTTCAGCTGTATATCTGTTGAATTTGATGATTTTTCAAGCAATTGCCTCAGAAACGAATTAGTGGACTTGCTGCACAGGCTACGTCCCCACAGCAATTTCCATACAACTGGGCGTTGTCAAATCACAGATAGCATATACCTGTAGCTCAAGTCAACACTCAAGTTAGTAAAGTAGCAAAGAATGGGAGGTCAGACCTCTAGCCCACCCTAACTTTAAATCAGTACATTTTTCTCTCAGCCTCATGGCAAAATATGTAGGTCACACTTTATTTTGATAGTCCAGCATGAGATTAGCTATACATCTGCACATGTTTCTCTTTGCACCATGGCAAATGTGTAGAATTTCAGGAAGTTAGCTATTTTCCCCCTCAAAATCCTGTTTCCCAAAAACAAAACAAAAATGAGGTAGTTGCCCCGGGCATCAGATGTGGACACAAAGTGTAGGAACACAATGTCCCTGACTCTAGTTAAGTGCTGCCTCTGTTAGACAGTAGCTTGGGTTCAGTTTGACCTCGGTTTCCATGAGAACACTACATATTCTGAGGAATTTGACAGTAATTATTTCCTGAGTCACTCTCTACTCTCTGCTACCCAGTAAGAGTTTTCTGAGAAATTCAAAACCATCTGCTGCCATCCATATTGTTTTTTCCCCCCTCATTGCTTAAGTGATCTAAAATGGACGGGAAGTCCAAAAGGTATGTTTGTCTGCCGGTGTGTCTCCTCATTCAAATCCTCCCTTTCCTCTTTCATCACCAGTGGCCATTATCTCTCTTTATGCAAATCCAAATATACCCTACTTAGTCTCATCCTGCTGTGACACGCACAGCCAGTTCTGGATAATCTTTGTAAACTACTGTAAAACTCAAATGTAGATTTTAAAGCAACTCAGAAATGTAGATCACTGTTGTAGATCAATGTAGTTCGCTGTTGCTTGGGATATTTGAATCTCATGATTTACGAACAAAATTGAAGCACTTGAGTCAAAATCATTTTCCAGGTGTGAGACAAAGGCCCAAAGCAACAGCAAGATGGGCAGTTGGCATTGCTGTTATGATTTTAGATGTCCTTTGTTTTATTTATTTTTGTTTTTGTGTATTTATCTTTTTATTTTATTTTTTGCATTGTTGTTTGCTGTTATCTTCTCTCTTTTCCTTTTTTCTCTTTAGTTCATTCTCTTGGTTGTTGGTGCATTGGGGGGGGGGGGGGGGGTTCTTGAGGGTGGGGAATGGAATTAATTGGGGGGGAAATTATTGGGGGGACTGTGGGAGGGGTCTTGAATGGTTTAGGGATAGCTATTGGGGAACTGTGGGGGATCTTGGACGGTTTGGCATCTGTCAACGTGCCCTTGAGCAGGGCATTGACCCTGGATGCTTCTGTGTGTCGCACTGAATGGGAGTCTGTTGGATGACTGGTATGATGTAGCTGTTGAGTGGCTTCACTGTAGGTATATTGTATGTTTCGGATATTCAATAAAAATAAATTAAAAAATCCCAGAGCTGACTAGGGAAAAATCTGTTGTTCTGCCCCTGAACAAGGCAGTTAACACACTGCTCCCCGGTAGGCCGTCATTGTAACTAAGAATGTGTTCTTAACTGGCTTGCCTAGTTAAATAAAGGTTAAAAAAAGAGAAGTTGCTCTGGAAAAGAGTGTCTGCTAATTGGCCTAAATGTAAGGCCATCTGGCACCAAATACGATGGTAGGGGAAACACTAAGTATTTAAAGTTGGATTGACTGTCGGTGGACCTTCCACAGGGCACCAGGCTGCAGCAGGGAATGTCAGTGCTGTTCCTGGGAAGTTGACAGGACCGGATCTAAAGCTGGAGTTAAACCAAAAGTTGGAGAGCAGGCAGTCTACCGGAGCCTCCAGTACCAAACCCAACACCATGCTGCTGGTCCCCTCCAGAGTTCCCTGTGGGGTGAGGCAATAACATGTCAGGAGGCAACATCAAAGCATTCAGTGACATGACTTATTCAGCCAGTCGTACATAAAATGTACTGTAACAAGATGGATGCAAACAATATAGATCCAAAAGGCATACTTTTACATTTCAAATTGGTTTTGGGGTTTTTGGTTGTTTACAGTTTTTTTTTTTTTTTTTTAAACATGTAATAGAGCTGCTTTTTAGATGGTCAGAATGTCAACCAATGTACTTTTTCTATTGTTACAGTACGTTTATGTTTTGTGTTCTCCCTCCTGTAGACGCCAGGCGAGGTGTTCATTCTTTTAAAAGATACTGTGGCCAGTAAAGATGCTGAGGTTGAGTTCAGTAGGAGTAAACAGAGGGTGAGAGTGAAACCTGTCCACTGGAACAAACACACCCTCTGTGTGAACGCAGCAGGTATGTGCAAATTCAATGGCATTGATGCTTATTGTAGAGAGTCATTCCACCTCCAAAAAGCACAAGAAATAGGATTTCGACCCTCACCGTTTCAGATTGTTATGAAATCGTTTCTATAATTGGAAACAGATTAGATGAACAGGATTCATATAATATTCAATAAATATAGTACTTAACATCTGATTTGGAACATAATTCTTCCTACCAATGAGGAAGATGTTAGGAATCGCCAAAAATGATCAAAGGGCTCCCACGGACCCCCTCCACCATACGGATAGCCCTCAGAGAGCTGCCATTTGTTACATTAAATTGACCACAGAATTTATTTTCATATTTTGGATTCCTCATGTCTTACTCAATGGTAGGAAGAAGTTTGGTCCAAATCGGATGTTGAGTACTATTTATGTTGAATCATATCTGAATCTGAGAAATTAAAAGGGCCAATTTGAGTACAATCAATTAGCTTAATTACAAGGAGAGCAAATAAAATGTCAACAAAATAATGTTCCAGGAATGCTAATCTTATCTGTTTCCAGCAACAAATAATTTCAGAACACTGGGAGGGTAGATGTCATGGGTGCTGAAATGACATGGAATGACCCTAGAGCGACTTGATGACCTTGTCAAAGAGCACACAACAAAACACCATGGTTTCTAAAATGATGATGCGCAATGCTTATGAAACAAGTTTATATAATTTGTTTTCCTGTTGCAGACTTCCAAGCAGGAAGTGTGGGCGTAACACTGTACTGTAGTGGGGTGGCGATGGGGAAGGCCCATCTGCAGTACTACAGCAGCATGGAGGAGATGGCTCGCCTTCTGACCAGGGTGGCAGACCCTGTGGACTTCATGTGCCAGGTACAGTTGAAGTCGGAAGTTTACATACACCTTAGCCAAATACATTTAAACTCAGTTTTTCACAATTCCTGACATTTAATCCTCGTAAAAATTCCCTGTCTTAGGTCAGTTAGGATCACCACTTTATTTTAAGGATGTGAAATGTCAGAATAATAGTAGAGAGAATGATTTATTTCAGCTTTTATTTCTTTCATCACATTCCCAGTGGGTCAGACGTTTACATACACTAATTTATTATTTGGTAGCATTGCCTTTAAATTGTTTAACTTGGGTCAAATGTTTCGGGTAGCCTAACACAAGCTTCTCACAATAAGTTGTGTGAATTTTGGCCCATTCCTCCTGACAGAGCTGTTGTAACTGAGTCAGGTTTATAGGCCTCCTTGCTTACACACACTTTTTCAGTTCTACCCACAAATTTTCTATAGGATTGAGGTCAGGGCTTTGATGGCCACTCCAATACCGTGACTTTGTTGTCCTTAAGCCTCCCGGGTGGCGCAGTGGTCTAGGGCACTGCATCGCAGTGCTAGCTGCGCCACCAGAGTCTCTGGGTTCGCGCCCAGGCTGGGCTGGGTTCGCGCCCAGACTCTGTCGCAGCCGGCCGCAACCGGGAGGTCCGTGGGGCGACGCACAATTGGCATAGCGTCGTCCGGGTTAGGGAGGGTTTGGCCGGTAGGGATATCCTTGTCTCAGTATGTAAAATGTAATGAAATGTAAAAAAAAAAATGTAATAAAATGTATGTACTCTACTGTAAGTCGCTCTGGATAAGAGCGTCTGCTAAATGACTAAAATGTAAATGTTAAGCCATTTTGCCACAACTTTGGAAGTATGCTCGGGGTCCATTTGGAAGACCCATTGTCCATTTGGAAGACCCATTGTGACCAAGCTTTAACTTCCTGACTGATGTTTTGAGATTTTGCTTCAATATATCCAAAGAATTTTCCTCCCTCATGATGCCATCTATTTTGTGAAGTGCATCAGTCCCTCCTGCAGCAAAGCACCCCCAACAACATGATGCTGCCACCCTCGTGCTTCACGGTTGGGATGGTGTTCTTCGGCTTGCAAGCATCCCCCTTTTTCCTCCAAACATAACAATGGTTATTATGGCCAAACAATTATATTTTTGTTTCATCAGTCCAGAGGACATTTTTCCAAAAAGTATGATCTTTGTCCCTATGTGCAGTTGCAAACCGTAGTCTGGCTTTTTTATGGCGGTTTTGGAGCAGTGGCTTCTTCCTTGCTGAGCAGCCTTTCAGGTTATGTCGATATAGGACTCGTTTTACTGTGGATATAGATACTTTTGTACCTGTTTCCTCCAGCATCTTCACAAGGTCCTTTGCTGTTGTTCTGGGATTGATTCGCACTTTTCTCACCAAAGTACGTTCATCTCTAGGAGACAGAACGCGTCTCCTTCCTGAGCGGTATGACAGCTGCGTGGTCCCATGGGGTTTATACTTGCGTACTATTGTTTGTACAGATGAACGTGGTACCTTCAGGCATTTGGAAATTGCTCCCAAGGATGAACCAGACTTGTGGAGGTCTACAATTTTTTTCTGAGGTCTTGGCTGATTTCTTTTGATTTTCCCATGATGTCAAGCAAAGAGGCACTGAGTTTGAAGGTAGGCCTTGAAATACATCCACAGGTACACCTCCAATTGACTCAAATTATGTAAACTAGCCTATCAGAAGCTTCTAAAGCCATGAAATAATTTTCTGGAATTTTCCAAGATATTTAAAGGCACAGTCAACTTAGTGTATGTAAACTTCTGGCCCACTGGAATTGTGATACAGTGAATTATAAGTGAAATAATCTGTCTGTAAACAATTGTTGGAAAAATTACTTGTCATGCACAAAGTAGACGTCCTAACCGACTTGCCAGAACTATAGTTTGTCAGCAAGAAATTTGTGGAGTGGTTGAAAAACGAGATTTAATGACTCCAACCTAAGTGTATGTAAACGTCCGACTTCAACTGTACCTGAATTCTTCCAATAGAAACTCAAATTTCCAACTGTTGGACTAACGATTACACTGTAGATTAGCTAGATGAAGGAAAGCGTGTGCAAGGAGGTATCGAATGTGTCAATGTCTGTCACCTTGATTACTCAAAATACGTTGTAAACTTTCATTCGTGATTGGTAAAGGGAAAATTTGAGTATAATGTAGTAGCCTAAACCTATCGCTGTTACATTGAGCTGGGTGAATTGAATATGAATGACAGTCATCCAATTTGCCTTAATAGAAATAAGGCAGTGCTCATGAAAAAATGTATCATCCTCCCTCGTCTTAAAAGGCACCGACCGCCACTGATTTTGAAGCCCATGCGTACACCAATTCAATGCTTTTATATGTGTGGGGATGAGTACAAATAACTCAAATGTAAATGTACAGGAGAGCACACTATACAACTCAAATGATTTATCAATTTATGACTGAACCGTTTCATTGGAGGATTTGCAGAAAGGGTTTAGAGAGGAACATAAAGCATGTAAGGTAAACAACATGCATTCATTTAAACACATTTGAGAGACTAATTCATGGAATGAATCAGCATATTCCTGCTGCCGTTGATGTTGTTTACTTCCTCTCTTTGAAAGCCAGCTGACTGCAACTCAGTTTAAAAAGCCAATTGATTATGCACATGAACACTTACGTTGATTAGACCTAATTTGCTGAAGTTTCAACCCTTTGAGTCAGTCCTGTTCAAGCTGCCAAAATTGGGTTTTCTTTTTTGAGAAAAAGGGAATGAATTAAAAAGTTTATAAAAAAATCTTAGGATCAGGAAGGCATCAAAATTAGACACTTCAAAACAGAAAACACTGAGTATACCAAGCATTAGGAACACATTCCTAATATTAATTCACATGTCTAGCACTTGACATAGCTGAAATTACTTGACTATGACAGTGTGCTAGAAACTTTCCCAAAATTCCTCAGGAATATAGGTGGGAAGATTCCCAGAATCAAGACGCATTAGCAGAAGAACTTTTTGGTGAAAGTGACCAGAATTTTGCAACCCTTTGCTCATGCATCCTGTCCTGTGATCTCAGTCTCTTCAGGTGTCCTCGGTAGAGCAGCTGGACCAAAGGCTGTCCTCCATGCTGTTGGAAGCCATGCCCTCCACAGGCTTCCAGGGACTGCAGGGAGAGGACCCACCCGAAGGGGGTAAGTGTTCTGTTGTCTGTACCCCCTCGACAATCCAGTCAATTGAATGATCTGCTGACATTCATATTTTATGTTATATGATATTTAAATATCAATGTATGAGTAAATACGTCTATAATACATCTATGCATTTCCCATTTTGAATCTGACAACCAAATGTTGAAGTTGAACTGTAGTTTGTAAGTAATCCTGAATCCTAACTCGACATCTGTGCAGTAACTTTGTGATAAATACTGTTGTGTAAGTGTAACGGATGTGAAATGGCTAGCTAGTTAGCGGGCACGCGCTAATAGCATTTCAATCAGTTACGTCACTTGCTCTGAAACCTAGAAGTAGTGTTGCCCCTTGCTCTGCAAGGGCTGCGGCTTTTGTGGAGCGATGGGTAATGACGCTTCGTGGGTGACCGTTGTTGATGTGTGCAGAGGGTCCCTGGTTCGCGCCCGTGTCGGGGCGAGGGGACAGACGTAAAGTTATACTGTTACATTGGTGCCGTGACCCGGATCACTGGTTGCTGCAGAAAAAAAGGAGGTTGAAAGGGGGGTGAGTGTAACGGATGTGAAATGGCTAGCTAGTTAGCGGGTATATGCTAATAGCGTTTCAATCAGTTACGTCACTTGCTCTGAAACCTAGAAGTAGTGTTGCCCCTTGCTCTGCAAGGGCCGCGGCTTTTGTGGAGCGATGGGTAACGACGCTTCGTGGGTGACCGTTGTTGATGTGTGCAGAGGGTCCCTGGTTCGCACCCGTGTCGGGGCGAGGGGACAGACGTAAAGTTATACTGTTACATAGGCTGTTGACCAGGCACTATCTGAACTACAGTCTGCCTTAATTGTATTACAGAAAAACTTAATTGACCTGAAATTAGTATTGAATGCAGGTTAAACGAAGTTGATGTTCTCTAGAGCAGTGGTTCCCAAACTCAATCTCCCAATCTCAGTCTTAAATAATTCCAATAATTTTCTACACGGAGTCTGTGCCTGTATTTAGTTTTCATGCTAGCGAGGGCCGAGAATCCACTCTCACATACTGTACACTACCGTTCAAAAGTTTGAGGTCACTTAGAAATGGCCTTGTTTTTGTCCATTTAAAATAACATAAAATTGATCAGAAATACAGTGTAGACATTGTTAATGTTGTAAATGGCTAATTATTTTATGGAATATCTACATAGACATACAGCGGCTCGTTATCAACAACCATCACTTCTGTGTTCCAATGGCACGATGTGTTAGCTAATCCAAGTGTATCATTTTAAAAGGCTAATGGATCATTAGAAAACCCTTTTGTAACTATTTAAAGCACAGCTGAAAACTGTTCTGATTAAATAAGCAATAAAACTGGCATCAGCATCTCAAAATGGCCAGAAACAAATAACTTTCTTCTGAAACTCGTCAGTCTATTCTTGTTCTGAGAAATTAAGGCTATTCCATGCGAGGAATCTTGTACAACGTTGTGTACTACTCCCTTCACAGAACAGTGCAAACTAACTCAAACCAGAATAGAAAGAGGAGTGGGAGGCCCCGGTGCACAACTGAGCAAGAGTACAAGTACATTAGAGTGTCTAGTTTGAGAAACAGATGCCTCACAAGTCCTCAACTGGCAGCTTCATTAAATAGTACCCGCAAAACACCAGTCTCAACGTAAACAGTGAAGAGGCGACTCCGGGATCCTGGCCTTCTAGGCAGAATTGCAAAGACAAAGCCATATCTCAGACTGGCCAATAAAAAGAAAAGATTAAGATGGGCAAAAGAACACAGACACTGGACAGTGGAACTCTGCCTAGAAGGCCAGCATCCCGCAGTTGCCTCTTCACTGTTGATGTTGAGACTGATGTTTTGCAGGTACTGGTTGGCCCTCTTTAGTAAGGATGTTAGTTACAGTGGGACTTTTTGTAATAGGGCTTTGGTCTCTACTGAGTTAGGTAAATCAGCTTTGTTCCACAATAAGGTGCACGAAAACAATCTTCAACATGTTCTTACATTTGATGTTCTGGTGCCACTATGGCAATTGAGGACCTTATTACTGATTAATGTGTTTGTTTTTTAGGACTGTTTTTCTTTCTGCTTGCATTTTGTATTTATTTTGATGTGTGTATTTTCTGTAATTTCTGTAAAAGAGACATTGATCTCAGTATGACTCCCTGATAAAATAAAGGTTGAATAAAACTTGAATATGCATACACATCTCAAACTAGAATATCTATCTGATTACATTTTAGGATGGTTTCTGTCTGCACCTAATAATAACCCACTTAAACATCTCCTACCATAACCAGAGACGCTCCCAGAGGACGTGCCGTCACTTCTCCACTTTGCAGCCCAGAACGGGTTTAAAGACGTCTCCGGTGTGTTGCTACAATGTCCTGGGGCGAAAAGAGCTCTGTGCACAACTAACCGCCATGGTCAGACGCCCGCTGAGATCGCCCAACATAATGGCCACGATGAGCTCCATGTAGTGCTGCAGCAGACCCTGGTAAGTACATGCCTCGGGTCTGAGTAGGAGTGCTGATCTAGGATCAGGTTCCCCGCCTGTCCATGTAACCTTATTTGTTGCTCTCTAAAAGGCAAAACATACTCTGAGAAACTTTGTGAATACGGGCTCAGCTTTCCTAAAACATGCGTTTGGAACATGTCTGTACTGTAATGTGTGGTTATTGTCCTGCACGGGCAGCCTAGTACAATGGGTACCATGCACTCCCATTACAAGAATTCATAACATTCTCATTCTCTCAAATTACAAAATAATTTAATCATGTATGATTTATTACTATATATTATTACATCTGGGCACCAGACCAGTATTGAAGAAGAAAAAAAGACTTATGAAAAAATACATTATTGCTAAAATAACTCATAAGACTAAAATTAGTATAGTAATAATTGATTAACCTGAAGGTATGAACTTTTTTAAGAATCAATTGGAGTTCCTTACCAGAATAACAAGACAACACAACTACTTGATTTAATTACAGTCAAGGTATTTACAAAACATAATGAGAATGATCATGGAAAGGTGGGAAATGGAATGAAAGATGAGAAGAGAAGACCTGAATATTAAGGATGTTTTACTCCGTCTGTGAGAAAAGTCTGCTGCCTCTGTTGTTCAGGCCGCATGGAAAGAGCAAAAGGGAAGATGGTTGTCTCTTTTCTTGTTGCTCTTTTTCTCTCTGAGTTGGGTGGTTCCTTTGGGTTGTGTCCCTTGTTCCTCTGTTTGTTGGCTCTTTCCTCGAGTTGCAGAGACTGTGCCCTGATTGTGTTCTCCTTATGTCCTTGAAGAAGGTTAGCTTAAGTGTACCGTTCAGGCTACACTAACTCTTTGAGTCTTAAGTCTTTGGTAGGCCTGCAAAAAGGGAGGTTATTTGCCCTCCTTGAGGAGCTGCTGATCCCAGAGCAGGGCAGAGAGGTCCAGGATAAGAAGTCCAGGAAAGAAGAGAGTGAGGGAAAGACTTTTATCACCCAGAGAGTGGGTCCTTGGAGAAGTCAATTTAAGCTATAATAGTCCAGCATTATAGACAGTACAGTATTATGTTCAACATTGCTTAACATATGACATTAAAACGACATCGCTACAATGATTTATTCACTTTGAAAGTAGCTAATGGCTCTGTGTCAGCAGCCCAAGCTTTGGGTTTCTCTTCCGAGTGACAGCCATTTTCATAACAGAAAGAAACATCAAATTCTTCTCTGAGATGGCTACTCGTCAAAGCTACTGCAACTGGACGAGCTGCTGAAAACCTGCATGTCAAGAAGGTGAACAACAAAGACAGCAGTGTACTCAGGAATGCACTTAACCAGGGGCGGTACAGAGACATTCCATAAATAATAAACATGGCAGTAGAGGTGGAAGGAGGCTGGTGGAAGCCTTAGGAGTACTGGGTCACCTCATCCTCCAGGGCCGCCACTCTCTCCATCCTTTCATCCCCCAACCTCGCCACTTTTTACCCTTTTCCCCCTGATGGGTAATGGAAAAGCACATTGCTCATTTGCATCCTTCTGCTCCCCCTTATCCTCCCTCTCTCCTCTTTTCTAATCTGTCACTCCTGTGCCTCCTATAAGTCTTCTGGTCGCAACACCCCGGTGGAGGATTACAAGGCCTGTGTTTGTTCATGTTCTCGGGGAGAGAGTAGTGTGGGTCGTCGGCATACATTAGAACAATTATGCGATGCCTAATGCAGAAACTTCTTGCGTAATGGCATGTTTTTTTTTTCTCATAATATGGTGAGAGCCTCGCCTGGCTCAACCCCCATCTCTCTGCGATATGAAAGGAGTGGGGGGTGCGCCGTTTACTCACTAATGACAAGCAATCCAAATGTAATCGGTAGGCTATGCATCTGTACATCTGTATGTCCATTAGCTAAACCCAGAGGAGCTTGCCTTTTTATGATGCATGCTCTCCGCAATGGAAATCACATTAGCCAGTGAAGACAGCAAATGATTTAGAATATACTGTACTGGAATAGGCACCCCAATGGTGCAACATCTTAAACAATAAAGAGATGCAGCATTTTCAGCAGAGCCTATCCTCAAAAGGTCTATTGGGTTCTACAGTATTTATACACCAATTCCATGACTGATATTGAACAAATTATAATATTCATTCACTCTCATTGTCAGCACGTTGCAGAATAATGAATTCCTTACCAGTAATACCAACACACAAGAGGCAAACAGAAAAACAGAAATGAGATGTAGAGATGGGCCTGTGTTTACAGGCTCGTGAGTAGCAAACAGAGACCCAACCTAGGCTCACCTGTATCCACATCAACTGTGCCTGCCCGGGATATATACTTTTTTTTTTAAACAAAGAGTATAACAATAATAGTTAAATGTACACCGTCATAGTAGGAGTTAATTGAAACTGTAAATTGCCACCCTCTCCTGAAAGTCAACGGTACTAGAAAACAGCCTTGCCTTATGCTTCCCCTAGCCTTATCCTTGTCTACCACAACTAGTCTAGTAAAGACTGGGTTCCTTTCAGGAGTGTAGCTGCTTCTCCCCGTGTCTCCAGACAGAGAAGCAGATTCCCCAATGGGAGACTTAGACACTACAACAGCTGAGGAATGTGTATTATCCTCTGGCAATGCTGCTAATTGCGAGAGATTGCAGATGGAGCCAAGGCTGATCGCCTTGATCGGATTGCTCCAGCTCATTGAAAAACTCACTGTCTCTGATGTGTTTTGGGAAAACTGACGGCGGGACGAGGAAGAGGAGGGCACGGGTGTCCCACAGAGGTTACTCCCTTGGGAAGACGCATAATTCCGTAAGCAGCTGGCGGCCATGTTTTTTTTGCCGAATCGTTACGCACCGGCAATAATGGATGTTTCCTTGGTCTTTTTCCACAGAATAAATTAAAATGAACTGAAATCCACTCATAAATGCCAGTATAATCCATGAGGTAACCTACAGGTGTGTTTAAAAAGCTGTCAAACCATCATGTTCCCCCCTGACGAATTCTACAACCGGGCCCTAGTAAATAGTCAATCATAACATACCATACATTGAGTATATGAAACATTAAGAACATCTGCTCTTTCCATGACAGACTGACCAGGTGAATCAAGGTGAAAGTTATGATCCCGGGTGGCGCAGTTAGCACTGCGATGCAGTGCCCTAGACCACTGCGCCACCCGGGAGGCCCGCGTTGCAATTCTTGACAGAAACCGGTGTGCCTGGCATCTACTACCATACCCCGTTCAAAGGCACTTAAATTGTTTGTCTTGTCCATTCACACTCAATGACACATATAAACAATCCATGTCTCAATTGTCTCAAGGCTTAAAAATCCTTCTTTAACCCGTCTCCTCCCCTTCATCTACACTGATTGAAGTTGATTTAACAAGTGACATCAAGAACAAGACAACACGAACCCATCACCAGAGTCTCTGGGTTCGTGCCCAGGCTCTGTCGCAGCCGGCCGCGACCGGGAGGTCCGTGGGGCGACGCACAATTGGCATAGCGTCGTCCGGGGTAGGGAGGGTTTGGCCGGTAGGGATATCCTTGTCTCATCGCGCTCCAGCGACTCCTGTGGCGGGCCGGGTGCAGTGCGCGCCAGCCAAGGGGGCCAGGTACACGGTGTTTACTCCGACACATTGGTGCGGCTGGCTTCCGGGTTGGAGGCGCGCTGTGTTAAGAAGCAGTACGGCTGGTTGGGTTGTGCTTCGGAGGACGCATGGCTTTCGACCTTCGTCTCTCCCGAGCCCGTACGGGAGTTGTAGCGAAGAGACAAGGTAGTAATTACTAGCGATTGGATACCACGAAAATTGGGGAGAAAATGGGATAAAAAAAATTAATAAAAAAAATTAAAAAAAGATTTGCAACGCTGCTGGGTTTTTCCACGCTCAACAGTTTCCCATGTATATGAAGAATGGTCCACCACCCAAAGGGCATCCAGCCAACTTGACACAACTGTGGGAAGCATTGGAATCAACATGGGCCAGCATCCCTAGGGAACGCTTTCGACGCCTTGTAGTGTCCATGCCTTGATGAATTGAGGCTGTTCTCAGGAGTTATATTTAAGGGATAATCAACGAGGGGCTATGCGTTCTACAGAAAATAATGAACAACGTGGAAGGTGACCTTCCACTGAGTTACATACTTTGCCGGAGTTGATTATTCCTTTTTAACATGGCTATAAATTGCTGCTAGAAATGTGTTAATTTGCAGGTAGAAATGTGTTCAACATCCACTGAAGTACAGTAGCTAGCAAGTTAACAAGCTACAGTAGTTGCCTTGGTAACCAAACAGAACAGACTTGCTAATGTGGTTGACCAAACCATCAGTCCTAGCTTGCTGTTATGAAAATCAAATTCAACAATGCCAATAATGTTTTCAATTAGACTTTTGCTTTCAAAAGCAGCTCAAACATAGAACTTGTCAGAATTAACTATATTCATTGAATTCTACTGTGCTGATATACCGTGAGTTATAGGGAAATAGCACACGCTCTAGAATGCCCTTTAAGCCAAAGCATTTCTACCTGCAAATTAACACATTTCTAGCTGCAAATCCGTAAAATTATAGCCATGGTATAAAAGGGTTAATCAACTCGGGGCTCTATGTATTCTCTGGAAAATAATGCAACTCCGTGGAATGTTAGTTCCACTCCTCTAGCATGTCGTGGAACACACCGTCCACGTCAATAGTCTGTTTCCATAGAATGCATAGCCCCCTCGTTGATTATCTCTTACATACAGTTGTTTTGAGTAATACATCATTTGATTCAAATTCAATTCTATGGGTTAATCTTGGTTGCTGTGGTAACCTCTTTGATGTGCTGTATAATGAAACATTTCAGGTAATTTATGTAAAAAAGTCTTTCAGCTGACCAAGGGCTGTTATTGGGTGGACCAAGCTCAGTTAGCATAGTGGTTTTATTACCCCTAGCCATGTGTCAGCCCCTCCCTCTGCCAATGAATCAAGCTATGATGTATTAGTGCTTTGGGGGGGCCAAGAGGCTGTCTGTCAATACAGTCAAGACAAATGGCCCCTCTATCCCTGAATACGGCCATAACACTCACAGGGTGTACTTAACATCACTGTTGATCTGGGACTGCCGGTCTCCAAGGCACCACACTTCTCCAGCGGTAATGGGCTGTGAACTGTCGGTTAGGGAGATGAGAAACAAACATTACCACAGAGGTTGTTAGTAGCTCCAACTGTAACGACGTTCTAATTGTAATATTATAATATAATCACTGTTTAATGCTATCCTTTTGGGGCCTTCCTTCCTAAATGAAACAATGTATTTATACCTAAGTGTTTATAGTTGCACAGCATGCTAGATTATTTTATTTCTGAGATGAAATTGCCCAAGTGTAACTGAGGTGGTTCCGGTAACCACGCTTATGTGATGAGCAAACGTATTTAAATCCGCGGGCTAACACAGAATCGTGGCGTGTAGGAGACCTGGGTGTGAAACCCAGTTGGTATCACATGCACAAGAAAGGGGCTACTTTAGGAGGCCAAAATGGCCCAGGCCTACTGAACATAGAGATTTTGTTCTCCAGTCAATGTATTTGTCTTTCAATTTTTAATGTCACATGCACACATACAGTGAAATGTATTTTCTTGCCAACTCAAAACCCAACAATGCAATAATCAATAACAATGTAATACTAGGGGGAAAAAACACATCTTAGTGGTAGGTGAGAGGCATTTAGCTGGCTTAATGGAACTTTAAAACGATGAATTAGAAGCTGTGCATCCACAATTGTTAGTTATTTGGCCCATGCACTCCTATTATACGTTAATGTGGAGTCAATAACGTTCTATAAAGACGAGAGAGGAATGACACACTGATTGTATTGACTTGTCCTACAGAGCAAAAGCAGTAATGATTTTCTCTTCTTTTAAATGCACATCCTCCAGGGACTCCACTGATGTGTACCATGTTGACGGTCAAATTGCAGTAGAAGTCTTGTGTTTCCCCTTCATTGGGTCTGTGATGCTTTTTGCATGCCAACTTGATTTGCATAAGCGAACGGTCAGACTGCAGGATTTGTACAGGATTTGCATAGCATTTGAATGAAACGGTCACCCTGTCTTTGTTAGGGAGTGACTGTGGTTCTTTCAGCTTTTGTTCAACAGGCAACATGTCCAGTGCTGCTAAAACATGACCTATTAAAGTTAATATTATACATGATGTGTATAGCCAGAACGATGAAGGACATTTTCTACATCTGATACAAAGTACTCAATGTACGAGTGAAGTTTCACTAGTCAGCAAGCAATGATGGCATGATATCAAACAGCTGGCTCAAGCGCTTAGTCCAAAAACACATATCAAAATAAGATAACAATTCCTCAATACTAGAGTCTTCAAGTGGAAACATGTTTCGCTACTGTCCAACATCAAAGCATCATTTTTTTAAATTCTCTGTAGATTGTCCATGTTTAATGAGCTTGTTCTGTCAACTATCTGTTGAGCTTCCTGTTGTTATTTTTGAATTAATATATTCATAATAGAAAATACATAATATGCAATATCAAGAAGTGTAATATTGCAATGGAGTGGCTGTGTTGCTTAGGAACAGCACATGGAAAATGCTTGGAGTTGAGTGCACTATTTTTTTGTTATTGCTTTCCATGTTAATCATAAAAATGTCTAATTCTGTATCGGTACTAGTATGATTCAGAACATTCCCACAAAACGAGTCTCTGGTCTTGGAGAGCTGCTATACCGGTTATGCCGATTTGACTTCCACCCCAACACAAACACACCTGTTGAAAAGATGAACCAATCATGGTCGTCAGGATTGACATTGACCGCTTGAATTGGGTGTGTTACAGTAGGTCTTTGGAAGATGTGCATTGATTTCAGGTCACACAAGAAAGACCGAATTAGCAAACTTTTTCCCTGTCGTAGTTGTTATCTAGTCCCACTTTTTTCCCTGTTCAAACTTAAGAAAATAAAACGATAACTTGCGAGCTGGGAAAACAAGCATATTGTCTGAAGTGCATTCCGTCAATAGCACCTCTACTGGTTACCACAGTCAAAACAGTCAGCCCCTATCAAACGCTGAGCCTTGAATCGCCACTAAATGATATGTTTGAATGGATAGGGGTAGATTGTCTGTGATCGCTCGATTAGTCTGATTACCCCTCTGGCACTGAGTATCTTATTGGGCAGAGGGCCACAAACAACAGCCTGGTATTCCTAGCACTGTTTACTGTATTGAATCCTCTAGGGGATGTTCGTTTTGGGTCTCTCATCTAACCAGCATAGCATTTCATAATGTATCAGGACACACAAAGTAACAGAGGGGAAACACATATTGTACTCCGCGTTACTGTCAACATAGGCAGTAGAGTAGAATCTGGAGGCGCTTACAGAAGAACGGGGGTGACATTTGACTATTTTAAATCTTGTTTTTCCATAACAAGGCGTCTTTACACAAGGAGTTCCATGACATTGAAACCTGTGTTGTATTAATGTAATGCATTGCTGGCAGAGTGCAGTAATCAGTCTCTATGGTCTGTCGTTACAGAATATGTTCACCGTGGGCAAGGACAGTGATGACAACAGTATCTATGAGATGATGTGCACAGCAGGTGAGTGGAGGAACGATGGTGAACGATACCACATTGGATTGTTTAACCAGCTCAATGTGTGGCATGCCGTCTTTGTTTTCATATTGTTCATTCAATAGATTGTCATCCTAGCAGTGGATGACCATAATGCGGTTTCTGATTTAGTATGCCATTACGATTGCCACACTGGAAAGCGGGAATTCACCACTACATTCAGTGGATGTAATTTGATGAAAATGGGATGCACCATACTGGGTGGTTTGTGCTTGACCCTGACTCATGCAGCTATTGCTTCTCTAGCAGTAGTATTCAACCCCATATTACGTATGAATATCGTTTATAAATATCTTACAGGGAATCCCAGTGCTCCAGACATTCAGAGAGAGCAGCAGGGAGAGGGGAATGAGGTGGGGGAGGATGAGGAGGACCTGTACGCCCCGCTAGGTGTAAATGATGAAGAGTATGACACCATCTTGACCTCCAGCAGCGCCGTCGTTATTGCTAACAGACCACCGGCGCCCACACCCCGGCCCGAAACCACCTCCGTCAAAGAGGACAGCACCCCCTTTATAGCTCAAGGTAGGACTAGACCGATGAACACTGGGTTGTGTTCAATAGGCACGAAACAGGAGAAAACGGATTGAGATGGAGGAAATCCGACATGATCTTTTCCAAAGAGAATGGTCATTGTCTTTTTTCGTTTCAAAACTTTGAACTACATGGTGCCCTAC
Source organism: Salvelinus fontinalis (assembly GCF_029448725.1). NCBI lineage: Eukaryota > Metazoa > Chordata > Actinopteri > Salmoniformes > Salmonidae > Salvelinus > Salvelinus fontinalis. Next base: position 7,615,208 of record NC_074700.1, read on the forward strand.
TGAACTTGACCTTGGGTTGCTGGTATGCTTATTCTGTGACTAGCGAGTATTGCGCATGAGCGGTAGAAGATCTCAGCTAGTGCAATGCAACATGTTATTTTTGTGAACTTCAAGGGAAGTTGGTTGCTAGTTCCAGACAATTGGGTCTGATATGCACTAAATATTTCAAAGAAGTCTGGAGATTTCCTTAACCAAGAGGGGAATATGTAGCAGATGTGAAACTTGCATGTGAAGGCAAAGACAGAACTGACTGTTACAAATACACAGATCCAGATTCGCTGGCATGGGATTCTTAAATGTTCAATTGAGCTGTGTAAATAATACAAGAGGATGAAGCTACTGATCTTAAGGGTTTATAAATAATTTATGTGTTCTTGATTTCTTTCTTTCTTGTCTGCCAAAAAGACATTGCCTTTCTTTCCAGTTCCCTTTACCCTCTTTGAGCTGTGGACTGGATCCCAAACTCTCTGTGCTTTGTGGGAAAGGTGATAACTTGGTTGGGGTTGGACAGGAGGAAATGTTATGTCTTGGTCATTAGTCTTTGTTGTGCACTGTAAGGGAGTCAGGCGGTGGCTGGTCCTCCAATTAACTATAAGGGTTATTTGTCCTACTTGAAGTCTCTTGAAAACATGTGATTCCATAAGTAACACTAACCGCCAATCTGCAGTAGAACAGCCCCAAAAGTATGTATCTTGTTAACGAATGTGATGTTATTGTGTGAACCACCACTTCTCCCCGATCTTTCAGCCCTACCCATAGATCCTGAAGCCTAGCAAACGCAGATTACACTGCATCACAAACGCCTCAATAACAGAAGCCCAACTACTGGGCCTGGGCTGCCATCTGCAACCAATCTGGGCCAGTCTCGGGCCAAGCCAGCAGCATCGGTCATTACACGTGTTTTCCATCGTTCATGTCCCCCGACATGAGACAACACAGGATGGGAGAGGGGGATCAAGAGATTTCCACGCATTAATACAGTGGAGTCTTTCAACCATGCACTGATCATATTGCCTCCCTCCACTAATGAATGCATCACAGTGACTTAAAGACATGTTCCGGTACTTTGGCGAATTAGAAAGTATTTGTTTAAACCTCCGGCTTTGGGCTGGATGTGTCACTGTGTAGTTCATACATGCATAATCTATGAGCAGAATTACTGCCTTGCCTCAATTAGCCACGAAATCTCTAGTTTGAAAGTGTATTTTTTTTCTTGAAGCTGTGCCGTGCCATTTTCCTTTTCCTTACATTTTCTCCCACGTGGGCAAGCCCCCTAGCAATTTTTGAGTTCTAGCTTCAGCCCCTCGCATTGAGTGAAAGAGACAGATGTCGTGGTGCACATATGTGATATAGTATGCAATTTTCGGGGACCACTTTTCAGAACTACTGTATACAAAAAAAGTTGACCAAATTACCAGGGAATCTCTTTAAAGAAAGTCCTGACTTAAAGAAACTGGAGGAGGGTTGGGACTTTGCCTATTGCTTCATTGCACTGCACAGCTAGAAATAATGGACAAAGTATAGATTTTTACCTGCCGTTCTGACTGGTAAGACTATCGTAGTCTGTATGTGGAGGAAGGATAATTAGTGTATGAGGGAGTGTCTGTATTTAAAATGGCAACCTATTTTCTGAAGAAGTGCAGAATATAGGAAATAGGGTACCATTTCAGTTGCAACCTATGAGTGTGTTAGTGGGTAGAGTACATGTGGGTATGTTTGTGTGTACAAGTGGATGGGTATATCTTCAGGAAGGAAATTAAGCTTTGAAATCTGAGGAGATGACTGGGCCAGAACCCTAAAGACGCTCCATTACCAATCACCCCTGTCAACACCATAAGTGCAGAGAAGTGACTCCCTCAGCGAAATAAAGCAACATATCATTCTAAGTACTTACTTGCAAATCGATAGCATTGAGTGTATCTTTCAGTCTGATTCAATTCAGCTTAATGCATCTGTATGTCTTTTACCAAACCTTGGAAGAAGGATATTTTATCTCAAATAAAATGTACATACTAGTACGTATTTTACTCTGTCGTTCACTTTAGAGTAAATATTTTAACGTATCACTTTTATGCAGTTGTGCAGCCTATTTGTGTACATTGACTAGTCTACCTCTGTGCTATTTGTTTGTAAATGGCGCCATCTTGTGGAATGGCGTGAAATAGTATACTCGTTAAAGGTAGTGGAGAAAAACACAGCGTTAGTATTTGTAGTGTCAGTTCATCACGTCTGTATTGTCTCTGATGGCAGTGTGTGTTTGCAGTGTTCCAGAAGAAGATGTCACAGAGCGATACTGAAACCCTGTATTCTCTACCCACTAAGCAAGGTAAGGCCAGGCAACAGTCAAAAAAGTATATTTCTGTAGGTCTGCATTGACGGCTGAATAGGTCAGTGATGCTAAGTATATGGAGCAATGTAAGTGCCATTAAAATGATAGAATTACCATTCCATAAGTATAGTCCATTGATCATTTCTGTCAAACTGGAAAAGTATTTGTTACTGTACATCTGGCGGAAAGGGATTGATTTAAGTCTCCCTGCCATTCTGTTATTCTGTAGCACGCGGGCGAGACGGCATCTCCTCCACGTACGACACATTTGTGCCCAACCAGCCGCCTGGGCTGGAGCAGCTGATTGAGCTGCAGGAGAAGGTGAAGAGAGGCTCTCTCAGTATGGACGAGGCTCTGGAGAGGTTCAGTGACTGGCAGAGGGTCCAGAAGGGAATGGACTCCATTCAACAGGTAATAATGCGGGGAAATGAGTCTGCCGTTTCAAGACCGTGCTCACTAGGAGTAGTGCCATCAACCTTTAACTTCCACTTCCACACAATCCCGGATCCGGGAGCACCCCCATCAGTAAAAAAGCTGACTAGCATAGCCTAGCATAGCGTCACAAGTAAATACTAGCATCTAAATATCATTAAATCACAAGTCCAAGACACCAGATGAAAGATACACATCTTGTGAATCCAGCCATCATTTCTGATTTTTAAAATGTTTTACAGGGAAGACACAATATGTAAATCTATTAGTTAACCACGTTAGCAAAAGACACAACTTTTTTTACTCCACCATTTTTTTCCTGCATAGGTAGCTTTCACAAATTCGACCAAATAAAGATATAAATAGCCACTAACCAAGAAACACTTTCATCAGATGACAGTCTGATAACATATGCTATACAATAAATATGTTTTGTTAGAAAAATGTGCATATTTCAGGTATAAATCATAGTTTACCATTGCAGCCACCATCACAACTCTCACCAAAGCAACTAGAATAACTACAGAGTCCATCGTGTATTACCTAAATACTCATCATAAAACATTTCTTAAAAATACACAGCGTACAGCAAATGAAAGACAAACATCTTGTGAATCCAGCCAATATTTCAGATTTTCTAAGTGTTTTACAGCGAAAACACAATATAGCATTATATTAGCTTACCACAATAGCCAGAAACACAAGCCATTTACCAGCAGCAAAGGTTAGCGATCGTAACAAACAGGCAAAAGATATATAATTTTTGACTAACCTTCATAAACTTCTTCAGATGACAGTCCTGTAACATCATATTACACAATGCATATAGGGTTTGTTCGAAAATGTGCATATTTAGCGGCACAAATCGTGGTTATACAATGTGATTAGTGGCCAAACTTCAAGCAATCTGTCCGGCGCCATCTTGGAGAGGCACCTATTCTAATCGATAACTAATCATAAACTCGACAAAAAAAATACAGGTTGGACAGCAAATTAAAGATACATTAGTTCTTAATGCAACCGCTGTGTTAGATTTTTAAAATTAACGTTACTACGCATACAGCGTGCGCTAAAGCGAGACCGCACCGAAATTCATGGCGGAATTATTGTTTAACATTTGTCAACATAAATACGAATTAACAGCATAAAGACTTCTTACTATTTGCTGAGCTTCCATCAGAATCTTGGGCAAGGTGTCCTTTCTCCAGAACAATCGTCTTTTGGTTGAAAGATGTCCTCTTCTCCTGTAGAAATAGCAGCTAACGCTAGCCATCCACCGGAGAGGTGTCCAACTTGCGATAGCGCGTGACAAAGAAACTCCAGAAAATCGCAATAAACTGATATAAACTGCTATAGGTCGGTTTAAATTAACTACCTTATGAAGTTTTTAAGACAAAAATCTAATTAAATCAGAGCCGGAGATATAGAACTGCTAAAACGAAAGCTTTTCAGGACGCCATGGTGATGTCCCTCTTGCGTCAGGCCCCCCGTTGAAAAGGCCGGACATTCCGTTCCAAGTGGTTTTATAGTGCCCCAGATGGTGCAATCCACTCCATTCAAATTCTCACCGCTTACTGACATCTAGAGGAAAGAGTATGCAGTGCATGTAGCCCCATAGCTTACATGGGAACTTATAAACTGACCCTAGAACAGAGACCTCAATTTCAGAAATGTCACTTCCTGACAGGAAGTGTGCTGCAGAATGAGTTCTGTTTCACTCAGAGAAATAATTCAAACGGTTTTAGAAACTAGAGAGTGTTTTCTATCCAATAATATGCATATTGTACGAGCAAGAATTGAGTAAGAGGCAGTTTAATTTGGGAACGAATTTTTACAAAGTCGAAATGGCGCCCCCCTATTGACAAATGTTAAGACTCAATAATATGACATCATTATACACAGTGTGACAAAGTCATACACAGCGGGCCAACTTCCCTGCTTACAGACGTCAACAACAGGAGAATACAGGACTGCAACTATTGGCTCTTTCCAAAGTGGGCATGCCTTAGTCTGAAAGTCAGTCTGTTTGTGCTGTAATACATCAAGCTAGCATGCGCAAATTGTGAAATGTGAACATAACAGGTGACATAGGCTTTGAACACTACTCATTAATGAGTATATGTCATGTGTTATGTTGTGCATTACAAACCCGGGTAGTTTGGGTACTGGATGCTTATTGGCTGAGACAGCATTTCAGCCGTGTGTATATAAGATAATATACCACGGTAAAACTACTTGTTTACTGTTCTATTTATGTTGGTAACCAGTTTATAACAGCAATAAGGCACCTTGGGTTTGCGGTATATGGCCAGTATACCACGGCTAAGGGCTGTTCTTACACACAACACGAAGCGGAGTGCCTGGATACAGCCCTTAGCCATTGTATATTGGCCATATACCACAAACCCCTGAGGTGCATATTGCTTAACTATGCCTTGTTGTATTATAACATGGCTGCTGTGTCTAATGGATTGTAACTCCACAGGAGAAACTACGCCAGCTGAGGGCGAGTATCATCAACAACCGAGAGGACGATGAAAGTGTCTATGGTAACCGTTTTCTACACTGAGTATACAAAATATTAAGAACACCTGCTCTTTCCATGACATAGACTGACCAGGTGAATCCTGTAGAAGCTATGATCCCTTATTGATGTCACTTGTTAAATCCACTTTAATCAGTGTAGATGAAGGGGAGGAGGCAGGTTAACCTGTCCAGGCTGAGGGTGCCGCTAGCGGCACTCCCCCCCCACCCCCACTGAAAAGGCAGAGCCGCGAAATTCAAAAAAATTTTTTTTTTTAAATATTTAACTTTCACACATTAAAGTCCAATACAGCTAATGAAAGACACAGATCTTGTGAATCCAGCCAACATGTCCGATTTTTAAAATGTTTTACAGGGAAGACACAATATGTAAAGATGTAAATCTATTACCTAAAAACACATTAGCATAATCCACCATCTTTTATTTGTCCACCAACACCAGTAGCTATCACCAATTCGGCTAAACTAAGATATTTATAGCCCCTAACCAAGAAAAAAACTCATCAGATGACAGTCTGATAACATATTTATGGTATGGGATAGGTTTTGTTAGAAAAATGTGCATATTTCAGGTAGATGGCATAGGTTACAATTGCACCCACCGTCACAAATGGACTAGAATAACTACATAGAGCAACGTGTTTACCTACTTACTAATCATCAAACATTTCGTAAAAATACACAGCATACACTAATCGAAAGACACAGATCCTGTGAATACAGACAATATTTCAGATTTTCTAAGTGTCTTACAGCGAAAACACAATAAATCGTTATATTAGCATAGCACATAGCACATAGCAGCCCAGCATTGATTCTAGCCAAAGTGAGCGATAACGTCAACATCGCCAAAATATATTAATTTTTTCACTAACCTTCTCAGAATTCTTCAGATGACACTCCTGTAACATCATATTACACAATCCATATAGAGTTTGATCGAAAATGTGCATATTTAGCCACCAAAATCATGGTTAGACAATGTGAAATGTAGCCCAGCTGGTGAGAAAATGTCCGTGCGCCATATTAGACAGTGATCTACTCTTATACATAAATACTCATAAACGTGACTAAAAAATATAGGGTGGACAGGGATTGATAGACAATTTAATTCTTAATACAATCGCGGAATTACATTTTTTAAATTATCCTTACTTTTCAATACAGTTTGCGCCAAGCGAAGCTACGTCAAAAAACATGGCGTCCTAAGCCACTAACATTTTTCGACAGAAACACGATTTATCATAATAAAAATGTCCTACTTTGAGCTGTTCTTCCATCAGTATCTTGGGCAAAGGATCCTTTCTTGGGTCTAATCGTCTTTTGGTGGAAAGCTGTCCTCTTGCCATGTGGAAATGCCAACTGCGTTCGGGATGAACTGGAAGCGTGCCCAGCAATTCACAGCGTTTCAGAAATAAATGTCCCAAAATCGCACTAAACGGATATAAATTGCTATAAAACGCTTTAAATTAACTACCTTATGATGTTTTTAACTCCTATAACGAGTAGAAACATGACCAGAGTAATATTACTCCCTCCACTAATGCTTGGAACAAGTGCGGGTCGATGTCCTCCAGGCGCATGACGCAGCAAGAAAAGAGTTCCTAGCTACAGGGTTTTTTAATTTGTAGTGCCTGTGAACGCGCAATCGACCCCATTCAAATCGTCATCACGTAAAGGCATCCAGGGGAAGACGTAAGCAGTGTCCGTATACTCATAGCAATAACTGTGGCCTTTTAACTGACTCCAGATCAGGGGCCAACATTTCTGAAATCTGACTCCATGTCAGGGAAATTGCTGTAGAATGGGTTCTGTTCCACTTAGAGACAAAATTTCAACTCCTATAGAAACTATAGACTGTTTTCTATCCAATAATAATAATAATATGCATATTGTACGATCAAGAATTTTGTGGGAAGCCGTTTCAAAAATTACACGATTAGCATAAATAGTGACAACAGCGCCCCCAGCCTCAACAGGTTAAAGAAGGATTTTTAAGCCTTGAGATAACTGAGACATGGATTGTGTATGTCTGTCATTCAGACTGGGAATGGGCTAGACAAAGATTTAAGTGCCCTTTTAAACGGGGTATGTAGTAGGTGCCAGGCGCACCGGTTTGTGTCAAGAACTGGATTTTTCACACGGAACAGTTTCCCGTGTGTCTCAAGAATGATCCGCCACCCAAAGGACATCCAGCCACAACTGGGAAGCATTGGAGTCAACATGCGCCAGCAACCCCGTGGAACAGTTTTGAGACCTTGTAAAGTCCATACCCCAACGAATTGAGGCTGTTCTTTGGGAAAAGGAGAGGGGGGGGTTTACGCATAAATAGGAAGATGTTCCTAATGTTTGGTGTATTCAGTGTATACATAATTCTGACCGTAACGTTCCAAACGGATTTCCTTTTTTGATGAGAAGAGCAAAGCAATCCCCACTTGGGGGATAGATACTGTATGGGATCATTACCTTGACGTCTAGCAATGAGTTTACAGCTTAAACAAGCCGTTGGAACATCGTATATCAAGGGATCTGACATACTTTTGACACAAACAGTTGCTTAGTTAAGCTAGTTGGCAAGCTAGCTAGTTAACTGTTTGTGGCCTGAGTTACAATATTATGCAAGAGCTATGAAGGCCACCTGCATTAGAGATGTCTCTGCAAGTCCTGCAGAAGATTAGGCAGTCCTTACACTTCTAATTGAAGTCCCATTGGGTACACATCAAATGACGCCACCCTTTGTAATAGAAAGAGTTTGTAGTTGTAATTCCCACAGCTCATCTTGATGATGGTGTTTCGTCTCCAAATGAGAATCTTGGCAGAGTTAATTTTTACATCTCTTGATAAAGGTGACATTGCAGAAATAGAGTAGGGAGCCACATGCAGTACAGTGACACAGGCTTATCAACCCTTTCTCTTCTCTCTCCAGATAAAATCAACATCATCCATCACACACCCAGTAAGTCCTTGAAGACCCTTCGTATTCAGAGAGCGCGAGAGACTGGTGTCTTCTGTTTGTCTTTTCATTCCCTGCCTCAGTTTCTCCAGTAGTGAAATGTTTGTCCCGAAGGAACCGCTGGCTAGATAAACTCTTCTGAACAGTTTGCTCAGAAGGCTGTAAAGTCCCCAAGGCTGTGGCTTTGATGTTCTAGGTTCCATATTGTTTGAGATCTATTTCTTCGCTGTAGTTGCTATGGTCTGTCTAAGTATACCACCACTAGTAAGTAGTTCAGTCTTAAAAGTGAATTTATAACATCTGGTTTATAATTGCATTCTGAAGCCCTCCATGTTCTGTGATCACCGTCAGTGCAAATATAAACGGATCAGCTTGTGAGAAGGCTGGGTAATGTTCAGTGGGCAGAAAATGGGCGAAAACATTATGAAACTGAGTGAAACAGGGATGCACTTCACCATACTACCATCATTTTTTTCCTACATTGCGCCCTACTGAACGCGACCCTGGTGTTTTGAAAGTCTGACAGTGGACTTAATATGATGTCCCTGTTGACTTCTTCCTCTTGGTTAGATGTGACTGTGAATGAATGTCGCAGAGGAAGCCAGCCGGTGGAGACGGACTTTTACAGCAAACCACTTAAAGGACAACATGTAAGTAAATCATGTGTTTGTATAGGCTCTGGTCAAAAGTAGTCTAGGATGTCATTTGGGAGTCCACACAGTCCATGTGTTTACGTCTGTGTTGAAAATCCAACATGTCTGATCCCAGGCTATGTCACAGCCGTCCGTGACCTGGAGTCCCATAGGGCGGCTCACAATTGGCCCAGTGTCATCCGGGTTAGGGGAGGGTTTGACCGGAGGGATTCCCTTGGTTCATTGCACTCTAGCAACTCCTTGTGGCGAGCCGGGTGTCTGCACGCTGTCTTCAGTCGTCAGTTGAACTGTTTTTCCTCCGACAAATTGGTGCGGCTGGCTTCCGGGTTAAGCGAGCAGGTGCTAAGAAGCAGCGCGGCCTCCCGAGCACATTGGGAGTTGCAGCGATGAGACAAGATCGTAACTTCCATTTGGATATCACGAAATTGGGGAGAAAAAGAGGGTGTAATTCCAAGGAAATATATAACAATAAATACAATTTAAACATGTCATAATGAAATTTGATTATATATTTTCAGTTCTTGTTGATAGAAATATGGTTAGCCATGGCTTTCATCTTTAAAAAATGACTGATTTAACTATCAACAAGAACTAAAACAGCTTTAGTAATTAATATGCTTACTTACCTTCACCATTTGTCTGCTTTCTAGAAGAAATTTGACTGAAAAGCAAATGTACAACACTTGGACCTCAGAAATATGGTTAGCCATGGCTTTCAACTTAAAAAAATGGCTGATTTAACTAAGGTCCAAGTGTTGTACATTTGGTTTTCAGTCAAATTTCTTTTGGAAAGCAGACAAATGGTGAAGTTAATTACGGTAAGCATATGAATTACTAAAGCTTTTGCAGTATGCCACCTTTATTTAACTAGGCAAGTCAGTTAAGAACAAATTCTTATTTACAATGACGGCCTACCCCGGGCAAACCCGGACGACGCTGGGCCAATTGTGCGCAGCCCTATGGGACTCCCAACCACGGCCGGATGTGATACAGCCTGGGTTCGAACCAGGGACTGTAGTGACGCCTGGTAGTAGTACAAGCTCAAAATAATGACTTCATTAATTTATTCATATGATTTATATTAACGATTTTCCATACTCTTATAGGTGCCATCAAACAAGAAACAAGACATTTAAGTTATTTGTCTTAATCTCATCCATTCTGAAGAACCAAGCTCTTATACTGTAGGAAGAAATGAATATGTCTATGTCCTGCATCCCTATAAGATATTGATACATGGTAAATGTAACGTGATAAAGATGGCCATATCCGTTATACGACTATGTTCATTAAGTTATTAAGTTCAAATTAAATCATTTTATTTCATAACGTCATGTAATTGTATCTGGGGTGTATAACTCATACAGTCTATGTGGTTATACTGTAGGGGTATGGGGTAGGTCATTTCCTCATTCTGTCTGTGTTACATACATACTAAATGAACACAACTCACCTACATAATATAGGGTACTATACAGTTTGCTCAGGATTTGTACCTTATTAATCAGTTGAATGGGTTGTGCTAGGTTTGCAGGGCATACTAGTTCATAAGAAGTCCTACTCTGCCCTCTAGTGGACAAGGAAAAACCCTACACCTTCAGACTGTTGACCTCAACTCCTGAGGCATTTCTAAGAGATATTCTTCAAGGTTCTATGTGTATCATTAGTATGGCGGTACATATCACAAAGTGAGCCTATATGCTCATGTGATCTGGTTCCTCTACTCTCATATTCTTGTGCAGGTTGAACACAAATGAATGAATGCAGAAATAGGCAACAGTAACAATCACATAAAACATGTAGTCATTAATTTGGAGTAGGGTGAAGTTGCCCCAAGATGCTGATCTTGGGTCAGTTTTCCATTTTTCCAAATAATGGTTAAGGTTTTAGGGGAGGGGAATCTGATCTAAGATCTGTACCTAGGGGAAACGTCACCCCAAAGTCATCCATCTATACAAGGGAATAAACCGCCTCCGTCCAGCTGCTTGCAGTACAGGAATCTGCCTTCAGAGGGCAGCATCACAAAGCAGTGATGTACAGGTTTATCACTGGTCCAAGACTATGATTGAATATAATTCATGTTAGTTGTAGATGTTTGGGGCGGGTAATCTGATAAACCTCGGAGCCATATAAGATTTTAAGGATTTTATTATTGTATGTGATGGTGACTATTGACAGAAAACTAACGTTATTGTACCAAAGCACTGGTTCATTATCACTGCCACACAATACAGCAGCTGGAATGGGTCTAACAAAAAATGTCTTTTGTAGGGAATTTTACTAATACAGGGCAAAACACAAACCTCAAGCTTGGACCGAACTCATCAGGGAACAAGGCGTAACGTTCAGATAGAAATGTAATATATAGAACAAACATGTCCCTCTGACATGTAGAATAAGGAATCACGTATGTTCCATTCATTGCATTTCTATTACAACGTTCCACAACGGTTGTCTGCTTAGATTCCCTTGTCTAGAAACCCTGGCATCAGTCAGAGCTGTTTGCCAACCAAGCAGCTGGGTACACGCTGGGTGCCATTCTCCTGATCAACCATGCTCTTTGTGAATAATATGTATTAAAGCCCATCATTCCATCTTGGTCCTGCCAGTTAGCCCTTTGGAGATAATCCGGCTCAGGCTGCAGGACCCCGTGGAATCGGAGGCATATGTTTGTCTGTCACCTGCTGAGCATAGTTCATTCGGTCTTCCCTGTCAGGGCATGGTGGTGGAGATGGCCCTGGTTCATCATGCATAAATGTTTCATGCTGCACAGCTAGAAAAGAGGAAGCTTCTTCCAGGAGCAGGTTAGCTTGTGTTCTGTCAATGTCTTTCATTTTGTTTATGTGACAGTGTTTTGATCTCCAATAATAAAAATGTTGCAACACCTCATTTTTACCCGTAACTTTAGCCTGAATAGGGTGAGACTTTCAGCGCACACACACTTTCCTGTGACTGTTACTCCCCCTTGGGTTGTTTCTCTGGGCCATGGCAGGATTAAAGCTGAGGATTGAGCACAGCTGCAACCCTGATAAAAATCTTGCAATTTCACAGTCAGTGGCATTCTTTCATCCCCTAATCCACACAACACATACGGCATACATGAACCCCTTACCAGGAAGAGAACAAGCTGCTCTGAGCAGCATCTCCGGTTCGGGGTGACGCCTTTGATTTGGGATAGAGCCGTGGAGTAACCCCCAGCCACCGTAAATTGAAGAGACTTAAGTCAGGAGGTGTGCTGTTTCTTTGGGCGTCTTGAAATAGTAGGTGTCCGGCCCCAGATGTGTACAACTGAAGAGTCGTGTGTCTATGTCGCTGTCCGGACCAGGTGTAGACTACTGTAATTAGGTTGGATGTGAATCGTATTGGGTTTCATGACAGCTGCAGAGACTTATCTGGTTTTAGAATGTGTTTTTTTCAACCTCATTGACAATTTGGAATGATCTTTTCAGCTACACTACCTCGTTGGGGGTCAACGGCTAGATCCCTGCCTTTCTGAATCCCCACCACCAAGCAGCCCTCTGTATTATGCCAACTCTCCCTTGTCTCTAGGGCATGGTTCATCCCTGGCAGACACAGTGACATCCATCTGCCAAAGGGCACAGGTACATAGTCATGTGCCATTGTCCTGCCACCGTCTGTTTGATCAGGGGCCTCTGGGCTCGACGCTCCGTAAGGGGCCCCAGGGGCCTCACACCAGCCCCACCAGCGGCTCTCTCTTTTGAGGCTTTGGACAGATTAATAGTTCCTCCTCTGCTGAGGCCTTTGTGAAGCAGCGCCCAGGCGTGTTCAAGCTGTTGGAGTAGCGGGGAGGCCAGGGGTGGACGGGACGGGCCTGGTGACGAGACGGGTTGGCTAATTCCACCACAGGTCAGCTCATCTGAGGCGGCCGGCTCTGCATTTTCAATGAAGTGGAAAGGTCACATCCGCACTGCCTGACACTGGGGAGGAAGAGCTCAAAACGTTGCATTGACAGGATAATTAGGTTAGTAATTCTGCCATCGCAAGGAAGGAATGCATTGACGTCTCATATGTGCTTCTCACAAGCATTAGCAGGGTTCTCTATAAGAACTACGTTAATTATTCTTCCACACGTGCAATAATGTACTGACTCAATGTCCAACTAATCGTGTGCAAGATGGTGGCCCATGTGGTGATTATGGTGATTTCTCAATCACATTGAGGGGGGAATTATGTGGTAGAAAAACAACTTCAAATGCAATGGACTTTATATTGATCATTTTGAATGTGTGTTGTTTGTTTAGGTTTATCTTTGGATGCCCGGATTTCTGCCCAGAGCCCTGGTTTGGACTTGGGTATTATTTGTACACACCAGACCACAGCTGAACAATCAAATAGATACGCCACCACACACACAAACGCAATGATGTTTGCCAGCATCGCAATCACAATTAAAGGGTCACTTATATGACTAACAACATTCTGGCAATTTTCTCATAGGCCTATATGTAGAATGAAATTTGCCCATAGGTCTATGCAGACTGCATTTTAACCAGGGGGAGCACTGTGTTCACACAAACTCATCACCAAGGTGAGCAATTAGTATTGTGGTCGGTCTCTGAAGCATCAGTTGTATATAAACTTGTGGCCTGAAGCAATCTATCAACCCCCCAACACATAGCACTCGACACACTCATCCCCCAATTACAGAATCAAGCCAGGAATCCATCCAAAGGGAACTTCTAACATAACAAAAAAAGGGGACCGGGTATTTCTATCCAGGGGACTTTCTGCCTGGAAAACAATTTAAATGACTTTCTTCATTTCCGATTATCATTGGATTCCAGCTGAATCACGTGCTCCGGCGCCCCCTGGCAGTTCCAAGTGCCAGCGTGTGAGGAAATCATCCAATCGCGGCCTTTGCCTGGAGTTGCACAGAGGCCATTTTGTAATCAAAAGCTACTGGTAAGATTTCGGTCAGTGCTATGCGGACATCCCTACACTGAGCCCTATCCATAGGCTTAACCTTAACCCTTCATTTAAAATGTCAACTTCAATGGGGTAGGAGCGTCCCAAGGATCCCGCATAGCACGGACCATAAGATTTCCTGCTCCTCTCTCCCTCCACTGGCTCCCAGAATCGCCCCCACTCTTCCGAAAGGTGGAATATCTAACTAAGTTGAACTAAAACACGATAACCAAATGGAGGAGAAGGGCTAACCAAAGAGGAAGTGGCTGTGGTTGTGAATAAACATGAGTATTGGAGACAGAGGCCCTGTTTGGGAGCATCAAAACAGTAATGTATCATTGGTAAATTGGGACTGACTGATTGATCTACAAATAATAATGAGTCGTTATTTATGATGCAAGGTTATTTGTAGATCAGTCAGTCTGCAGTCGCCTGCATTGTCGGCGAAAGTGTCGAACAAGCCCAGAGAGAAGATGGTATACCGCTGATTGTCAAGCAGACAAGAATGCCTATTTCTTGTTGTTGCCATCCACCAGTGGCGGTTCGGTTGATAATCAACAGACTGGCGGATGGATACAGATCTAGATCTGATGAATGATGGCTCAGGGGATACTTCTCATCAGCGCTTTCTATGTTCAGCGATGAACTTCAGAGATATGTTCATAAAACACTTATCAGATCGACGCGTATCTTCACTCTGACTACCGAGAAAGCTTAAGTGCCTTTGATGAGATCAGCTTTTCGGGGGGGGGGGGGCTCTACGCTCACGCCTATCACCCATAGCGCCAAAAAACAGTGTAATTATGTTCTGTCCCATATGTGAATTATTATTAATGGTGATTAATTTAATACACTTCCTTTGCCAATTTCCTAAATTAAAAAAATACTGTTGAGAATTTTTACATCACAACCACAGACCCCCTCTCCCTCATCTACCAGTTTCCCAGTCATCGCCATGGCAACTTCCAATCAGTGAAGGATTGGCAGAGCCTGCCAGGCTGTGTGTTTGGCGCGTGCCTCAGAGTGGTGCAGGTGGAGCGCATATGGAACAGTGCCCTTCCCCCCCCATGCCTGCCATCTCCCCCCCTCCCCCAAAAAACTTGCCTGCCTGGATGTGCCAGCAGTGCCCGTTTTTAATCCCACCGTTACCTTAGTGATCTCCTGATGGAAATGTGGCACTGCAATCACAAAGCCAGGGCCTAGCTTCTGCATGCTGTTATGGTTGCCAGGACCCGCTTCAATATGCCAAGATGGATGCCTGCTATTTTCGTTGTTTATTAATGTTCCTGGATTTGTGGATTGATGTGGATATGGACGTTTCTCGTGCTGCTTTAATTTCCTGGTGGCTATCACAGTTCCTACAGTTCGTAATGTCCCTAGTGCAACATATTCCAAGGTTTGATTCCTGGTTGTTTGAATCCATTGAGACCCTGTTATCATGCTCCCTATAGTCCCTAGTGGTGTATTTTCAAAGGGGCCAAAGTGACCTATCATGGAGTACTTTACATGTAACAAAGTGAAAATGGCTCCACCTTACCTAGTTATGCATATGCACACTGTAGCATCTTATTACATTTCACCGCAGCTCTTTAGAGAGTTGTATGTGTGGGCATATATTGAGAGCTGCATAATGCGACTTCCCATGGCTTGTAATTGGGGGGCGGTAATGTTATGGAAATCACAACCACGTGCGGCAAATAAATCAATCATCCAAGGGGCCTTATCTATCACTGCACATTGAAGCAGTCAGCTCTAGTCAGGCCCTATGTAGGTTAATTAAAGCCCAATAGCCAATAGTAGAAGACATGGCAACGGTCCTGATTCCTGTCTATGTTTAAGCCTTCTCCAGACCTGCTGGGCAGGGGCTTTGGTTAGCTTCGTCAGCTGATAAATGGATCAGCGTTGGCCCCCAGATTCTATTGGTGTGTGTGTCAAGTAATGCCACATGTAATTGCTGGATATCCTTCAAAGCGAAATGCTGTTTCTTTGCACTTATCAGAATTTCACAACTCACGACTGGATTTGAAACAAATCAATTAAGATCTAATTATGAATTAGTTATCAAGTCCTATGGTAGGTACCCTTCAAGTAAAGTGTAACCACCGCAGGGAATATCTGTAGGTTTAGCTAGCCTATGGGTGTTTTCAGTACTTGACAGTAGACATTATTTTAGATTTTTTTTTACATGTGGCCCAATGTGAATACTATTCCTAACAAACACCTTCCAGAAGGATCGGAGAGGTGTCTCCACGTTGTGACGTCCAGCTGACAACCATAACAACTGCATCTCATTATCCTCTATGCAGTTTCCATAGAGTCAGTGGCAACCCAACACACACACACCAATAATAGGTGGCTCACTAACAAAAGGCACAGGACCCCCTCTCTCTCTCTCAAGCCAACGCCTCCCATTCACGTTGCCATATTGGATGGCAGATGTCTTGGCGAGCCTGTGAACGTTGCCAGATCTATACGGCCCATGAAGGCATTATAATGATGGGCAGAGGTCCGATCTACTGGGAGCCACAGTCTATTTCAATAAGTCTATTAAAATGAGGAGATGTGTAGTGAGGGATAGGCCTGCATTGTAAAAGGCCTATATTGGAACAGACTCCCTCGCAGTGGAAAGAGATGATAACAGCGGAACACTCAGCTGATAAGGTCTTATCATGGATGTGTAGGTATATGTGTCTCCTGGAACTGTGCTAGCCCGCTGAGCTAAAGCCTAATCATTTGCTTGGGGGAGCTAACGCAAGTCTTCGGGTCTCAGGCAAGGTTACTCATCACGTTAGTACTCCAGCTCTGTTATACTTCAGCCCCCTTTGACCCTATGTGTTACTCATAGTATCATACTGGTCTGTGAAACAGGATTTCATGGTTAAAGATTCATATACATAAAAAAAAAGGTAATTCAATTTAGTCATTCAAACAGGATTTGTTTGACAGCTGGCATATGGATATGAATGATACAATTGGCAATATACTGGTGTGATTTATGGCATAACTATTTTTGCAAAGTCAATGTAAAGAAACTGTGCTGCTTCTTGCTGTGCAATATGAGGTAGTATTCACATGTACATTTCAGAAATGAAATGAAATCCCACTTGATGAAAGATGATGATAAACCAGACACATACTGTATGTCCACGTATGGAGAGCTCAGTGTTATTGGCAGGCTGTTTCATCAGGTCGAATAACATATGCTAGGAACTCAGGAGGCTGTTGGGGAGGGGATCTTTAGGACTTTTGAAGTGAATGCCACATTAAACAGAAACAAACACAGTTGTGATGTAAAGATGCCTTCTCTCTTGTTCAAAGGGATTGGATGGAACAGCTCCAGGGAGAGAGGAACTTCAAGCGGATGACCCCAGATCCGTGGCTCCATTTCCCCCACTACCTTCTGCCGTGCGTCCCTGCCGCCGTATGCTGTGGTTCTCAAAGACTGGCAGGCTTGTGCCATCTGGCCCTCCTTTTCTGATTCCCAGAACACATATTGGGAATTCTAACTACCAACCCCCCTCAAACACACATGCATACACACACACACACCGTCCTCCAGCTATCTCTCTCCTCAAGCTGTCTCTATGCCTTAATGTGTGTGTGTGTGTGTGTGTGTGTGTGTGTGTGTGTGTGTGTGTGTGTGTGTGTGTGTGTGTGTGTGTGTGTGTGTGTGTGTGTGTGTGTGTGTGTGTGTGTGTGTGTGTGTGTGTGTGTGTGTGTGTGTTTGGTTTTATCATCCATGTGGGGACCAGAATCCACCTAATCTTGGTTCCTAGAACCGGGGTTAGGTCCATAAGCTCCAGTAGCCGCTAGATGTGGTTGTAATAAACAGAGCGGTTTCTGAATTCTTCCGACAAATGTGGCTCTATCTTCTGAACCGTTTAAGTATGAGACTCCCAGGAACATGCACAGCGCATTCGGAAAGTATTCAGACTTTTTCCACATATTCTAAAATGGATTCAAACGTTTTTTTCTTCATCAAAATACCCCATAATGATAAAGCAAAATCAGGTTGAAATATCACAATCACGTAAGTTTTCAGACCCTTTACTCAGTACTTTGTTGAAGCACCTTTTCAGTGATTACAGCCTCGAGTCTTCTTGGGTATGACGTTACAAGCTTGGCACACCTGTATTTGGGGAGTTTCTCCCATTCTTCTCTGCAGATCCTCTCAAGCTCTGTCAGATTGGATGGGGAGCGTCGCTGCACAGCTATTTTCAGGTCTCTCCAGAGATATTAGATCGGATTCAAGTCCGGGAAGGTGATCCTTCGCCCCAGTCTGAGGTCTTGAGTGGTCTGAAGCAGGTTTTCATCAAGGATCTCTCTGTTCTTTGCTCCATTAATCTTTCCCTCGATCCTGACTAGTCTCGCAGTCCATGCCACTGAAAACCATCCCACAGCACGATGCTGCCACCACCATGCTTCACCGTAGGGATGGTGCCAGGTTTCCTCCAGACGTGACGCTTGGCATTCAGGCCAAAGAGTTCAATCTTGGTTTCATCAGACCAGAGAATCTTGTGTCTCATGGTCTGAGAGTCTTTTAGCTGCCTTTTGGCAAACTCCAAGTGTTCTGTCATGTGCCTTTTACTGAGGAGCGGCTTCCGTCTGGCCACTGTACCATAAAGGCCTGATTGGTGGTATGTTGCAGAGATGGTTGTCCTTCTGGAAGATTATCCCATCTCCACAGAGGAACTCTGGACCTTTGTCAGAGTAACCATCAGGTTCTTGGTTACCTCCTTGACCAAGACCCTTTTCCCCTGATTGCTCAGTTTGGCTGGGTGGCCAGCTCTAGGAATCTGAGTGATTCCAAAATTCTTCCATTTAGGAATGATGGAGGCCACTGTGTTCTGTCAATACAGACATTTTTTGGTACCCTTCCCCAGATCTGTGCCTCCTCACAGCCCTGTTTCGGAGCTCTATAGGCAATTCCTTCGACCTCGTGGCTTGGGTTTTCAAATCAAATCGAATCAAATTGTATTGGTCACATACACATGGTTAGCAGATGTTAATGTGAGTGTAGTGAAATGCTTGTGATTCTAGTTCCGGCAGTGCAGTAATATCTAACAAGTAATCTAACAATTCAACAACAACTACCTTATACACACAAATATAAAGGGATGGAATAAGAATATGTACATATAAATATATGGATGAGCGATGGCTGAGCGGCATAGGCAAAATGCAGTAGATGGTATAAAATACAGTATAAACAGTATGAGACGAGTAATGTAAGATATGTAAACATTATTTAAAGTGGCATTATTTAAAGTGACTAGTGATCCATTTCTTAAAGTGGCCAATGATTTGAGTCTGTATGTAGGCAGCAGCCTCTCTGTGTTAGTGATGGCTGTTTAACAGTCTGATGGCCTTGAGATAGAAGTTGTTTTTCAGTCTCTCGGGTCCCAGCTTTGATGCACCTGTACTGACCTCGCCTTCTGGATGGTAGCGGGGTGAACAGGCAGTGGCTCGGGTGGTTGTTGTCCTTAATGATCTTTTTGGCCTTCCTGTGACATCAGGTGTTGTAGGTGTCCTGGAGGGCAGGTAGTTTGCCCCCGGTGATGCGTTGTGTTTTTGCTCTGACATGCACAGTCAACTGTGGGACCTTATTAAGACAGGTGTGTGCCTTTCTAAATCATGTCCAATCAATTGAATTGACCACAGGTGGACTTCAATGATGTTGTAGAAACATCTCAAGGATGATCAATGGAAACAGGATGCACCTGAGCTCAATTTTGAGTCTCATAGCAAAGGGTCTGAATACTTGTGTAAATAAGGTATCTGTTTTTTATTTTTAATACATTTGCCAAAATTTCTAAAAACCTGTTTTTGCTTTGTCATTATGAGGTATTGTGTGTAGATTGATGAGGAAACATAATAATTTAATCAATTTTAGAATGAGGCTGTAGTGTAACAAAATGTGGAAAAATTAAAGGGGTCTGAATACTTCCGAATGCACTGCATGTCTTCTGTTTCCCTCTACAATGCCCACAGGCCACTAACAGATTGACACTAAATCAGATTAGGGGGAAAAGATCATCAATGATGATGCTCTTTTCTACGCAGAAGATCACACAAAATGATTGCCTGATGATCTTCTGAACTTCCCAATACCTTTCTGATGCATTTCTGTCACTTCAAACATACCTTCTTCATGTGTTCGTATTATAAATAGTTTTTTTAATGTTTAAGGACTCTTGGAAGATTAGTCCAAATGGGGACTAAAAGAGATCCAAATAAAATCAAAATCAAAATAAATCTTCAGATTGAAATACTGTCAAAAGTCCTGTCAGACTGATTTGTAACAGTCTGTCATAGCCCCAATTGTAAAAAGTAAACACTGACTGTTGATTTTACATACCTTCTTGACATGGTGGCGTCACAAAAAAAATATGTTATCAAAATGGGATCAAGGGCCAAAAAAGTTTGGGAACCCCTGAGTTAGATTTAAGGGTTAGGAGTTAGGGTGGCAGGTAGCCTAGTGGTTAAGTGTTATGCCAGTAACTGGTAAGATCGCTGGTTTGAATCCCCGAGCCCTTGAGCAAGGAACTTAACCCTAGTTGCTCCTGTAAATCACTCAGGATAAGATTATCTACTGAATTACCAAATTGTTAGGCATTAGGTTTATGGAAAATAGGATTTTGAATGGGAATCAATTGTTTGGTCCCCACAAGGATAGTAAAACATACATGCGCGTGTGTGTGTCTGTGTGTAAACTCAAGCAGGGGAGCTCGCTCGCTAAGCGATCCCAGTTGCCGTTTGTCTAATCGCTTACTGATTGATATCCAGTAGGAGACCTTTGGAGTGTTGAGGAAACCACATACAGTTATTGAGATGAAGGATCCACCGCTGAGGAATATCCTCAGTTGTGTTGCCTCGGGTCACCCACCTTCTCATTTGACTGATCGTAGTCTCTTCCTGACAACATTGTATATGAATGTTTTGGCGTATATTTGTAAGTGGGAAAACTCTAATACACTGTAATGTAATCAATCATTTGTCTTATGATTGATATGTCTTCATTTGTCTCTCTCCCATTCTTCTTTCTCTCCTCTTCTCCAACTCAGCTGGGCAGATGACTCCTTAATAATCAGGGAGTAAAAGTGAACTGAGAATGGCTGAGAATCAAAAGCATGGGAAGTGGTGGCCTGCCATTCATCCAGCCCCCAGCGCAACACAAACCAGATTGGACAGTGCCCGTCACCAAGTGACATCTCCAGACAGCCCCCCCCCCCCCCCCACTCCAGAGCCAGGGGAAGATGAAAGGTACGGCCATGGGGAGACAGGTTGCGCCAAACAACACCAGATCGGATCTGATGAACAACTGCACGGGGAAGAAATCAAAGTGGCTGGAGCATGTGGCGGGAGGCGTCTGGTGTTTGAGTTGAACAGACGCTGTTGAAGATAGGCTTCTGTTGCGCATAAGAGGAGAGATGTTGGGGGACGCAGGGTATCTCACTACTGTAAGTAGCCTAAAAATAAACAGATTGAAATATGAACAGAAGTGTGTTGATCAGGTGGGTCATATAATCATATAATGTGCCATAAATAATGTCATTTTTAGCAATACCATTTTGTCATGGTTTTTGATTATGTTTTGTTTAATGTACTGTATATCACTAATATGTACATTCAGCGTGTGTTCATGAAGCATACTGTATGCATTATGTGCATTTGATATCTGTGAAACAAGCTAAAACTGAGGCACTTTGGATATTCAGATCCACTTGTGCTAGAGGAACATGCCAACTCCTCCTTACTTGGATTTTACATTTGGTACGACTTCCTCCTGGAGAAGCAGTGGGACTCTGATACTCTAATCGCAGCACGCCAGTATTCGCTCAATGTCACCGGCCAGTGAGCTGCAACCAGGCGCCCATTGGGCCCATCCCGCTGCTGGCACCACACTAGAAACATCCAGCACTGTGTGTGATGGTTTGGTGCTTGCTGTTGCTAGGCTACAGTCGACGGAATCAAATTCAGGTAGCTTCCACAGCTGTGCTGTACGGTTGCGTACCATGGGCCATCTGTGGCCGCACTCCCAGCATACTCGTGGACACGATAGGGCAGGAAGAGATGGACCACCATGCCAATTCTGGGATTAGTTTTTCAGCAAAATGCTAGACCTACCACTTGTTTTGGTATGCAACGGAGGGATCTTTTGTATGTTTCTGTGGATTTGTAAAGTTTATACATTTGAAAATGTGTACTTGCAAGTTGTCCGCACAGTTTAGCCTGCTGCTGCAACTTGTTCAATGATTTGTACAGAGCAATATTTTTGTATATATTAATTACATTATTTTAAAAGTAATGATCTATGAAATTGCTTTTGTGGGTCTATTTGATATGGGCTGGTCCACCACTTGTCTCTAATAGTCGTTGTTGTTGTTTCACATTATTGCTGTAGTGACGTGTCTTTGCAGAAAATGATTCAGTCCTGTGGGAATTGAGACTTTCGAAATAGTGCAAGCTTCACACACACAACCACCTCTCTGTGTGAACGCTCGTCGTAACGAGGGGACTATTGAGATAATGCGTGATTGTTCCTTGAGAGCTTGCCTAAAGGCACGTTAGCCCTCAATGCAGGAGCGCTTCTCACAGTCATAAGTTCTCTCATTTATTGTGAATAGATCAGCCACCAACAAAGGCATTAGAAGGGGCTTAGGCCCCACCAGGCTTCTGCTAATTATGAATGGGGCCCTGTAATAATTCAAGGGCCCTTGGTGCAGCTCGACGTGGAAGAGGAGCTCACAAATCCAGAGCTTCCACGCTCTGCCCATCTGCATAGGTTTCCAACCAGCTGCCTAAAGATCTGACCCACGTTAACCACAGGGATGTCGCTCCATTCTATCGAAGGAGAAGACATATGGGTAACATCCAGTTTGGTAATGAATGATTCGCAATGGTGGTTAAGGCATTTATTAATTACTTTGTTAAGCCTTAACTCGTTTGAGTCATTCTGAGTGATTCGTTACTGAGTAACAGTTGATATCTCGCATTTCCCAAACAAGGTGGAAGGAATCAGTATGAGTAAGTTAATGAGTGAGGGAATAATCCTGCCAGTCTTATCTAACCTTGACAATCAGCCTTCAGTTGCATTACCTGAATTTGTCTCTCTTGTTTTAATGAAGAGTGCAGTATTTTCATCAAACAATTTCAAATGGAAAATGTATTTGTTATTGGGGAGGGTTGGGGTCAATTCCATTCATTTCAGACAATTTTATTGAAATTCCAGGAAAAAATGTCGGAGGTGGCATTTATTTAGCAGATTCTTCTGATCTTGAAAATGAATTTGAATTCTCTCCCTGGAATTGACCCCGACCCTGTTACTAGGTCATTATCGTCACCATTGAGGTTTTGCAGTAGCATCCCTGAGCCCCTTTTCACCAGAAGAGGGCAGTGCACATCACTAAATTGCCACACAACGTCAGCCTGCCTCTGGCTAAAGTCTAAAAACTGTTCCAAACCAACAAAAGAGGGAATAAAAAAGTTAACAAATGTATTTCAATGGAAAGATTTGTTTTATATCATAAAGCCTTTACCACGGAACTGGCTCATACATTTACCAGAGTCTTCAGACCTTTCCCAGTATTATGATTTATGTGGTGAGGATGTTACTAAACAGTGATTGGTTAAAGTCAACTTAATAAAGTCAAAGCAGAATACTTGCATGAGCTTCCTTTGCTACGATTCATGCTGCATTAAGCAGTCAAGTGAAATGGATTGCTCACCAGAGGTCAAGGGCTTTCCCCAACTATCCTTTACAAATGTTCTTCAGCTTCCCCCTTGAAAGTGACACAAAATGCTTGTAGCGTTGAAACATCGATTGTTACACATCCTCATATCATTGGTTGTAATAGGGAAGGGTACATCTGATCACTGATGCCAAATTTCACCCTGAAGACATTTCCTACCAAACAGAAGCCTTTCTACAACTCACCCCCCCTTTCTGAAGGAGAGGCTATAGGCGCTTTTGGTGGTTTGGTGGATGGCAGGTCAAGAGTTTCTTCCCTTGCAGCCTTGCCTTTCCACTAATGAATCCCCCTGGTTGAGGTCCTGTGGGCTGACTGGGCTCTCCCGTTACACACTAACCAATGATTACACCTTGAGGGTGAGGAAGAGGACTGGGCTGGAAGGAGAAAGGGGGTAGAAAGCCCCAGATTGGAGGCAGGTGCCGCGGCAAATCAAGCCTCATTAGCTGTACCTTCTGCTAGCGTCGATGGCAGATGGAGGCTCGCCCTTACATGTTACCTCACATCAGATGACTCGGGGGTTGGGGGAGGTTACTGCTACTATCACTCTCTGTCTGATGCACTATTCCGTTCTGTGGTGGTGGCTGAAGGGTGATGGTAGTGGTTATGGTAGGGATGATGGTAGGGGTGATGGTAGTGGTGATGGGCGGGGTAACAGTGGTGGTTGTGAAAGTGGTTGTAGAAGTGCAGGCCAGGGAAAGGAACATGTGAGAGACTCTTGGCTCTGCATGGTTAATCCAGATAGGATGTTCACTGAGTATACAAAACATTAAGAACACCATTAAATGCACTTTACATGTAAAATTTTTTTTTTACATTTGTCATTTAGCAGACTGAGTGTACAGTACTGAGTGCTCTTACAGTACTGAGTATTCTTACAGTAATGAGTGCTCTTACAGTGCTGAGTACTCATCCAGTAATGAGTTCATACATTTTTGTACAGGTCCTGCATGGGAACCCTGGCGTTGCAAGTGCCATGTTCTACCAACAATCAGTGTAGATGAAAGGGAGGAGACAGGTTAAAGAAGGATTTTTAAGTCTTGAGACAATTGAGACATGGATTGTGTATGTGTGCCATTCAGAGGGTGAATGGACAAGACAAAATATTTAAGTGCCTTTGAATGGGGTATGGTTGTAGGTGCCAGGTGGTGCACCTGTTTGTGTCAAGAACTGCAATGCTGCTGGGTTTTTTCACGCTCAACGGTTTCCCGTCTATATCAAGAATGGTCCACCACCCAAAGGACATCCAGCCAACTTAACACAGCTGTGGGAAGCATTGGAGTCAACATGGGCCAGCATCCCTAGGGAACGCTTTCGACACCTTGTAGCGTCCATGCCCCGAGTAATTGAGGCTGTTCTGAGAGCAAAACTCAATATTAGGAAGGTGTTCTTAATGTTTGGTATACTCAGTGTATGTATGCTGTAGGAATGTCTGTCTGCTCAGTCTTGGGTCAACAGGTGCAGTATGAGTCTGTGCTCATCATGATGCCCGTTTTCCCCTTATAACCGGGTCACAGACTCTATGAGGTTAAGAGATTATCAGATTTGTCAAAGCTGAGCACAGTCAACAACCCCTGCTGAGGCATTGGGTAACACCTGAGATACCTTCCCAGGTAATAGAGGAAATACTGTATAGTGGTATCATGGAAGTTTAGCCACTATTGTACAGTACCTCTGATTTAGTGCATAGTGTATTATGTTTGGTTGACTAATGGTCATTTTGAAATCAATTCTAAATATCACAGGCAAGCTAATGTCAGGAGGCTCAAATTTGAGTAATGTGATATATCTTGTGTTTATTAGAAATTGTGGAAGAATTGTATTAACTGTATTCCATTTGAAGATAAAATATGTGGGTTCAATTTCAGTTATTTAACCTGTGTGTGCTTCATATAACAGAGAGGGTTGTGCTGCACTGGTGTGTATCACAAATATTTGGCCAATAAAAAAATACAAATTATAAAATAATTTATCTTTTATCGCTGTGTTTTCAAAATTTTCCGTCAATGCACAATTGGTTGAATGTCACTGGAGAAATCATTAGAGCAAGTGAAACAGTGCCCCTCTGCCTCAGTATGTGTAGCCCATGTATCTGATTCTGTCTGGACCAAAAGAGTATAACATGTTGCAGCCGTAGCGTTTGATTGACTGATGCCAACAAGCATTTGGCCTCCCTTGATAAAAAATGTATTAAATAATTAGCCAATCAGCATTGAGCTGAGCTCAACCGTCGGTTGTCCTAGTGCAGCAAAACACCCCGCAAGGGAGGCCAGTTTGGATTTGGTTTCAGACCAATCAAATCACTTCCTAAGCAAAACATAATTTTCAGAAATATGTGTCTGTTTCTGGTCTGTCCTGCAGCAACTAGCTTGCTAAATCATCCCTTTCCTAAGCCATGGATCGAGATGGAGATTTGGATTTGTGGTTTTGACTTAATTCTCTGTACAGGCCAATGATTATGATGCCGATTCTGATCTAACCATAAAAGAATATGTGCCACTGGCCTGAGACGATTTAAGTTCAATATGTAGCCTAGATGTAGCCTAGTAGGCTCACGTTAACTAGCTAACTTAGCTGGTTAATTGTTGCCCATGCCAGGAAGTTAGTCTAGCAAACATTTTAGCTAGGTAGCCTATGACAACAAAAACTAAACGTGATACTTTGTATGACAGAACCATGGACTGTTTTGCCAACATGAAGAGAGGAGGATGGCATTGGCGTTCAACTAGTCTACAAGTAGGGTGAATCAACAGTTTGGTTTTACTTGCACAACACACACACACACACACACACACACACACACACACACACACACACACACACACACACACACACACACACACACACACACACACACACACACATATCAGTACCATGGACAGAAACATGATATTTAGCAACATTGATTGGACTAAATTGTTTTTGGTATCTTTAAGTTAGTTTTCAGTGCACTACATGAAGCATACAGCCTTGTTGATTTGATGATGTTTAAATGTTTAAGTTGAAATGGTGCTGGAATAGAGGAGGCAGTGTTCCTGTTGTCTTTGTGCTGACTTGCAGTAACTCCGTGATATTAAATCAGCAACTGTTTAGTAAACTGTCAAAAACATTAACTTGCTTGACCATGCTGCAGATGTTGGTCTCTGGTTTTGTGATGAAACAAACATATGTGTACTTTAATTTATTCCACCTCTGTGTGACTGTGGTCTTTTTGTTCTCATGGCCTTATTGTATATCACGGTGGCATATGAACTGTTGGGATATAGAGAAAACAATGTAAATATCACAACATAGGCTATAATATGGATTTTTTTTCCTCAGTAATTTTACCCACGCATGCTACTGTTTTGCTGTAAGGTTACAGTGGGTGAGGCGGCATGTTGAAATTCTTTTAGGAGTGTTGGTGGTTGAGGGGCAAAGGGACAATGGACACTTTGTCTAGACCGGCTAGTGGAGGGAGGGAGGCTGCATGGTGGTGGGCTTGTCGTATGTCATCAATTGATTGAACTTTGTCAGTCATAGGCCTGGAAGCACACAACATCCCCTGGTCTCTTTGGGTGTCGTTTACGCTATAGAAACCACTGTTTTCCTGTGAGTTTGATATTTCATTAATAAAGCCGAATTGTGTTTGTATAGGCTAAGTGAGAATTTATCATGTGTATAAGATCCCATGACATTTGGTTGAAATATTGGTGCTTTCAGTTTCAGGACAATTTTTCAGTTCTTCCTCCAAACACACAACCATTTGCACCTACAAACTTCCTCAGAGCCACTGGCAATGGGGAAGTGACTAACATTGTGGTATATGTTTGGAGATTCCAATAATCTGTCAGCACTAGCACAGTAGAGTCATGGGATAGGGTGGGTTATTATAAAACAATGGTCAGAACCAAGAACATTTTTAGGGCTGTGAACCTCCTCTAACTGATACTACAAAACTGTATTACTCAAGTGGACTGGCAGCATCTGTGGCTCTGCATCACCCTCAGGAATTATCCACCAACCTGAGACTAGAAGAGGTCTGTGTATCCGAAACAGACAGAACTCCATACATCTGGACAGAGACAGATTGACAGAAGTGGACACTGTATAAACCCTGAGTAATCTGCTAACAGGCTGATCGGTCAACATGTGGGACATGCTGGGCTATAAAACGGGACAGAAAGTGATCTTCAGACACCTGACAGCGTCAGCAGGGGTTTATGTGGTCATCATTTTTCTCGTAGTATACTATTTTGAATTTCAGATTCACCTGCAATGCTCCTGTTCACCTGATAGAAGCTCTTGGCATTGTGGTACCTACTTAGTGTTACCAACTTTGATAATTTTTTCCATGATTCTCTTTGTAGATAAACATTTCAGAAGAATCCTTCGATTTACATGCAAATGTGAACGTAAGTGTAAACCCAGGGGTCATTTCTGCGCGGCACTGTTCAAATTCCTCTTCAAGGCGGCTGCTACAGGGTTACTCTGGGTTGCCTCTGTTCTCATCAATGGGTTCTGGTACACGTGCTGCCTAAATCACAGCTCTAGAGCACTTGCCTGCAAGAAAGGCAGTGAGCTCAATTTGACAGAAAAAGCAACCATAGCTGACCTAAAAAATGATTCAGAGGTATATGGCTTGCTGGTGGTGCTCGGTATTGTAGGGCTGTTAACCCTGTCTGTATTGCCTTGGAATGAGTTCTGCTGTAGAAAGTCTTCTCACAGGACTCAGTTTGAGAAGAATGTTTTGGAACAGGCAGAGATTCATATGGAAGATAAACTAGAGAGAATAGCTAAGGCGTATGTGGTTCAAGGCGCAATAAGTGATCTAGAGACAATTTCTGAAGTAACATATGAAGATGAGACAAAACAAATTGTGGTGGTCAATATTAAAAAAGATTGGGACAAAATATCCGACTTCGCTTTGCATCTGATCAACTCTTTATCTGATGAAAGTACTGGAGAAACAACAAGTTAAGGCTTACTGGAACATTTGACTATCAACTAATAACATTGGTCAATCAAGAACTTTGAGCCTCTGGAACTCTCTGGGCCTCTCAAATTAAACTGAACATTTACACCTAGTAAACCGTAGATACAGTATTTATACACCTATTCAGTCCCTATGGGGAATGATGCTGCATATCGGTAGCCTATACATGTCCTGTAACTTAGAATGCATTGAACTAACATAGATATTCTCATGTGTATTTTGATTGTCTTTATAGATATTTTTTGGGGTTTGTGTTTAAAGAGGGGTTTACCATGTTAACTTTATATTCAGACTCTGATATTTTGTCATTTTACAATTTATTTATTTTACATGGAATGGTAATATTTGTAATTGAAATGTTGTTGTGATGCAATGTACAGATTATATAGTGTCTTTATAGATAGTGTGCTGTATGAAAGCCTGTATGTAAATATTCAAATTAAAATGGTGTATTTGAAAAGTAAATCTTAACATTGTATAATAAAAAAAGGACAAATAAAACAGAATATATAGATAATGTGCTGAAATATACCGTATGAAAGCCTGCATAAGTAAATCTTTATAATTAAAAAATGAAGATATTTTTGCCAGAGGGAACTTTCGTTGTGACATTCAGAAAGTCCCTTTAAAGCACACTCCTCAATATGAGAGTCTAACTTCATATTTCTACAGCTTGTGATCTGAGCTCCTTATGCAAATGAGGGCTACATATCTGGACATCTAAAACAACATTAATTTCACTCAATCTGCTGAAGAGGGCTTCTGTTTGCTTGGGAACTAACAAAGAGAGACAGACACACATATGGGACCTCTTTATCACTCTCTCCCTATGCCCAGATCCATGCGCCTGCCATATGGGAGTGGATGAGAAGAGTAAGAGGATGGAAGCAGCACCTAATGGATATTCAGTCTCATTCCCAAACGCAGCTGAAGAAATCATGTCTCTCTCGTCTCTAGCTCGCTCTCTAGGGCTCGTATAAGTGAAGGTCACGCTCAACATCTGCTTGAAGAGTCTTGTTAGTGCATTTGCTTTATTTTGCCTTGACTGGATATGCCAGGGTACTGAAAGAGGGCGAGGGTCAGGGAACATTGTATATTAGACAATTGCGCCATAAAATAATGCATGTTTTTGCATGTGAACAGGTTATACAGTCCAATACAGGCTGCACACACCCCAGTGGGCAACATTTGGCATGGGGTGTCATAATGATGTCATTTTCTGGTTGAAAGCTGGTTTTCGGGTTGAAGAGATTCCAGTTTACAACCACAAAAAAAATGTAGATTTCTTGCCAATAAAAAAAATCAGTGTAGGCTTGGCCCTAAACTAGGTGCTCTCTGTCATCTCTGGCTGCATGGCAAATGGCTCAAGACTTTTAGGGGCTAGTTAACCCTCCCCCTGTTGATGGGCCAAAATGTATCTCTCTCAGACAGTATCCAGCGGACTGACTATTGCACTGTTCGTAAGTGATGCTATCGCAGCCATGTTCGGTACATATCTGAAACTTGTCCTCCGAAGAGAACTTAGATGTCATCTATACGGATGTATGATCTCTGTGGTTACTTGTAGTTGTTCAGAATGAACCCTGACGACACTGTATGCAAGGATCTCCTTTGTCCTCTCAGGAATGCTGTTGTCTCTCTACTGCTCCCAGCCCACGCTCTCAGCTCATCACACATAGATGTGACCGCCTTCCTAGAGGACGTTGGCTGGTTCGATCTGATTGGATACCTTCGTTTTATTACCTTTGGTTAGGTCTGTGGATTGGTCAACAATTGCTTTTGAATATAAACAAGTTAGATCTGGTATAAATGGAATGAAAGTATTTTCTTTTCTCTTTTGTCCTGCTACGCACTCTACGGAAATGTAGTATGAGAAATGCTCATTTCCGAGGCTACTAGGCCTCTGGCCTAACAGGCATCTCTTTGTTAATGTTCTGTCATGTAACCGTAAGATCTGTATGCCTAGATTGTGAATGCTATGTTAGTGTCAGTATTGCCTTGTAAGTTAAGCTTTATGCCTTGTGTGCAATATTACAATGTAAATAAATCGCTATGACTTTAGTATTCCACTCTCAGGCCAATTGTTGCTAGTCAACATCAACTTATTGCCTAATGCAATAGATTTTAATCATCTTGATGGAGTCAGATAATTCATTTGATAGACTTTGTTAAATATACAAATTGCATAGTCTTATCACGGGTCGCATGTGAGGTATATATGCAGTGCCTTCAGACAGTAGTCACACACCTTGACTTTTTCCACATTTTGTTGTGTTACAGCCGGAATGTAAAATGGATTAAATTAAGATTTGTCACTGGCCTTCACAAAATACCCCATAATGTCAAAGTAGAATTATGTTTTAAGATTTGTTTTCGAATTAATAAAAAATGAACGGCTGTAATGTCTTGCGTCAATATTTATTCAACACCTTTGTTATGGTAAGCCTAAATAAGTTCAGGAGTAAACACTTGCTTAACAAATCACATAATAAGTTGCATGGACTCACAGTGTGCAAAAATAGTGTTTAACATAATTTTTTGGGAATGACTACCTCTTCTCTTTACCCTACACATACCTATAATTGTAAGGCCCCTCGGTCGAGCAATGAATTTCAAACACAGACAAGGGAGGTTTTCCAATGCCTCGCAAAAAAAGTACACCTATTGGTAGATGGGTAAAAATAAAATTAATTAAATAATAAATAAAAAAAGGCATTGAATATCCCTTTGAGCATGGTGAAGTTATTAATTACATTTTGGATGGTGTATTAATACAACCAGTCACTACAAAGATACAAGCGTCTTTCATAACTCAGTTGCTGGAGAGGAAGGAAACCGCTCAGGGATTTCACAATGAGGCCAATGGTGACTTTAAAACAGTTACAGTTTAATGGCTGTGATAGGAGAAAACTGACAATGGATCAACAACATTGTAGTTACTCCACAATATTAACCTGATTGACCGAGTGAAAAGAAGGAAGCCTGTACAGAATAAAAATATATCACAAAACATGCATCCTGTTTGCAACAAGGCACTAAAGTAATACAACAGATAGAACAATGAGACAGATATTTCACCGGATGTATAAATGTGAAGCATCCGCTAGGAGTTTCCACTACCAAATATGGAGAAGATGGAACGTGATGGATTTTGGCCCACATTCTGCTAATTTTCTCATTAATGAAATATTTGATCTCAATCCCGTTTTTTGTTCCCAAAACTAAAATCTCTTATGAACAGAGAGGACTATATTTTGTAGGCTTTACCCTTAGCCAAAGTTAAAAAGAAATGTGTTGTTTAGAAGTGCAAAGGCTAATTCAGTTACTGCACATGCGCACTTCACATAGTAGGCAATCCATAACGCAAATGCATGCTAGAACACACCAATAGGATCTCGCTAGCTCGCGCTTGGCTCTACCCACCCCTCCTTGCGTGTTTTGCCCAGTATGACTAATTTGTTCCCATTTGAAACTAGAGGCTGTGGTCGATCTTGGTTTCGTTTACTACTCTCCATATTTCAATTATAGTGGTGGTTGCACCATGTTATGGGTATGCTTGTAATCGTGAATGACTTGGGAGTTTCTAAGGGGGAAAAGTAATGGAATGGAGCTAAACACATCCTAGAGGAAACTCTGCTTTCCACCAGACACTGGGAGATGAATTCACCTTTCAGCAGAACAATAACCTAAAACACAAGGCCAAATCTACACTGTAGTTGCTTACCAAGAAGACAGTGAATGTTCCTGAGTGGCCGAGTTACAGTTTTGACTTAAATCTACTTGAAAATATATGGCAAGACCTGAAAATAGTTGCCTATCAATGATCAACAACCAATTTGACAGAGCTTGAAGAATTTTGAATAGAATAATAGGCAAATGTTGTACAATCCAGGTGTGGAAAGCTCTTAGAGACTCTTAGAGAAAGCTGTAATTGCTGCCAAAGGTGCTTCCACAAAGTATTGACTCAGGGGTGTGAATACTTATGTAAATTAGATATTTCTGTATTTCATTTTCAATACATTTAAACATTTCTAAAAACATGTTTTCACTTTGTCATTATGGGGTATCGTCTGTAGATGGGTGATTTTTTTAGATGTATTTAATCCATTTTGAATTCAGGTTGTAAAATAACAAAATGTGGAATAAGTCAAGGGGTATGAATACTTTCTGGCAATGTATAACATACATATGATAAATATTACTGCACTACCCCAGCGTACGTGTCACAGAGCCTAGAGTGGTGGGTGCGGAGCCCAGAGAGCAGAGGATACTGGGGAAACCGGACTTTATTTTGGTGTCCAATGTGAACGCCCAAAACAACAGGCGAAATAATCACAAAAAATGTCCAACCCAACACAGGGCACAAACGGACAGGAACACTACACACACAACCTCGACTAACAGAAACAAGCCTGCACAAAAACAGACGGGCCTAACAGGCTTAAATAGTCCTGAATCAAAACAAAATAAGAGACAGGTGCAACCAATAAGACCAAACAAACAGAAAAGGAAAAGGGGATCGGTGGCGGCTAGTAGACCGGCGACGACGACGACCGCCGAGCGCCGCCCGAACAGGCAGGGGAGCCCCCTTCGGTGGGAGTCGTGACAATACGACCTGACCAGAATGTCACAAAACATCACGCTGATGTCTTTTCAACCAATTTTGCACACAACCAGTATGCCATTTTACTTATATATACAGCCACAGTAACCATCCCCTAAACCTAATTTCATAGACATGGGTTAGAGATAAAGTTGTTAAGTGCCAAGGGGATAATTCTCACTCTCTCATAATGATGTGCTCCAGCCAGGCTAGAGGGTTGTGACTAGAGAGAGTACAGCTAGGATAGGAAGTGACTTTTCATAGCAGGTTCGGAGAGCATTTTAGCCAATCCTAACCCTTTTCCCAACCCTAACCTAAGTCTCCTAACCTGCCACGTTAATGATCCTAACCTGCTGCGTAAATTCTCCTAACCAACTACTAAAAGTCACTTCTGTTCGTAGCTGTAGTCACTCTAGTCAGAACTAAGCTAGAGCTCTGGAAGCCATTAGAGCTAGGCCTAGTGAAGCTTCAGCAGAAGGTACAGTAAATGTTCAGCAGGAGAAGAACGCTAAGGCCGGGAGGCATGATGTGAGTATTATTATAATGCTGCTGAGGATATGAGAAAAAAATACTTCTACACAAATAGTTGCTCGAAAACATTATCTATTGTGGTTAGGGATATTGTAAAAGTTTAGGTTACTTCTTATCAAATCTAGAGATAGCAAAAATAAATGTACATAGCTTTGATTGTTGTCTGTGTTCTATGTTCTTGTAACGGTCGTCTTGTGGTGAATGAGCGGACCAAGGCGCAGCGGGTGATGAAGACATAATGAATATTTATTAACAGAACGACGAAACACGAAAACTCTTAAACAAACTACAAAACAAATAAACAACGTAGACTGACCTAAAACATGAGAACTTACAAATACACGAAGAACGCACGAACAGGTACAGACTACAAACAAACGCTACAGTCCCGTGTGGTACGAACATACATACAGACACGGAAGACAATCACCCACAAACAAACAGTGAGAACAGCCTACCTTAATATGGTTCTCAATCAGAGGAAACGTCAAACACCTGCCTCTAATTGAGAACCATATCAGGCAACACATTAAACCCAACATAGAAACACAATACATAGAATGCCCACCCCAACTCACGCCCTGACCAACTAAACACATACAAAAACAAGAGAAAACAGGTCAGGAACGTGACAGTTCTGGATTGTTATTATTATTAGTTGAAGTATTTCATTTTTTTGCGGTTTGTGTCTGAGGAAAACGATTTACAAATGAAATGAATTATTATTTTGCGCAGGCCATCAAATCAAAGGCACTCCTTCGACATAAAGTTGTTTTTGACGAAAATGAAAACGTGTCAGTTTGTCACTTTTACGAGGTTGGAGTAATAACATATTGAACTACTTAAGACATTGGTTAGAATCTAGGTTGTGCCTTTAGATTTTGAGAAAAATATACAACTAAGGAATCATTTTTCACTTCTCTTATTGACTTCTCAAACCCCAAACCCCAAGCCTAGTCTGGTTGGTCTGTTTCGTAAGCGTTCCCGGAAGTCTCAGGATGTTGTGCCATTGGGTTTAGAAACTATGTGGTTGTTTCTTTTGGCATCAAGTAGCTTTTTCTCCTGAACACACCCCAGGGGTAGTTCCACCACCTTAGGATGGGAAGTGGTATGTGAGCAAACAGAAATAATGCATAGGGTGAATCTAAATGTTTTCCAAAACAGACCCCCCCCCCCCCAAGCTTGTTAAGGAGTATCTTTCTTGAAGAAAAAAAAAGTAATCGAAAACCAGATGTTTTTGGCTTAGTTATTGTGAAACACATCAATTCTGGTCTTCATTTTGACAGTTTGTTGCAAAAGTGATACACAGTGGCTTCCGAAAGTATTCACCCCCTTTGGAATTTTTCCTATTTTGTTGCCTTACAACCTGGAATTAAATTGGATTTTGGGGGGTTTTATATCATTTGATTTACACAACATGCCTACCACTTTGAAGATGCAAAATATTTTTTATTGTGAAACAAACAAGAAATAAGACAAAAAAACGGAAAACTTGAGCGTGCATAACTATTTACTCCCCAAAGTCAATACGTTTTCGAGCCACCTTTTGCAGCAATTACAGCTGCAAGTCTTTTGAAGTATGTCTCTTTAATCTTGGCAAATCTAGCCGCTGGGATTTCTGCCCATTCTTCAAGGCAAAACAGCTCCAGCTTCTTCAAGTTGGATGGGTTCTGCTGGTGTACAGCAATCTTTAAGTCATACCACAGATTCTCAATTGGATTGAGGTCTCGGCTTTGACTAGGCCATTCCAAGACATGTAAATGTTTCCTCTTAAACCACTCGAGTGTTGCTTTAGCAGTATGCTTAGTGTCATTGTCCTGCTGGAAAGTGAACCTCTGTCCCAGTCTCAAATCTCTGGAAGACTAAACCAGGTTTCCCTCAAGAATTTCCCTGTATTTAGCGCCATCCATCATTCCTTCAATTCTGACCAGTTTCCCAGTCCCTGCCAATGAAAAACATCCCCACAGCATGTTGCTGCCACCACCATGCTTCACTGTGGGTATGGTGTTCTCGGGGTGATGAGAGGTGTTGGGTTTGCGCCAAACATAGCGTTTTCCTTGATGGCCAAAATTTTTAGTCTCATCTGACCAGAGTATATTCTTCCATATGTTTGGGGAGTCTCCCACATGCCTTTTGGCGAACACCAAACGTGTTTGCTTATTTCATAAGCAATGGATTTTTTCTGGACACTCTTCCGCAAAGCCCATCTCTGTGGAGTGCACGGCTTAAAGTGGTCCTATGAACAGATACTCCAATCTTCGCTGTGGAGCTTTGCAGATCCTTCAGGGTTATCTTTGGTTTCTTTGTTGCCTCTCTGATTAATACCCTCCTTGCCTGGTCCGTGGGTTTTGGTGGGCGCCACTCTCTTGGCAGGTTTGTTGTGGTGTCATATTCTTTCCATTTTTTAAATAACAGATTTAATGGTGCTCCGTGGGATGTTCAAATTTTCAGACAATTTTTTTATAACCCAACCCTGATCTGTACTTCTCCACAACTTTGTCCTTGACCTGTTTGGAGAGCTCCTTGGTCTTCATGGTGCCGCTTGCTTGGGGGTGTCCCTTGCTTAGTGGTGTTGCAGACTCTGGGGCCTTTCAGAACAGGTGTATAGACTGAGATCATGTGACAGATCATGTGACACTTAGATTGCACACAGGTGGACTTTATTTAACTAATTATGTGACTTCTGAAGGTAATTGGTTGCACCAGATCTTATTTAGGGGCTTCATAGCAAAGGGGGTGAATACATATGCACGCACCAGTTTTACATTTTTTTTTTAAAATAATTTTTTGAACAAGTTTTTTTTTCTTCACTTCATCAATTTGTGTATTGTGTATGTCCATTACATGAAATCTTTTCATGAAATTACATGAAATCTTTTCAAATTACAGGTTGTAATGCAACAAAATAGGAAAAATGCCAAGGGGGATGAACACTTTTGCAAGGCACTGTTTTTTTGGCCTATTAGTTAGCTCTTTTTCCCCTAGCGGTTCAACCATTGAAATCGTCTACGCGATGTCAAGGGAGGGGTTTGGTATAAAATACACTCCCTTGTAGATGTGCTGTGTGGTACCACCTCAAGATTTACGATACAGTATGAAGATTATACGCATATATTCGTAGCTACATCCATCCTAACAAGAAATAGATGACAATGGTGGTCATGTGAAGTCGTTGTATTTTTCCCCAACCACCATGACTGATTAGTGGTGCAGTTCGCTAAGACAGTTGGCTCATAGTTCAACGATTGTGACATCTAATCCCACATGGGGCACATATCTATGAGCTGTCAGAGCAGCTCATAGATTACTGCACCTGTACATAACCCATCTACAATTTAGCCCAAACAACTACCTCTTTACCTACTGTATTTATTTATTAATTTATTTTGCTCCTTTGCACCCCATTATTTCTGTCTCTACTTTGCACTTTCTTCCAATGCAAACCAACCATTCCAGTGTTTTTTTTAGTTTTTATTTTACTTGCTGTGTTGTACTCACTTCGCCTCCATGGCCTTTTTATATTTTTATTTATTTATACATATATCTGTTTGCCTTCACCTCCCTTATCTCACCTCACTTGCTCACATTGTATATAGACTTATTTTTATTTTTTTCACTGTATTATTGACTATATGTTTGTTTTTACTCCATGTGTAACTATGTGTTGTTGTATGTGTCGAACTGCTTTGCTTTATCTTGGCCAGGTCGCAATTGTAAATGAGAACGTGTTCTCAATTTGCCTACCTGGTTAAATAAAGGTTAAATAAAAATAAATAAAATATCTTCTTTTTTCAATCCTTTATTTACAATATTCCTCCCTCCACTTCTTATTCTGAAAAGTGAAAGTATACCTGTAAGAGTGGTTTCCCTGGTAGTAGTTGTCGGATTTTATACAGTACACAAGACCAATCTATGAGTTAATTTGACCATTGGAAAAAGAGCTGCTGCATAAATACTGCAATGCGGGTTGGATTGAATTGAGCCCCTAATCTTCATTTTCAAGGCAATGATTGCACTCTTCTTGCCAACACAATGCTGCAATAAATGTGAGCCGACATTTCAAATATTTTTTTTGCGCCACGTGGGGTATTCTAATATACACCGCAAGTGACAATAGATGTCAGGAACTTGGCATCTTACCACTGTGAGTTAACTATCCAGAGACATATTTGCTTGCGATGCACATACTTTTATTATCAGAGTGTGCTAGTGGGCTTCTGGTAAGTATGCTTTAGTGAAAACGTTTTGGGACAAGGTACAACTAGGTTTACCCACCCCCAAAAGGAATTGTTATGAGCAATTCCCCCCAACTACAACTTCTCACCTGAATGCCTTTTTTTCCAATGTGAAGTGGTTGGACAAAGGCTGAAATTGGGGTTGGGAATTACCCTTTAATGTGCCAAAGATACGACTCCCCACACTTCTCCCAAGTGGCAAAGCAATATGAGTGCGTCAGAGGCTATACGTTGGGCTGTTTATCACATTTTGAAGTCAAGTTCCTCATCAACTGTCACTAACTCACGGCTGTCAGCAAATGAAAGCCTGGTTTAGACGCCATTCCCCCTCTTTTAGTTATTTTATCTCGCCCCATCATTTCTTTGCATACCTGCCAATACCGCAACAAAGATTCTACGATAATTGACACTAATAACCAGAGACAGTGCCAGAGAGAGAAAGAAAACAATTGGGTTTCAGGGAAAAGGGTTTATCGATAGAGTCCTTTAAGCCCACTTCCTGAGACAAAATGAGGCAATTTTTGTT
Organism: Salvelinus fontinalis; assembly: GCF_029448725.1. Taxonomy (NCBI): domain Eukaryota; kingdom Metazoa; phylum Chordata; class Actinopteri; order Salmoniformes; family Salmonidae; genus Salvelinus; species Salvelinus fontinalis. Next base: position 7,653,664 of record NC_074700.1, read on the forward strand.
TTGGAGCAAAGTATGTATGGAGTCTATTGCCAGCTCGCTTGGGCCAGCCAGGATGGCATCACATAGCTGCTACTGCCGACGCCAACAAAAAAACAGGAGATGACCGTCCCCTTTCTCCATTTGCCAAGCTTCGCACCTGCAGATTATTAGCCAAGCTTCTGTGTGTAATATAGTGCAGGTACCAGCGTGCCACAGAACCAAATCTGTCTATAAACATACAAAATGCACACATACTTAAGTATTAATGATACAGCTCCACGGAATTAGGAGTCTGCTGCTTCAAGCACATCAACATACACTCATCCTTGTTATCTTTCACCTCATTGGGAAACAAAATGGTGCCACTAGATTCAACGAGAATATTCCTACATGTGGCGCTTTTTCTATCAGCGTTTCTGCTCTTGAGCAACCATTTCTGTGTCCGAACTTTTATTAAGTAAGAGGTAGAGTGTGTGTGCGCTACTCATAGGGTGACGGCCAATTGTTGGACGTGATTGTTGAGCCCATTGTATTAAACTAAGGCAATTGACATCTTGTTTTCTACTGCACGATACATGAAAAATAATGGTGAAAGCAGCGAACCGACTGGTTTCACCAGGTTAGTGAAGCCTAGTGCTTCGACTAAAAATGTATATCAAAGGAGAATGTCCATTGAGCATGCTCTTTTAGTCCAGAACTAGGCTTAAAGATGCACTACACAGAAGTTGTTCTGCCATTTCCTGGTTGCTAAAATTCTAGTAGTTCACCTAATAACAGTGTGTGACAAAACAAGCAGGTATAGTGTAGAGCAGTGGTTCCCAACCAGGGGTACTAGGACCCCTGGGGGTACTTGGCCTATCAACAGGGGGTACTTGAGAAGACTCATGAGACCATAGACCTACTGGTAGAATGCACATGAAGGGGTACTTCAGGTGTACTCTGGGCAGAGCAAACTTCAGTTGGTAGTACAGTAACTGAAAAAGGTTGAGAACCACTGGTGTAGAGAATCATTGTACCATCTAAACTGCTGTGAATTATATTTTCCATAACCAAAAATATCGTTTTTTCAGCTGTTTGAAGCTGGCGTAGAAAAAACCGAAAGAGAAAGATGCAAAAATGAAACTTAACAATGGGAAGCATAGAAATAGCGCACATTGAACAGACCAGCTTTCAATGACAATGACAGATCTATAACATACAGTTCTATGTGAATTTGGTGGGTTGCCCAAAAAGTTACATATTGCAGCTTTAATCTCTGTCTGGGACCAACCACTAGTGTTTAATATTGGCACTGTGAAAATTAGGAATGCGCAGACATACACTTTAGGGCAGGCATCTCCAACAGGTCGATTGTGAGCCACCAGCTCGCAGCCCACCTATGAGTAGCTCTCCAAACAATTCTGAAAGTACATTTATTTTTCAAGTGTTGCCCCGCAAACTGTCATAAACAAGCTTACAAGTATCAGACACCGCAAACTCTGAGGTACAACCTAATCAACGCAACGTTGACATTATCCCATCCCTGGTAAGTAACTATTTAGCCGAACCTAACACAATATCTGCCAATGAATTTCCAGCAACATTGCCCCTGCCTGTCTGTGTGGTGCTCGTGTTTGTCAATCACTCAGTTGATGTGATAACTGTCTTGTGGGTTGACAGAAATACTTTTCCCCAAAACCTTCTCAGTTAAATGTTAACTGCAAAGTAGGCTATCCTGGCAGAAGTATATCATGAGTACGTACACTACTGTTCAAAAGTTTGGGTTCACTTAGAAATGTCCTTGTTTTTGAAAGAAAAGCAAACATTTTTCCATTAAAATAACATCAAATTGATCAGAAATAAAGTGTAGACATTGTTAATGTTGTAAATGACTATTGTAGCTGGAAACGGCGAATCTTTTATGAAATATCTACATAGGCGTACAGAGGCCCATTATCAGCAAACATCACTCCTGTGTTTCAATGGCACGTTGTGTTAACTAATCCAAGTTGTGTATTGTTATGTTCGAGTCTGAGAGTTGCAGTCCCTTCATTTGCTTTAAATTAGCTTCCTTGTTTGTGAAATCAGCATACAATATTTCGACTGAGGCCAAAAACCTTATTTGACAATCTCCGCATCTGCGAAGGCCTTCTTGTTTCTCGTGAGTATCCAAGAAATTTCATATGTTGCCACTGTCGTTTTCTCTGCAACAATGCTAGATCTGTTCATCATTTGTTGTTGTTGTCGTTTGAGCTGTCCTTTGAGTTGTGCTATTTTTCTGCAACAATGCTAGATCTGTTCATCATTTGTTGTTGTTGTCGTTTGAGCTGTCCTTTGAGTTGTGCTATTTTGCTTTGTGGCGGATATGTTTTGTCAAAGTTGGCATGGTGTGACTGGAAATGTTGCTATAAATTTGTTTGTTTAAAACAATTGACTGCCTTCTGGCAAATAAAACAAAGTGAGCTAGTCCCATTACGCAGTACAAAAACAATGGCTTGCCTGTCCATTTCTCTTAAAACTTTGTGTTCTTCTTGAATCGATCGTTTCCTTCTCTTAGTCACCGGAGCCACGTTAGCAACATTAGCTAGCTGCACTTTCCTCGATTAACTTTGACCTTTTTCAAAAGGAGGCGAGAGGGGACGGAGGAGAGAGGATGCAGGAGGGGAGCAAATCCTATTTACAAACGGCCTCCCATATCCTTGACAAGCCAACTCCCATGTCTTCCTTTCAAATGTTTACGCTACTTCCTTTTTTTCAAACATGTATTTGGACTGTTACCCACATTGTTCAACCACCAGCATCTCCTAGAAAACAGGTAAGGACTGATCTCATTTAGTTATTATCAAATATGATTCAATGTTTGCAGTCTTGTTAAATAAATAAATTAGGCCATAATCTATGGATTTCACATGACTGGGGATACATATATGCATCAGTTGGTCACAGATAACTTTTTAAAAAAGGATCAGGAAACCAGTCAGTATCTGGTGTGACAACCGTTTGCCTTATGAAGCGTGACACATCTATTTTCGTACACGTCGATCCAGAGCATCCCAAACATGCTCAATGGGGGACATATCTGGTGAGCATGCAGGCCATGGAAGAATTAGGATATTTTCAGCTTCCAGGAATCGTGTACAGATCCTTGCAACATGGGGCCGTGCATTATAATGCTGAAACATGAGATGATGGCGGCAGATGAATGGCACGACAATGGGCCTCAGGGTCTTGTCATGGTATCTCTGTGCATTTAAATTTCCATCGACAAAATGGAATTGTGTTTGTTGTCCGTAGCTTATGCCTTCCCATACCATAACCCCACCGCCACCATGGAGCACTCTGTTCACAACGTCGACATCAGCAAACCACTCTACCACACAACGCCAGACATGTTGTCTGCCATCTGCCCAGTACAGTTGAAGTTGCGATTCATCTATGAAGAGCACACTTCTCCAGCATGCCAGTGGTCATCGAAGGTGAGCATTTTCCCACTGAACTACAGTCAGGTCAAGACCCTGGTGAGGATGACGAGCACACAGATGAGCTTCCCGTTTTGTGTAGCATTTATTTGGTTGTTCAAACCCACATTTTCATCAGCTGTCCAGGTGGCCGGTCTCAGACGATCCCACAGGTGGAGGTGGTCCTGGGCTGGTGTGGTCTGTGGTTGTGAGGCTGTTTGGATGTACTGCCAAATTCTCTAAAAGAACGTGGCAGCTTATGGTAGAGAAATTAACATTAAATTCTCTGGCAAAAGCTCTGGTGGACATTCCTGCAGTCAGTATGCCAATTGCACACTCCCTCAAAACTTTAGACATCTGTGGCATTGTGTTGTGTGACAAAATTGCACATTTTAGAGTGGCCTTTTATTGTACCCAGCACAAGGTGCACCTGTGTAATGATCATGCTGTTTAATCAGCTTCTTGATATGCCACACCTGTCAGGTGGATGGATTATCTTGGCAATGGAGAAATGCTCACTAACAGGGAGAAATAACATTTTTGTGCATATGGAACATTTCTGGGATCTTATTTTAGCTCATGGAACATGGGACCAACACTCCTAGCACTACTGTGCTAGGAGAAAACATTGTAGTTACTCCACAATACTTAATTGACAGAGTGAAAAGAAGGAAGCCTGTACACAACATGCATCCTGTTTGCAATAAGGCACTAAAGTAAAACAGCAATAAATGTGGCAAAGAAATAACCTTTATGCCCTGAATACAAAGCCCGTTGGGGAGTTGCAGCAATGAGACAATATTGAAAGTTGGAGAGAAAAAAGGGGGTAAAATACAAAATAATAATCTATGAGAAGCCTTGAAAATGGCTGATGATAAACAACCAATTTAACAGATTTTGAATAATAAAAAAAAATCAAATACTGTACAATCCAGGTATCCAGAAATACTCACAGCTGTAATCGCTGCCAAAGGTGATTCTAACATGTATTGACTCAGGGGGTTGAATTTCTTATCTAAGAAAAATATGAGAGTTTAATTTTTCATAATAAAAAAATTAAGAATTGTCTTCCACTTTGATATTACAAAGTATTTTGTGTAGATCATTGACAAAGAATTACAATGAATTCAATTTGAATGCCACTTTGTAACACAACAAAATGTGGGGAAAGTAAAGGTTGTGAAAACATTCTGAAGGCACTGTGTGTAGTCATTATTAGGGCTATATTAATGGCCCACTCTGGGATATTTGGCAAATTTTGATAATTTAAAAGCAATAGGGAAAAATCGAATTTGCATCTGAATATCAGTTTATCGCCTGAATTGATCCCAACTCTGTGTAACGGCTTTCCTCTTCCTCTTCATCCAAAGAGGAGGAGCATGGATTGAACCAAAATGCAGCGTTGGAATATGACATAATGAATTTATTGAGCAAAACGAAGACGAACACGAAAAACACTTGGAATGACTTACAAAATAATAAACGATGTAGACAGACGTGAACTAACGAACTTACATATAACGAAGAACGCATGAAACAGGAACAGACTACATAAACCGAACAAACGAACAAACAAACCGAAAACAGTCCCGTGTGGCGCAACTTACATAGACACAGACACAGGAGACAACCACCCACAAACAAACAGTGTGAAAACACCTACCTTAATATGGCTCTCAATCAGAGGAAATGAAAACCACCTGCCTCTAATTGAGAGCCATATCAGGTCACCCTTTAACCAACATAGAAACACATAACATAGACTACCCACCCAAACTCACGCCCTGACAGTCAAACACATACAAAATAACAGAAAACCGTTCAGGAACGTGACACTCTGATCTCCGAGGTTTATTATTCTCGTTGCGATCGATATTATTTTCACATGGAGGTTTGTGTAATCTCACGTTATATTTTTTCAAGAAAATCACAGTTAAATTCTTGTTGTTGTTTGCAATTGCCTTATAGAGGTTCAGGCTAACTCAAACTGTTTATTATTGGCACAGCATTGTGTGAAAATGTGGGACATGCAGATCACTCTCACACACTTGATAAACCACAGCCCAAGTTCCCCATGTGCTAAGATTTTTCTCATGTGTTGTAGACTGCTGCACAATCTGGGACTTTTCCTGCTGGCTGTATGAAATAATTATAAAGATGGGGAGAGGTCTGTCTGTAATGAAGATCAGACAAAGGAATGTTTTTCTAGAAATCAAACAGGGAGCGACAGCTAAAGATGTTAACCCTCCATCTGATGCAGCACCTCATCACTCTTCTCAGTCAAATAGCCCTTACATAGCCTGGAGGTGTGTTTTGGTTCATTGTCCTGTTGAAAAACAAATGATAGTCCCACCAAGTGCAAACCAGAAAGGATGGCGTATTGCTGCAGAATGCTGTGGTAGCCATGCTTGTTAAGTGTGCCTTGAATTCTAATAAATCATTGACAGTGTCATCAGCAAAGCACCCCCACACCATCCCACCTCCTCCTCCATGGTTCACGGTGGGAACCACACATGCAGAGATCACCCGTTCCCCTACTATAAGTCTCACAAAGACACGGCAGTTGGAACCAAAAATATTGAATTTGGAGACATCAAACCAAAGGACAGATTTCCACAGGTCTAATGTCAATTGCTTGTGTTTCTTGGCCCAGGCAAGTCTCTTCTTATTAGTGGTGTCCTTTAGTAGTGGTTTCTTTGCAGCAAATCGACCATGAAGGCCTGATTCACGCAGTCTCCTCTGAACAGTTGATGTTGAGATGTGTCTTTTACTTGAACTCTGTGAAGCATTTATTTGGACTGCAATCTGAGGTGCAGTTAACTCTAGGTAACTCTGGGTCTTCCTTTCCTGTGATGGTCCTCATTAGAGACAGTTTCATAATAGCACTTGATGGTTTTTGCAACTGCACTTGAAGAAACATTCAAAGTTCTTGACATTTTCCGGATTGACTGACGTTCATGTCTTCAAGTAATGATGGACTGTCGTTTCTCATTGCTTATTTGAGCTATTCTTGCCATAAAATGAACTTGGCCTTTTACCAAATAGGGCTACATTATGTATACTACCCCTATCTTGTCACCACAAAACAGATTGGCTCCAACATATTAAGAAGGAAAGAAATTCCACAAATTACCTTTTAACAAGGCACACCTGTTAATTGAAATGCATTCCAGGTGAGTACCTCATGAAGCTGGCTGAGAGAATGCCAAGAGTGTGCAAAACCGTCCTCAAGGCAAAAGGTGGCTACTTTGAAGAATCTCAAATATAAAATATATTTGATTTGTTTAACACTTTATTGGTTACTACATGATTCCATATGTGTTATTTCATAGTTTTGATGTGTTCACTACTATTCTATAATGTAGAAAATAGTAAAAGTGACAGTGACTAAGTTCAGGACAGGGTCCTGGGTGGGGGCCGGCTAGTGATGGCTATTTAACAGTCTGATGGCCTTGAGATAGCCTGTTTTTCAGTCTCTAGGTCCCAGCTTTGATGCAACAATACTGACCTCGCCTTCTGGAAGATAGCAGGGTGAACAGGCCGTGGCTCAGGTGGTTGATGTTCTTGATGATCTTTTTGGCCTTCCTGTGACCTTGGGTGCTGTAGGTGTCCTGGAGTGCAGGCAATGATGTGTTGGGCAGACTGCACCACCCTCTTGGAGAGCCCTGAGGTTGCGGGCAGTGCAGTTGCCATACCAGGCGGTGATTCAGCCATACAGGATGCTATCAATGGTGCATCTGTAAAAGTTTATGAGGGTCTTAGGGGCCTCCAGAGGATGAAGAGGCGCTGTTGCACCTTCGTCACCATTGTCTGTGAGACAAAGTGGAGTCGCAATTCAGCGGCTCAAACATGAAACGTATGTGGCAGGGGACTCCAGACAATCACGGATTACAAAGGTAAAACCAGCTACGTCGCCGACACTGATGTCTTGCTCCCAGACAAGCTAAACACCTTCTTCGCCTACTTTGAGGATAACATAGTGCCAACGATGCGGCCCACTCCTGAGGACTTTTGGCTCTCGTTCTCTGTGGCCGACGTAAGTAAGACATTTAAGCGTGTTGTCGTGAAAATTCTTACACAGGGACACTCATTGTTTATTTGTCAATGCGCTGGAGAGGTTCCAACCAACTCAATGCACCATAGTACACATGTCAATCAGAAGCTCTCCCTGGGCAAAACCAGCAGTTGTCTTATATATGGCTATACACAGACAAGTTATATTTGCATGATTTAGAATAATTAATTTACCAATACAGTTTTGTTTCATTCGTGTGACTGACCAATACCGTTTCATAACATGTGACAGACCAACACCTCACGAAGCTTCTTCTCTAAGCTGAGAACTTGAAACTGAGATGTCTTTTGTTTGTTCTCAAAACAAGGTCTGGGCATTATGCCAAATTGCAGCTACTGAGAAGGATTTGTTCAGTCAACCACTTGCATGAACACAGAAATTGGTTTATAGAACAGTACAAACATTAAAATATCTATTACATTCCATCTTCTTTTCACTTGTGTGATACTCATTACATTTTAATGTAAGCATTTAGATTTTAGCTTATATATCAAAATATTATATACTATTTAAGTAAGGGAAATCAACATAGAAAAAAACAGACACTTCATCATTTCAAACCCTTCATTCTGAGTTGTACAATCCACATAGTATGGTAATACTTTAATCATAATAAAGGTTATACTTTATTAATGGGAGTGAGCATCAAACATGCACACTCATACACAACGGATATGTAGATTCAGAGGTGAATAAATCTCTCAATCTTAACCATTATTTCTATATTTCTTACCACATTCGGGTTGCAATGACCTATGTTTTCACTAACTGTGTCACAGATCCCTCTGGAACTTTTATTGCGCACACCTGGCCCCCATTCCCACTGATTGTATTTGTATATATGTGCACTTTGTTCACCATGGTGCTGTCGATTATTGTTACAATGTCTTTTGGTGCGTGTGAGTACCTGCGCTGTGTTTTGGGCTTTCGTGCCCTTGTAGATTGTGCAGATGATTGCGGGTCTCGTCCCGTGTGTTAATCATTGTGTATTTATTTGAGGTACTCCTCACTCTTTTGTTTGGGTTTCAACCTTGTGTTTTTGTTAAGTGTTTGTTTGGTCTTCGTCCCCATGCCTTTACACTGCACGCCGTAATTTGTGGCGTAATAAAACACCCGATTACGCATTCCTGCGCCTGTCTCCCAATTCCTTTATACCGGCGTAACAAACTGTCTTTGGAACATCAACCTAGTCAAAATACAAAACCCAGTTGTTTAACTTGCTCATCAGCTCAGTGTTCCACATAACGTAAACAGGTTAAGGGTTTAGATGACCTTACTCTCAAACTGTAATAAAACAAACAACAACCTTCAATCATTACTCATCGTCCATATCTACAAGGGGAAATGGGAGCTCATCCAGAATTGGCATCTAACTGTTTCACCATCCTCTGGAGGAGGAGAAAACAAGACAGCTGCTGAAATCTTATCAGCCAGAGAGGCACAGATCTCCTTACAGCGTGTTAATAACATTTCACAAGGAGGAGAAAGAGAACACATGTTATAACAGTTTCACACCAACCTTGCTAAGAATGAGATTGGGGCAAGGTTAGCCCAAGGTACAATCTAGTGTCTCTCCTCACATTTTTAGGGCACAGCTCGGACTCTAGAAGCTTTGCCTTTTCAAATCATAATTATAATTATTGATATATTATCCAACCCAAAATTTAGAATGACAGTCCTTAGTGCTTCACGTTGGCTCTATCACTTTAATTTAAGACCCTCACTTTTCTCATCCCTTGTGGTAATGACATATTGGTATTTCAATGCATTCTTAGTCTAAATTACTAGATCTCCACAATCAACCAGATACCCCAAATAAACAATTTTGGACAAGCCTAAATCAATTATGGCACGGTTGACCACCCCCCTCGGTCCCTGGCACTCATCCTTCCTGGTGTTTCTTCATGTTTTTCTTCAGATAGTGTTTCAGTTTGTTCTTTTAAATGGCACATGTTCAAAGTGGATGGCCCTTGATAATGTCTCTCACCTTTCCTTTACAGTCATTTTGTCTTTGTCCATTTTCCTACCAGTACTCCAGCAGCATGAGAGCAGTTTGGACTGGATCTCTCTCCTTGCTCACTCCACATGCACCCATGTGTACTCGTGAGAGAAACAACATTAGAGAAAAGGCAGTTGAACGCTTCGACTGCTGTGTACAGGTTGCTGCCTCAGACTCCGGTCTCACGGTAGAAGTGGTGAAGGATACTGAACACTATTTTCAGCCGGTTAGAGGGAGTATTGAGGTTCACACTGTTCATCGGCCAAATTATTTTCCATGCATCTAGATACCATCTGTTGTCACCTCGCAATAACCTTGAGAGAGGACAGACCAGACAGTTTAGTTAGGACACTTGTAAATCAGGAAATCCGGACTTCTAAGACAAATGTCTTAGAGAATAACAACACACAGTTGAACCCCCCCCCCCCTTAAATTGTCTCCCCTGACATCTTGGCGATCTCACTGCGGCATTACAGGTCAGGGAGTCAGAGGGCTAATCCTTAGGAAGAAATCACAACCATCGAGCAGGCCCAATCTAATGAGATGTGTTATTGAAGCAGGAAAAAAACATTTTTTAATAATAAATCTAATCAAATTATCTCTTGATAACTCCATAAGGAAATACTTGTATCCAATAAGGTAATGGTAAAATAGACTAGAGACAGGTATTTCTCTCTCTGTCCTTCTCGTGGTCTGAATCACACATAAGACTATTGATAAATTATAAACTTTTTAATTATTTGTTTTTAGATCGTTTTTTATGGGCTATGTATTTTGTCTTCCGAGTAAGGGTGATCAGGCCTCACCAGGAAGTCAGAACAGAGGTCAGAGGTCAGTCAGCCCTATTAAGTGAGTGTTTGTTTTCCTGGAGCTCAGACATAATTTAAAGATATTTCAAAATGTTGTGTATCAGGTTTACATGAGGTTTTTCAGTACATGTCTTCTAATCAACAGAATTTACATATGTGTAACGTGTGTGCTGAGATTCGGGAGGCAAGTTCAGGGACTGAGTGTTTTAATTAATAAATGTACTAAATACAAAACAAGAAACACAAACAACGCACAGACATGACACTGGAACAGAAACAATGATGCCTAGGGAAGGAACCAAAGGGAGGGACATACATGTATATAGGGCAGGTAATCAAGGAGGTGATGGAGTCCAGGTGAGTGTCATAATGCATAATTTTGGCTAATCATCCTCATGTGAACTGAATAACTGTCACGCCCTGGCCTTAGTATTCTTTGTTTTCTTTATTATTTTAGTTAGGTCAGGGTGTGACATGGGAAGTTTGTGTGTTTTGTCTAGTTTAGGGTGTGTGTATTGTTTAGGGGTTGTTGTATAGTGTATGGGAGAGAGTTCTAGGAAAGTCTATGGTTGCCTGGTTTGGTTCTCAATCAGAGACAGATGTCATTAATTGTCTCTGATTGGGAGCCATATTTAAGGCAGCCATAGGCTTTAGGTGATTGTGGGAGATTGTCTATGTTGAACGTAAGTAGCGTGTGTGTGCACTTTCGTTTGTAGTGTCACTGTTGTTTTGTATAGTTTGTATAAGTGTTTCGTTTCGTTTCGTGTTCATCTTCGTCGTAAAATAAGACCACACGTGACAATATGTGCCACCAAAACTCTGACAATATAAACTTTCATTTGTGTACATCTTCATTTCTAACCTGTGAAAAACTCACTAAAACCAAATAAAAAGACTCCACACTTCTAAATCAAACAGAGTATTAACCACTAAACCAACTCAATGCACCATAGTACACATGTCAATCAGGAGCTCTGCCTGGGCAGACCAAGCAGTTGTCTAATATAGGCCCAGAGGGCATGCCTAGCCACATCCTCAGAGCATGCGCAAATCATCTGGCTGGAGTGTTTACGGTCATATTCAATCTCTCCCTATCCCAGTCTGCTGTCCTCACTTGCTTCAAGATGTCCATCATTGTTCCTGTACCCAAGAAAGCAAAGGTAGCTGAACTAAATGACTATCACCCCGTTTCATTCACTTCTGTCATAAAGTGCTTTGAAAGGCTAGTTAAGGATCATAATCACCTCCACCTTACCTGACACCCTAGACCCACTTCAAATGTGCATACCGCCCCAATATGCAATCATCATCTCACTGCCCTATCTGGACAATGTTATCATTATGTTAAAGGCGCTATATGTAGAATTTAGCTCCACCATTTCCTGGATTAAAGAATTATAAAATGTCCACCTAATAATAGTTTGTGACACAACATATATAGTCTAGCAAAAATCATCTAAAATGCCATGAAATATATTTTCAATAAACAAAATTGTCAGCTGTTGAAGAAAATGAAAATAAAAACAAAACTTAAATATTGGTTTCTTTATCCTGTAAGCAGTCTATGGACAAGGTAAGACAGCAATCGATCATTTGGTTGTGTTTACCTGGCCACTGTTTCAAATGCTAACTTTTTAGCACTTGTGGAACAAATCCAATGCAAGACAATGGTACCTATAATCAGATTTTTGCGTTTCATGTAAAAATGGATAGTCTAACTCAATGAAGTTACTAATGGTGCAAAAATGCTAAGGACAATTTTATTTTGGTGAATTGTCCCTTTAAGAATAGAAATAGCGCACATAGAAAGTACCTACAGCTTATCAGACTTGCTTTCAATAAGAACGATGGATCTAACTCATAATTCTGTCTGATATCTGTGGGGTCGTACACAACACTACATAAATGGACCATATTTTGAAAAATAAATAAAGTGTTTGTTTGGAATTACAATGGAGTAAAACAAGCTTCGACTTGCCTGTGATGGAGTGAGACAGTTGAACTAAGATGATCTTATATGGCCTTTATAAGTTATTCATCAAGAATCAATGGCTATCATTAATTTAGAAGTAAAAAAAAAAAAGATATGTACCAATACCCGCCCCTTTAAGAAATCAAGCTATTGGTTCTGCTTCATGGCAAATGCCTCACCAAGTTCAGGCTGACTCATATTGTTTGTTGGTTTGTTTGCAAATCACTCTCACACCCTTGATAAACCACAGTCCAAGTGGCTAATTGCATATTGACAATTATGCATGTGAGAACATTTGTGGTTAGAGTGAAATACATGTTTAGGGTACTTCCTCTTTGTTTGGAATTGAGTCTCCATTTTTCAAACAACATAATCTGCTAGACAAGGGTAAATGATCGTGTTAACTATTGGTGGCACGGGTTAGTTTAACAAAACCAATGTACCGATTGCACTTTCTCCTTGTCCACAGAGTGTATTTAAGGTAAGGAAACAAATGTATTGAAAATGAAATGCAGAAATATCTCATTTACATAAGTATTTACACCCCTAGGATTTTGCCTGTGCTTAGCTCCATTCAGTTTATTCTTTATCCTGAAAAACTCCCCAGTCCTTAACGATTACAAGAATACCCATAACATGATGCAGCCACAACTATAATTGAAAATATAGAGTGGTACTGAGTAATGGATTGTATTGAATTTGACCCAAATAACAGTTTGTATTCAGGAAAAAAGTTATTTGCTTAGTAAATCTTTTTTTTTCAGTAATATTTTAGTGCCTTATTGCACTCTGTCAATTAGGTTAGTATTGTGGAGTAACCACAATGTTGTTGATCCATCTTCAGTTTTCTATTATCACAGCCATTAAACTCTGTTTTAAAGTCACCATTGGCCTAATGGGGAAAGCCCTGAGTGGTTTCCTTCCTCTCCGGCAACTGCGTTAGGAAGGACGACTGTATCCTTGTCGTGACTGGGTGTATTGATACACCATTCAAAGTTTAATTAATATCTTCACCATGCTCAAAGGGATATTCCACGTCTTCTTTTTAAATTTTTACTGTGCGCTTCTTTGCGAGGCATTGGAAAACCTCCCTTGTCTTTGTGGTTGAATCTGTGTTTGAAATTCACTGCTCGACTGAAGGACCATACAGATATTTGTATGTGTGGGGTATAGAGATGAGGTAGTCATGCACACAGAGTCTGTGCAACTTATTATGTGACTTGTTAAGCACATTTTATTTTTGAGCTTATTTAGGCTTGCCGTAACCAAGGGGTTGAACACTTATTGACTCAAGACATTTCAGCTTTTCATTTGTAATTTGTAAGAATTCCCCCTTGACATTATCGGGTATTGTGTGTACGCTAGTGACAAAACATCTACATTTAATCTGCAAAAAAAATGGGTTCCCTTCCCCAGATCCTTGCCTCGACACAATCCTGTCTTGGAGCTCAACGAACAATTCCTTCGACCTCATGACTTGGTTTTTGCTCTGACATGCACTGTCAACTGTGGGACATTTTTTATTTTATTTTTATCCCTTCTTCCTTCCCAATTTAGTGGTATCCAGTTGGTCGTTACAGTCTTGTCTCATCACTGCAACCGAAACACAACCCAACCAAGCCGTACTGCTTCTTGACACAATACCCACTTAACCCGGAAGCCAGCCACACCAATGTGTCGGAGGAAACACCGTACACCTGGCGACAGTGTCAGCGTGCACTGCGCCCGGCCCTCCGCACGAGTCACTAGTGCGCAATGGGACAAGGACATCCCTGCTTAGACCACTGCACCACTCAGGAGGCCCCCAACTGTGGGACCTTATATAGACAGGTGTGTGCCTTTCCAAATCATGTCCAATCAATTGTATTTGTCCACTGATGTCCACTGACATTTGACTAGCAACAACAACTGGGCCCTAAAAGACACCCAGAATGAGCACACACTAAAGTTGCCCAAGGGGCAAACAACACAAAACCCACTCCAAACTTAAAGACAGGAGGCAAACCAAAACAAAAAAAAAGATTAAGTTTCTTACAAATCAAAATAGGGAGTGCCAACTAATCACCAATAAGGCAAAACATGCAGTCAAAACAAAATGTGTGCCAGGGCTACAGTCTGGCTAAACAAAGCAAAACCCACCCTTGAAAGACAATCAGCAACCGAGTTGTCCCTACCAAGGACATGTCTGATTTCAAAGGGAAACTCCTGCAATATGAGACTCCAGCGAAGGAGTCAACAATTATTGGAGCTCGTCTTTTGTAGGAAAATGAGAGGATTATGATGATAGACCACCAGAGGGGTAGAGACCGATGCATGAACCTCCGTGCTGAAGAGCCAGTACCAAAGCGAGCGTTTCCTTCTCGATAGTCAAGTACAGTTGTTTTATATGGCCAATTCCTTTGAAAAGTACCCCACAGGTTGCTCAACATCTTCTGCAGAGACCAAAAGGGTCTTTGTCATCTCAAAAGCTTCCTTTCAACATCCTGTTTCAGACAGGGACAAAATGAGTTACGCAAAATACAGACATATGTCTTGTTGACCTACCATACTACCGTCGTGAGTCAACCTGAGTATCTCTTGTCGAAGTGTGACTGGAACAACAATTTGAGATACTGGGCCAATTGTCTTACCCAGAAGTGGCACGTGAACGCCAAGAGGGAACTAACAAACAGTTACTAACAACCAAAACAGGTGGAGTTCTGAAAAACAACCATGGGGGGTGTCCACTGAAAGATGCCTAGCAATAACTGGGCCCTAAGACACCCACCATAAGTGCCCACTAAATTTGCCCAAGAAGAGGCAAACTAAATAAAACCCATATAAACCTTAAAAGGCAGGAAGCAAAGCAACAAGTGGAACAAAACAAAAAGGAAGATCAGATAAAGGATCTTTTATTTTTTAAATTAAAAATAGGGAGCGCCAACTAAAAGGTGTTAACCCTCCACATCTCCCAAGCCCACTGGGTCAGCCGCTCTTAAATATTACCTGTGCCAGCACAGGTGATACACTTTCTGACTAACGACATGACAAGCCAGCACAGGTGTAACACACACTGACTAACGAGGTGACACCAATTGGTGCGTCCAACCTCGAAATAGAAAAACCAAAGCCTGTAACATAAGCCTTGTCATGTTTTCCCCCAGAATTGATCATTATAATGATTAGACGTATCATTATTAGCATCAGCGTAATTATCCCCTTGATCCACATTATCATGGATCATGGATTATCATGGATACTTCCAAATGAAATACACAAAAAACAATATGCATCGCCATAATGCAACAGCGACTCTCCTAAACTTCCTTCACCTCTCTATCTCTTGGTGGTTTGTACTTCAATGACAGCCCCGTCCAGCCCTTTATCCCTACAGTAGCTACATATTAGTGATCGGATGTTTGGCTCTGGTTCCTGATGTTACTGGTTATGATTGCCTTCCTGCAGAGGACCAAAACTGAGGAGCAAAACTGCTGCTTCATGTTCTGGATGGGGGTGTGTGTGATCGTTCTGATCTGCTGGATCATAACTGGTGTGTGAGATCCCTAATTCAGACACGCGTGGACCTTTTTGAACTACTTTTTAAATGTATATTTTTGTTAATTAAGATAATCACAGATTTGTATGTGATTGGAAATATCAACAAGGAAGGAAGGAAGCATTTCTAATGTGACGGAAAAGGGCCATGTCTTTCTCCTACTTGTGTCATAACATTCAAAACATGTATCTAATTATACATTTATTTTAATTCCAAACACTTTGACTTCTACATTCCTGTGATAATTGGCTAAAAGGACTGTTCAGCTTTAGTTTTTTTTTCACTACAAAATTCACTACAAAGCTCAATTAATTTCCCAAAACAAGCTACAACCAAACCATCACCAACAGAAGCTACAACCAGACAATCACCAACCCAAACGACTTAAAACTCTATACCTGTTTGCTTTCACTACCTGTGTGCTGTGGATTGTGGTGATTGCACTGACACTGGTTGCCTTCAAGAAGATACTAGGCACTGTACAGAACAACATAGAACACACATAATGGTTCTTCAACCAGTTGGACCAGTCAGCAAAGGATGTTCAGCAAATATTTTCCTTGGCATTGCTGCCCACCACAGTAGTCTCCATCTGCTTTTGTGTCTACTCCTCTGCCTATCCGGGGATAGCAGGAAACTCTGCTCCCTACCTGTACAGGGATAGTTCTGCACTTGTAATCCTTGGGTGGGCCACCTAAGCATTTTTTTCAGGCCGGGATGGAAAAACACTTTCACTGTAAACTTAAACGACCTAAACTAGATATAGGATAGTACAAAATATAATGGACCTATATGTTTAAATAAATCATCTTTGAGGACTAACAATCACAAAAATAAAAGATACAGGGCGAATTGAAAATTCCCAAAAACAATGAATTTAGCAGTATTGGTTTTGATATTCATATATGTTGGAGCAAAAGAACACAGCATTAACCATGGCAAAATGTATATAATTACAAGACATTTGCTTTAAAACTTCAACATTTTCTCTCAGCTCCATGTTAAAATGTGTAGAATTGCAGGAAATTAGCTTTAAAATTCTAAAATGTCTCTACACCGACGACATGGGGGCCTCTATGTTCTCAAAAATCCTGCCACCTAAACCCATTTTTTTTATCCAGAAAAAAAACCTGTTGTAATTTGGCAAGCCGAGTTTGATTAGCTGAGCACCTTCCTAATGTTGGGACCACCTCAAGGAGCAGAGCCTAAACGACAATACTAAATTATCATTCACATGTTATGTTCAATGAAATGTGATGAGAACATCTATTCGGTTGACATGACAGAACCTTATTTTGGGTTATGACAGGGTAAGACATTAAGCTCACGGTGCATTTTAAGTTATTCTTCAAGAATAAATGGGTTAGCTGTATCACGAGATCACGAGATGAAATTAATATTGAATAGCAGAAAATATTCCAGATTGTTCCAGAAAATGCCAATACAGTCACTACCTTAAAAAAGCCAACAAGTTAGTTTTAATTACACTCATATAGCAGTTAATACTAACTGAAATCCATGAGTGTAACAGGAATTTCCAGGTGAACCAAAAAGGAGAGCAGTCTTTGATAAAGGCAATCAAATCAACCTGCTTTACAAGTTTTTTTGCAAACAGAGAGAATATCATTCAGCACAGAAGCAGAGAAAATGGCTAATTCGTCTTCTCTATATCAGACCCTTATATTCTAATCACACAGCGCCAAATGTTCTGTAAACACTGGCCTGGGAGGCGTGTAGGGTGTAAAAACAAAAGACAGTGATGTCATTACCTTGAAGAGCGAGGAACGCAAACATTTCGCTACACCCACTATAACATCTGCTAAATATGTGTATGTGACCAATAGAATTGTATTTTCAATCATTTGATTTGATCGCAGGTACAATACAACAGTAGTGTGTGCTTTGCCCAGTCTGGCGACAGCCAAATCGACAGGTAGTTAATCTTTACATTCAAGTCTAGAGACCTGCTCTCACACTTTTACCTAGTAACCTCATTGGATATGATTGCGCCTTTCCACCTTCCAATCAACATCGTCCGGTTCGGTTGTTCTACTATTACCTTTCCGCATTAGTATTTTAATTAAACAAGTACAAGATTGCAGCAGACAACACAGTCAGTCGGTAGCGTTCTTTTGGTCCGGATTCTGTGGCTAAATCAGGTAACACATGGTACATTACAAGTTGATTTCAAGAAATATAAATGGAAAGTTAAAGTACAAAAGTAATTGCTCAGCCATTTCCTGGTTGTATGGATTATTAGCAGTTTGCGTGGTTTCAGTTTGTCACAAAACTAGTGTAGAGAATCATTGTACAATTTAAACGGCTGTGAAATATCTGTTCAATAACCAAAAATGATGTATAGAGTAACTGTATGTATAGCCTCTTTAAAGGGAAAATGTCACCCAAATTACAAACAAACCACTATCTCCAAATGTTAACTTTTTATTATTTGTGTGTGCCCAAAATTCAATGTAAATCAGTATCCCACATATTAGCATGTTTCGTGTCCAAATTATACCAACATTTCTAAAATGGATTGTGTTGCTCAATAATGTTAATTGTTAGATGATTTCAACATGAAACATGAAGGGTTGCGCTCAAATTTACCCTATCTGCCTATCCTACCCAATGATAATTTATAGTGCATTCGGAAAGTATTCAGACCCCTTAACTTTTTTCCACATACATTACAGCCTTATTCTAAAATGCATTAAATACTAAAAAATACGAATCAATCTACACACAATACCCCATAATGATAAAGCAAAAACAGGTTTTAGAAATGTTTACTAATTTATAAAAAAATAAAAAGCAGAAATACCTCATTTACATAAGTATTCAGACCCTTTGCTATGAGATTCGAAATTGAGCTCAGGTGCATTCTGTTTCCATTGACCATCCTTGATGTTTCTACAACTTGAATTTATTGGACATGATTTGGAAAGGCATACAGCTGTCTACATAAGGTCGCAGAGTTGACAGTGCATGTCAGAGCCATCAGGTCCGAAGGAATTGTCCATAGAGGTCCGAGACAGGATTCTGGCAGAGGCACAGATCTGGAGAAGGGTACCAAAACATTTATGCAGCATTGAAGGTCCCCAAGAACACAGCGGCCTCCATCATTCTTAAATGGAAGAAGTTTGGAACCACCAACACTCTTCCTAGAGCTGGCCGCCTGGCCAAACTGAGCAATCAGAGGAGAAGGGCCTTGGTTAGGGAAGGGACCTAGAACCCGATGGTCACTGACTGAGCTCCAGAGTTCTTCTGTGGAGATGGGAGAAACTTCCAGAAGGACAACCATCTCTGCAGCGCTCCACCAATCAGGCCATTATGATAGAGTGGCCAGATGGAAGCCACTCCTCAGTAAAAGGCACATGACAGCCCACTTGGAGTTTGACAAAAGGCACAAAAAGACTCTCAGACCACGAGAAACAAGATTGTCTGGTCTGATGAAACCAAGATTTAACTCTTTGGCCTGAATGGCAAGCGTCGCATCTTGAGGAAACCTGGCACCATCCCTACGGTGAAGCATGGCGGTGGCAGAATCATGCTGTGGGGCTGTTTTTCAGCGGCAGGGACTGGGAGACAGTCAGGATAGTCAGGATCGAGGAAAGTGAGAGAGATTCTTGATGAAAACCTGCTCCAGAGTAGAGGTCGACCGATTAATCGGAGTGGACGATTAATTAGGGCCCATTTCAAGTTTTCATAACAAACGGAAATCGGTATTTTTGGACACGGAATACACCTTTATTTATCCTTTATTTAACTAGGCAAGTCAGTTAAGAACACATTCTTATTTTCAATGACGGCCTAGGAACGGTGGGTTAACTGCCTTGTTCAGGGGCAGAATGACAGATTTTTACCTTGTCAGCTCGTGGATTCAATCTTGCAACCTTTCAGTTACTAGCCCAACGCTCTAACCAACTGATTACATTGCACTCCACGAGGAGACTGCCTGTTACGCGAATGCAGTAAGAAGCCAAGGTAAGTTGCTAGCTAGCATTAATCTTATCTTATAAAAAACAATCAATCAATCATAATCACTAGTTAACTACACATGGTTGATGATATTACTAGTTTATCTAGCGTGTCATGCGTTGCATATAATCGATGCGGTGCGTATTCGCGAAAAAGGACAGTCTTGCTCCAATGTGTACCTAACCATAAACATCAATGCCTTTCTTAAAATCAATACACAGAAGTATATATTTTTAAACCTGCATATTTTGCTAAAAGAAATCCAGGTTAGCAGGCAATATTAACCCGGTGAAATTGTGTCACTTCTCTTGCGTTCATTGTCAGTGTATATGCAACAGTTTGGGCCGCCTAATTTGCCAGAATTTTACGTAATTATAACATAACATTGAAGGTTGTGCAATGTAACAGGAATATTTAGACTTATGGATGCCACCCGTTAGATAAAATACGGAACGGTTCCGTATTTCACTGAAAGAATAAACGTCTTGTTTTCGAGATGATAGTTTCCGGATTCGACCATATTAATGACCTACGGCTTGTATTTCTGTGTGTTATGTTATAATTAAGTCTATGACTTGATATTTGATAGAGCAGTCTGACTGAGCGATAGTAGGCACCAGCAGGCTCGTAAGCATTCATTCAAACAGCACTTTCGTGCGTTTTGCCAGCAGCTCGTCGCTGTGCTTCAAGCATTGCGCTGTTTATGCATTCAATCCTATCAACTCCCGAGATTAGGCTGGTGTAACTGATGTGAAATGGCTAGCTAGTTAGCGGGGTGCGCGCTAATAGAGTTTCAAACGTCAATCGCTCTGAGACTTGGAGTGGTTTGGAGTGGTTGTTCCCCTTGCCCTGCAAGGGCCGTGGCTTTTGTGGAGCGATGGGTAACACTGCTTCGAGGGTGGCTGTTGTCGATGTGTTCCTGGTTCGAGCCCAGGTAGGGGCGAGGAGAGGGATGGAAGCTATACTGTTACACTGGCAATACTAAAGTGCCTATAAGAACATCCAATAGTCAAAGGTATATGAAACACACATCGTATAGAGAGAAATTGTCCTATAATAACTACAACCTAAAACTTCTTACCTGGGAATATTGAAGACTCATGTTAAAAGGAACCACCAGCTTTCATATGTTCTCATGTTCTGAGCAAGGAACTTAAACTTTAGCTTTTTTACAAGGCACATACTGCACTTTTACTTTCTTCTCCAACACTTTGTTTTTGCATTATTTAAACCAAATTGAACATGTTTCATTTTATTTGAGGCTAAATTGAATATATTGATTTATTATATTAAGTTAAAATAAGTGTTCATTCAGTATTGTTGTAATTGTCATTATTACAAATAAATGTAAAAAAATAAAAAAACTATTACGGCCGATTAATCGGTATCGGCTTTTTTGGTCCACCAATAATCGGTATCAGCGTTGAAAAATCATAGTCGGTCGACTCCAGAGTACTCAGGACCTCAGACTGGTGTGAAGGTTCACCTTCCAACAGGACAACGACCCTAAGCACACAGCCATGAACGCAGGAGTGGCTTCTGGACAATTCTCTGAATGTCCTTGAGTGGCCCAGCCAGAGCCTGGACTTGAACCCAATCGAACATCTCTGGAGAGACCTGAAAATAGCGACGCAGCGACGCTCCCCATCCAACCTGACAGACCTTGAGATGATCTAAAGAGAAGAATGGGAGAAACTCCCCACATACAGGTGTCACGATCGTCTTGCTGTGAGAGATTGGACCAAGGCGCAGCGTGTGCAAAATACATATTTTTATTGAAGAAGAAAGGAAACAAACAAGAAACGAACAACTATACACGAATTAACAAAATAACAAAACTGACGACCGTGAAGCTATAAGACAGATAGTGCTGACACAAACACTACACATAGACATAGACAATTACCCACAAACAGCTAAAGCCTATGGCTGCCTTAAATATGGCTCCCAATCAGAGACAACAATAACCAGCTGTCTCTGAGAACCAATTCAGGCAACCATAGACTTTCCTAGACACCTATACTAAACACTAACCCATTTACTCTATATAACCCCCTAGACAATACAAAAACACACAAAGACAACCCAACCCAACTCACACCCTGACCAACTAAATAAATAAAAGAAAAAGGAACAATAGGTCAGGAACGTGACATAACCCCCCCCCCCCTTAAGGTGCGAACTCCGGGCGCACCAGTATAAAGTCTAGGGGAGGGTCTGGGTGGGCGTCTGTCCACGGTGGCGGCTCTGGCACTGGTCGTGGTCCCCACCCCACCATAGTCACTACCCGCTTTCATAGCCTCCTCCAAATGACCACCCTCCACATTAACCCCACTGGATTAAGGGGCAGCACCGGACTGAGGGGCAGCACCGGACTGAGGGGCAGCACCGGACTGAGGGGCAGCACCGGACTGAGGGGCAGCACCGGACTGAGGGGCAGCACCGGACTGAGGGGCAGCACCGGACTGAGGGGCAGCACCGGACTGAATGGCGGATCCTGGCTGGCTGGCTCTGGCGGATCCTGGCTGGCTGGCAGATCCTGGCTGGCTGGCTCTGGCGGATCCTGGCTGGACGGCTCTGGCGGATCCTGGCTGGACGGCTCTGGCGGATCCTGGCTGGACGGCTCTGGCGGATCCTGGCTGGACGGCTCTGGCGGATCCTGGCTGGACGACGGATCTGGCTGCTCATGGCTGGACGACGGATCTGGCTGCTCATGGCTGGCTGACGGATCTGGCTGCTCATGGCTGGCTGACGGATCTGGCTGCTCATGGCTGGCTGACGGATCTGGCTGCTCATGGCTGGCTGACGGATCTGGCTGCTCATGGCTGGCTGACGGATCTGGCTGCTCATGGCTGGCTGACGGATCTGGCTGCTCATGGCTGGCTGACGGATCTGGCTGCTCATGGCTGGCTGACGGATCTGGCTGCTCATGGCTGGCTGACGGATCTGGCTGCTCATGGCTGGCGGAAGGCTCTGGCGGCTCATGGCTGGCGGAAGGCTCTGGCTGATCCTGTCTGGCGGAAGGCTCTGGCTGATCCTGTCTGGCGGAAGGCTCTGGCTGATCCTGTCTGGCGGAAGGCTCTGGCTGATCCTGTCTGGCGGAAGGCTCTAGCGGCTCCTGTCTGGCGGAAGGCTCTAGCGGCTCCTGTCTGGTGGACGGCTCTGAAGGCTCATGGCAGACGGGTGGCTTTGCAGGCTCAGTACAGACGGGCGGCTTTGAATACTCAGTACAGACGGGCAGTTCATGCAGCGCTTGGCAGACGGACAGTTCAGACGGCGTTGGGCAGACAGGCAGTTCAGGCGCCGTTGGGCAGATGGGCAGTTCAAGCGCCGTTGGGCAGACGGGCAGTTCAGGCGCCGTTGGGCAGACGGGCAGTTCAGGCGCCGTTGGGCAGACGGCAGACTCTGGCCGGCTGAGACGCACTGTAGGCCTGGTGCGTGGTGCCGGAACTGGTGGTACCGGGCTGAGGACACGCATCTCAGGGCTAGTGCGGGGAGCAGCAACAGGACGCACAGGACTTTGGGGACACACAGGAGGCTTGGTGCGTGGTGTAGGCACTGGTGGTAAAGGGCTGGAGACACGCACCATAGAGCTAGTGCGTGGAGGAGGCACAGGGCTCTGAAGACGCACAGGAAGCCTGGTGCGTGGTGTAGGCACTGGTGGTACTGGTCTGGAGTGGGGAGGTGGCGCCGGAAAACCCGGACCACGCAGGCGTACTGGCTCCCTTGGGCACTGAGCCTGTCCAACCTTACCTGGTTGTATGCTCCCCGTCGCCCGACCAGTGCGGGGAGGTGGAATAACCCGCACCGGGCTATGTAGGCGAACCGGGGACACCATGCGTAAGGCTGGTGCCATGTAAGCCGGCCCGAGGAGATGCACTGGTGGCCAGATGCGTTGGGCCGGCTTCATGACATCCGGCTCAACGCTCAATCTAGCCCGGCCGATACGTGGAGCTGGAATGTACCGAACCGGGCTATGCACGCGTACAGGAGACACCGTGCGCTCTACTGCGTAACACGGTGTCTGGTACTCTCGCTCTCCACGGTAAGTACAGGGAGTAGGCGCAGGTCTCCTACCTGACTTCGCCACACTCCCTTTAAGGCCACCCCCAAGAAATTTTTGGGTTGTACTCACGGGCTTCCAGCCTTGCTTCCGTGCTGCCTCCTCATATCGCCTCCTCTCGGCTTTAGCTGCCTCCAGCTCTTCACGAGGGAGGCGATATTCTCCCGGTTGTGCCCAAGGTCCCTTACCATCCAGTATCTCCTCTCATGTCCATGAATCCTGTGTAGGTGGGTCCTGTTGCCGCTTGACACGCCGCTTGGTCCTAGGTTGGTGGGTAATTCTGTCACGGTCGTCTTGCTGTGAGAGATTGGACCAAGGCGCAGATTGTGCAAAATACATCTACTTTTTATTGAAGAAGAGAGAAAACAAACAAGAAACGAACAACTATACACGAATTAACAAAATAACAAAACTGACGACCGTGAAGCTATAAGACAGATAGTGCTGACACAAACACTACACATAGACATAGACAATTACCCACAAACAGCTAAAGCCTATGGCTGCCTTAAATATGGCTCCCAATCAGAGACAACAATAACCAGCTGTCTCTGATTGAGAACCAATTCAGGCAACCATAGACTTTCCTAGACACCTATACTAAACACTAACCCATCTACTCTATATAACCCCCTAAACCATACAACACTCTAGACAATACAAAAACACACAAAGACAACCCACCCCAACTCACGCCCTGACCAACTAAATAAATAAAAGAAAAAGGAACAATAGGTCAGGAACGTGACAACAGGTGTCAAGCTTGTAGCGTCACACCCAAGAAGACACGAGGCTGTAGTCGCTGCCAAAGGTGCTTCAAAGTACTGAGTAAAGGGTTTGAATACTAATATAAATTTACGTTTTTAATATATATATTTATACATACATATGCAAAAAATTCTAAAAACCTGTTTTTGCGTTGTCATTATGGGGTATTGTATGTAGATTGATGAGGGGGATGGGGAAACAATTTAATCCATTTCAGAATAAGTTTGTAATGTACCAAAATGTAGAAAAAGTAAAGGGGTCTGAATACTTTCCGAATGCACTGTTGGTCAAGCTTTGTTTGTTTTGCAAATTGTTTTGCACAATGAAAGACAGAGGGCAAGAAAGTCTAACCAAACTGGTTTAATGATTGTTTATATGCGTGTGAACGAGTGTGCTTACACTGGAAATAGAATGCATGGGAGTGAATGAGAGAAAAGCAGTGGCCACGAGAATATACAGTTGAAGTCGGAAGTTTACATACAGTTAGGATGGAGTCATTAAAACTAATTTTTCAACCACTCCACACATTTCTTGTTAACAAACTGTAGTTTTGGCAAGTCGGTTAGGACATCTACTTTGTGCATGACACAAGTATTTTTTCCAACAATTGTTAACAGACAGATTATTTCACTTATACACTTTCACTGTATCACAATTCCATTGGGTCAGAAGTTTACATACACTAACTTGACTGAGCCTTTAAACAGCTTGGAAAATTCCAGAAAATGATATCAAGGCTTTAGAAGCTTCTGATATGCTAATTGACATAATTTGAGTCAATTAGAGGTGTACCTGTGGATGTATTTCAAGGCCTACCTTCAAACTCAAAGACTTGACATCATTGGAAAATCAAAAGAAATCAGCCAAGAACTCAGAGAAATCTTTAAAGACCTCCACAAGTCTGGTTCATCCTTGGGAGCAATTTCCATATGCCTGAAGGAAACCACGTTCATCTGTACAAACCATAGTATGCAAGTATAAACACCATGGGACCACACAGCCATCATATTGCTCAGGAAGGAGACGCGTTCTGTCTCCTAGAGATACGAAAAGTGCAAATCAATCCCAGAACAACAGCAAAGGACTTTGTGAAGATGCTGAAGGAAACAGATACAAAGTATCCATATCTACAGTAAAACGAGTCCTATATTGACATAACCTGAAAGGCCGCTCAGCAAGGAAGAAGCCACTGCTCCAAAACCGCAATAAAACTGCCAGACTATGGCTTGCAACTGCACATGGGGACAAAGATCGTACTTTTGAGAAATGTTCTCTGATCTGATGAAACAAAAATAGAACTGTTTGGCCATAATGACCATCGTTATGTTTGGAGGAAAAATGGGGAGGCTTGCACCATCCCAACCGTGAAGCACGGGGGTGGCAGCATCATGTTGTGGGGGTACTTTGCTGCAGGAGGTACTGGTACACTTCACAAAATAGATGGCATTATGAGGAAGGAAAATTATGTGGATATTTTGAAGCAACATCTCAACACATCAGTCAGGAAGTTAATGCTTGGTCGCAAATGGGTCTTCCAAATGGACAATGACCCCAAGCATACTTCCAAAGTTGTGGCAAAATGGCTTAAGGGCAACAAAGTCAAGGAATTGGATTGGCCATCACAAAGCCCTGACCTTAATCCTATAGAAAATGTGTGGGCAGAACTAAAAAAAGCGTGTGCGAGCAAGGAGGCCTACAAACCTGACTCAGTTACACCAGCTCTGTCAGGAGGAATGGGACAAAATTCACCCAACTTTTTGCTTGTGGAAGGGTACCCGGAACGTTTGAGCCATGTAAAACAATTTTAAGGCAATGCTACCAAATAGTAATTGAGTGTATGTAACTTCTGACCCACTGGGAATGTAATCAAAGAAATAAAATCTGAAATAAATCAGTCTCTCTACTATTATTCTGACATTTCACATTCTTAAAATAAAGTGGTGATCCTAACTGACCTAAGACAGGTTTTTTTACTCGCATTAAATGTCAGGATTTGTGAAAAACTGAGTTTAAACGTAGTTAGCTAAGGTGTATGTATGTAAACTTCCGACTTCAACTGTACTGTAGCTCGTCAAATTAGGAAGTATATTTGTCTGACCTCTACGGGAGCAATGCTGGTAAAATTGGCTTTGAAATTGTGCACTGTTACCTTTGGAATTCTGAAATGTCATGTTAGAAAGTGTCTTTAGGGTTGATAAGTTTAACTGCAAGCCAGCGTTATGTATGGGCTATAGTGGTCATGAAAAAACATCGTAGCAATGCATAAATGCAACTACATTCTACATTTATTAACTGGGTTGTGTTTCACAATTACATCACGTTGTCAATGTAATTTTTCTTGACAGTATTACCGTTGCTGCTTACAGACGATTTTATCAAAAGGTTCAAACAAAGTGCATGGGTATTGAGTGAATCAGATCTTGTCTAGAGATTGAGTGGGTCATTTGTAGAAAGGGAATTAGAGGAATTGTTATGATCTTCCCTACTTTGCTAAGTTAAGTTGTTGGCTAACAATTGTATTGGGCTGTATAGGCTATGGTTTATTTGACCTATGTGGTACCTATTGGAAAACATTGCCTCCTACTGCACATGTGTTGGATTCGATCATAGGCATATAGCCTAGGCCGGCTATTCCCAAACTGAGGTACGCGCAATGTAGTCGGGGGGTACGCCAAATAATAACAGTCCGTTTTGATTTTCCAACAAGGCTATACATTTGGGTGATGTTTTTTCTCGCCTGAGTAGCCTCGTTTCACTGCCAAAAATCAAATTAAACCATCTAGGTGTTCAGCGAAATAACAACACACTGTCAAATACAGGTAGCCTAGTCAAATAATTAACATCCAGTCACATTATCCGTTACTTTCTCACGGCAAACCTTCACTCTTGCGCAGACATTTAGAAACGAAACATGCCAATTTGAAAAAAAAGAACAGGAGTTTTTTGGGCGAGAATTAAGACGACTTTCGAGTAGTAAGACATGTATAGCAACAGATACCATTAATAAGAAGGGGCTAGAAGCATCTCATGGTAAGCTACCGAGTGGCTAGGACAGGCAAGCCCCATACTATTGTGGAGGACTTAATTCTTTCTGCTGCCTCAGATATGGCTGGGACAATGCAGGGGGAAAAGGCTAATAAAACTACACAGACAATGCCTTCATCAAACGGCACTGCTTCACGATTCATCAGTGACATGGCAGGAGATGTTTTGAAACAATTACTGCTTTGCATACAAGCCAGTGAATTCTATGCGTCACAGCTGGATGAGTCAGACGTGGCGGACCTGGCACAGCTCCTGGTATATGTACGTTACATTTATGGGAGGTCAATTAAGGAAGACATCCTCTTCTGAAAACCACTGGAAGCCAGGAGAGGATATTTTTTAAAGTACTGGACAGCTTTGTGACATCAACCGGACTTTTACAACATTCCGAAGTGTGCAGGTTATCAAGGGGCAAAGTATTGACACGTTTTTTTAAAATTGAGAGACGAGCTTAAAGTTCTTTACTAACAATAATTTTCACTTGTCTGACCACTTGCATGATGACGAGTTTCTCACACAACCGGCCTATCTGGGTGATGTTTTTTGGGAATCTAGGATTACAGGGACTCTCCGCAACTATATTCAATGTGCGGGACAAAATTGAGACTATGATTAAGAAGTTGGAGCTTTTCTCTGTCTGCATTAACAAGGACAACACACAGGTCTTTCCATCATTGTAGGATTTGTTTTGTGTGCAAATGAACTCAATCTTACGGACAATGTCAAATGTGATATAACAAAACACCTGAGTGAGTTTGTTGCGCAATTACGCAGGTACTTTCCCAAAACGGACTACACAAACAACTGGATTCGTTATCCCTTTCATGCCCTGCCTCCAGTCCAATTTCCGATATCTGAACAAGAGAGCCTCATTGAAATTTCAACAAGCGGTTCTGTGAAAATTACATTTAACCAGAAGCCACTGACAGATTTCTGGATAGGGCTGCGCTCAGAGTATCCTGCCTTGGCAATTCGCACTGTTAATACACTGATGCCCTTTGCAACCAAGTACCTATGTGAGAGTGGATTCTCGGCCATCACTAGCATGAAAACTAAATACATGCGCAGACTGTGTGTGGGAAATGATTTAAGACTGAGACTCTCTCCAATACAACCCAACATTGCATCATTTCAAGCACACCCTTCTCATTAACCTGTGGTGAGTTATTCACCATTTTTGATGAACAAATAAGGTTTTATATGTAAGATGGTTAAAATAAAGAGCAAAATTATTGATTATTATTTGTGCCCTGGTCCTATAACAGCTCTTTGTCACTTCCCACATGCCGGATTGTCACAAAACTCACACTCATTCTTTTGTTTAATAAATGTATCGTATAATGTGTGTGTGTGTGGCAGGCTTACAATGATGGCAAAATACATTTGAGAGTACGCTGACCCTGGTGCTAGAGGGGTACGCAGTTGTAGGTTGAATGTTTGAAGGGCTACGGGGCTATACAGTTTGAGAACCACTGGCCTAGCCTAAAAACTCAAGGAATGAGAACTCCTATTTCAAGAGAGAATAAATCAAATATAATATAATTTGTCACATGCACCGAATATAACCGGTGTAGACCTTACCATGAAATGCTTACTTACAAGTCCGCTGCTGCTACTCTCTGTTCATCATATATGCATAGTCACTTTAATCATATCTACATGTACATACTACCTCAATCAGCCTGACTAACCGGTGTCTGTATGTAGCCTTGTTACTTTTATTGCCTCGCTACTGTATATAGCCTGTCTTTTTACTGTTGTTTTATTGCTTTACTTACCTATTGTTCACCTAATACCTTTTTTGCACTATTGGTTAGAGCCTGTAAGTAAGCATTTCACTGTAATGTCTACACCTGTTGATTTGATTTAACCAAGAATGCAGTTAAGAAAAATAAGAGTTAAGAAAATATTTAGTAAATAAACTAAAGTAAGACAATAAAATAGCAATAACAAGGCTATATACAGGGGGCACCGGTACCGAGCCAATGTGAAGGGGTACAGGTTAGTCAAAGAAATGGAGGTTATATGTACATGTAGGTAGGGGTAAAGTGACTATGCATAGATAATAAACAGTGAGTAACATCAGTGTAAAAACAACGGGGGGGGGGGGGGGTCAATGCAAATAAGCCAGGTATTTTGGTATTTTATTAGGATCCCCATTAGCTGTTGCAAAAGCAGCAGCTACTCTTCCTGGGGTCCACACAAAACATGAAACATGACATAATACAGAACATCTATAGACAAGAACGGCTCAAGGACAGAACTACATACATTTTTTCAAAAGGCACACGTAGCTTACATATCAATGCATACACACAAACTATCTAGGTCAAATAGGGGAGAGGCGTTGTGCCGTGAGGTGTTGCTTCATATGTTTTTTGAAACCAGGTTTGGTGTTTATTTGAGCAACATGAGATGCAATAAGGGCTCTATATAATACTGTATGCTTTCTTGAATTTGTTCTGGACTTTGGAACTGTGAAAAGACCCCTGGTGGCATGTCTGGTGGGATAAGTGTGTGTGTCAGAGCTGTGTGTAAATTGACTACGAAAACAATTTGGGATTTTCAAAACATTGCATCAATTCTTATTTTTATAAGAAACAGTCTCTCCTCAACTCTTAGCCAAGAGAGACTGGCATGTATAGTATTTATATCAGCCCTCTGATTACAAGGAAGAGCAAAATGTGTCGCTCTGTTCTGGGCCAGCTGCAGATTAACTAGGTCATTCGTAGCAGCACTGGACCACACGACTGGACAATAATCAAGATTAGACAAAACTAGAGCCTGCAGAACTTGCTTTTTGGAATGTGGTGTCACAACCATTGAATCTATATGTTTTGACAATGACAGTTTCAATCTAAGGTAACGCCAAGTAATTTAGTCTCCTCAACTTGTTCAACAGCCACACCATTCATTACCAGATTCAGCTGAGGTCTAGAACTTAAGGCATGATTTGTACCAAATGTGATTAACTGTTCAGCAGGGGGTAGAAGCTGAGGGATGAGGGTAGAAGCTGTTAAGGAGTCTTTTGGACCTAGACTTGACACTCTGATACTGCTTGCCGTGCGCTAGCAGAGAGAACAATCTATGACTAGGGTGGCTGGAGTCTTTGACAATTTGTAGGGCCTTCCTCTGACACCGCCTGGTATAGAGGTCCTGGATGGCAGGAAGCTTGGCCCCAGTGATGTACTAGGCCATACGCACTTCCCTCTGTAGCGCCTTGCGGTCAAATGCCGAGCTGTTGCCATACCAGGTGGTGATGCAACCAGTCAGGATGCTCTCGATGGTGCAGCTGTAGAGGTTTGAGGATCTGAGGACCCATGCCAAATCAGGTGTCCTGAGGGGCAATAGGCATTGTCGTGCCCTCTTCACAATTGTCTTGGTTGGTTTGGACCATGATAGCTTGTTGGTGATGTGGACACCAAGGAACTTGAAGCTCCTGTCCTACTGCACTAATGCATGTGAATGGGGGCGTGCTCGGCCCTCCTTTTTTTGTAGTCCACAATCATCTCCTTTGTCTTGATCACGTTGAGGGATAGGTTGTTGTTCTGGCACCACACTGCCCGGTCTCTGACCTCCCCCCATAGGCTGTCATCGTTGTCGTTCAGGCCTACCACCAGTGTGTCGTCTGCTATCTTAATTAAGGTGTTGGAGTCGGGCTTGGCCTCATAGTCGTGGGTGAACAGGGAGTACACAAGGGGACTAAGCACGCAACCCTGAGGGGCCTCTGTTTTGAGGATCAGCGGGTCAGATGTGTTGTTGCCTACCCTTACCACCTTGGGCGGCCCGTCAGGAAATCCAGGATCCAGTTGCAAAGGGAGGTGTTTAGTCCCAGGGTCTTTAGCTTATTGATGAGCTTTGAGGGCACTATGGTGTTGAACGCTGAGCTGTAGTCAATGAACAGCATTCTCACGTAGGTGTTCCTTTTGTCCAGTTGGGAAAGGGCAGTGTGGAGTGCAATAGAGATTGCGTCATCTGTGGATATGTTGGGGCGGTATGTGAATTGGAGTGGGTCTAGGCTTTCTGGGATGATGGTGTTGATGTTAGCCATGACCAGCCTTTCAAAGCACTTCATGGCTACAGACGTGTGCCATGGCTATTTCCATGTAATCTGTGTCATCTTCCAGGTCTATGTGCTTCTGTCACAATGGACTGTAAAAGGTGCTTACCTGTGTTCTCGACACTTGCCATGTGGCGTCACAAGTATTATTTTCCTGGGACACCTCCAGCCTCCCCCACCAGCAGCCAGAGGCTTGTGAAATCACAAGATAATATTGTAGGAGAAAAAAAAGTTTAATCAGCTAGTAAACCGGTGTATGATCTGATTTGTTACAGCTTTCCTGCTAATTTAGTTGCTTGCAACTATGTTGTATTTGGATTGCTTCATGTAACACCCCAAGCGACTGATAAGCAATTACTCTGCAACTTGGTTGCATCCGGTTGCAAAAACTTCTACTTTGTGAAACTAGTTGTAAGCAACAGTCAATCAAAACAAATGCTTTTGTCACCTGATCCATAGCTGTCAGTGCTGCAGGATCCGCAATCAAGTTGAATAGAAGAGACATTAGCCTAATGGGAGCTTTAAATGAATATTGTCATCATGGACAGTCATGGTTTATGTACATGGTTTATTGGTCAATAAATGCATTTGTTTTTGTTGAGGCTAGGTTGTTTTAGTATTTTTACAAGAAGATCAACTTTTTTTCTGCTCATCTTCTTTCCAAATGGGTAAAGCAATAGTCACATGGGAAAATATGAAATTAAGATTAAATTCTTAACCTGGTGTGCCTCGCCCAGATCAACATGAATTTGCATGGGGTCTAGTCTAGGTCCGATAAACCATACGCCGTGTTTTGGGATGTCAAATACAGCTAAGGTAATTGGAGAAGCATGTTAACAGTTACCAGCTTCTATGTGTCCATATAAAGGGGACTGGAGACTGGGGCCATGTGGAAGTGCCTGTCCAAATATGTCTGCATCTTCCTCCTGCTGACCCTGTCAGGCGTCTTCTTCCTGTTCCGCAACATCAGCATTCTGGAGGTGAGGAGGAAAGTGACCTTCCCCCAGTACAAGTCCAAGCTTACTTCCATCACAATCTACCTGTGTTACTCTACGACCTTCTTCCCCTCAGTGACCTCTACTCTCATCCACAGTGGAAGTTAGACCTATGCATCTTGGAACTATGCAGCAACCACTCAGAGGGCCCTACTCCCCTGGTCCACAATCAAAGCTGTAACCA
Source organism: Salvelinus fontinalis (assembly GCF_029448725.1). Classification (NCBI taxonomy): domain Eukaryota; kingdom Metazoa; phylum Chordata; class Actinopteri; order Salmoniformes; family Salmonidae; genus Salvelinus; species Salvelinus fontinalis. Next base: position 7,686,563 of record NC_074700.1, read on the forward strand.
CCTGGGCCAGGAGCGCACACCTGAGGAAGCTCTGGAGGAGCATTACCTCCTGGAGTCCATTGCCTGGCCAGAGCCTCCGCCCCAGCTCATGTCTATACCCCTGGAACAGACCAGTGACCCTGCGCACAGCCATTTTGCAGTGCTGGCAGCAGTGGGTGGGAGAGAGTGGCACGTGGGGGACCAGCTGGAGTCTCTGGTCCTTATGAAAGATTTCCAGGGACGTCCCAAGAGCCATGGTGGGGACTTCTTGCTGGCTAGGCTGCACTCCCCAGAGCTGGGGGCAGGCGTTGCAGGACAGGTGTTGGACCACCAGAATGGGACCTACTCTGCCATTTTTCTGTTACTGTGGGAGGGGTCCGTACAAGTGGAGGTGACACTGGTTCATCCTAGTGAGGCAGTTGCTGTTCTACGAAACTTACGTGAAGAACGGCCCAACCGGGTGCTTTACAAGAGCCTGTTCCGTTGTGGATTACTGTCTGAGACCACAATGTGTAACCTTTGTCTGCCGACCAACCAGGAGCCGCTGTGCAATTACACAGACCCCCACACGGGTGAACCCTGGTACTGCTACAAGCCTAAGCAGCTGCTGAGCTGTGACACACGGATCAACCACTTCAAGGCAGGCTACCAGAAAGATCTGATAACCGACAAAGAAGCACTGCTCTTCCAGAGGTTAGTGTGGCGTAAAAAATAGTGTGCGTGGGAATGAGTGTGTTTTACCTTAGACCTATGCAGCCTTTTTCCCAATATACAATTACAGAATGTTGTTCAGGTGATTGTTATTGCTTGCTTTTAAACGTTTCAAATTATTATTTTACTTTTTTAGTGGTGTAAACCTCAAGACACACATTCAGGCTAAGGGGTCTGACAGTGTCACTGTGCTGCCTAAGAAGAAAGGTAGGAAAAATTGTTGCAGTATGAAGACAAATCGGAGAGTGTATGTACAGTGATGGTAGCTGGTGCATCATGTTTCCTCTCGTATTTCAGACAAACCAGAGGTGGAAAGCAGCCATGCAAAGCCAGCGCCTGTCAGGACCACTCCCTCTGGGTATTACTTCCAAGGGTCATGGCAGTCCCTGGGTGATGTCGTGATGCGCCAGTTTAATGATCCAACTGCCATTACTCAGTGTTTGAAGGGCAAGGTGGTGTACATGTACGGAGACTCCACCGTCAGACAGTACTATGAGTTCCTCACCAGCTTCTTGCCAGGTGACTGCTGTTTGCCAAACCTATTACATCTCACACTCAGCTGTTTCAGGTGCGTTCAAATTCTCTCTCTATAGATCCGTTTATACAGGGCTGTTGTGGAGCAGGTCGAGAGCTTCAAGTTCCTTGGCGTCCACATCACTAATTACCTAACATGGTCCACACACACCCGCACAGTCATGAAGAGGTCACGGCAGCACCTCTTCCACTTCGGGAGGTTGAAAAGATTTGGCATGGGCCCTCGGATCCTCAAAAAGTTCTACAGCTGCACCATCGAGAGCATCTTGACTGGCTGCAACACATGGTATGGCAAATGTGGACAGCCCAGTACATCACTGTGGCCAAGCTCCCTGCCATCCAGGACCTCTATATCAGACTCCAACCACTCAAGCCATGGACTGTTCACTCTGCTACCATCCGGCAAACGTTACCGGAGCATCGGCTCTCGGACCAAAAGCTTCTACCCCCAAGTCATCAGACTGCAAAATTGCCAGACTGCTAAATAGTCAATTAATGGTGCCCTAGCTATCTGCACTGACTCTATTTTGCACGAACCCTACGCACACACACTAGACTATATGTGCAAACCATATACACACTCACTAGACTATATATACACAAACACTACATTGACACTCTTAAACAAAACCCACACATATTCACATGCACTACATGCGCACATACACACATAACACACACACGCAGACTGACATAACACAAACACACATACGTGCACATTAGACACACACTCACACACACACACACTTTCCATAATCGTCATTCACTGCTGCTGCTCTGTTCTTTATTTTACTCATATTATCTATCCTGATACCTAGTCACTTTACCCTGCCTTCATGTACATATCTACCTCAAATACCTTATTATTATCTATCCTGATGCCTAGTCACTTTACCCTTCCTTCATGTACATATCTACCTCAAATACCTTATTATCTATCCTGATGTCTAGTCACTTTACCCTGCCTTCATGTACATATCTACCTCAAATACCTTATTATTATCTATCCTGATGTCTAGTCACTTTACCCTGCCTTCATGTACATATCTACCTCAAATACCTTATTATTATCTATCCTGATGCCTAGTCACTTTACCCTGCCTTCATGTACATATCTACCTCAAATACCTTATTATTATCTATCCTGATGCCTAGTCACTTTACCCTTCCTTCATGTACATATCTACCTCAAATACATTATTATCTATCCTGATGTCTAGTCACTTTACCCTGCCTTCTTGTACATATCTACCTCAAATACCTTATTATTATCTATCCTGATGTCTAGTCACTTTACCCTGCCTTCATGTACATATCTACCTCAAATACCTTATTATTATCTATCCTGATGTCTAGTCACTTTACCCTGCCTTCATGTACATGTCTACCTCAAATACCTTATTATTATCTATCCTGATGACTAGTCACTTTACCCTGCCTTCATGCACATGAAGTCGGAAGTTTACATACACTTAGGTTGGAGTCATTAAAACTATTTTTTCAACCACTCTAGAAATTTCTTATTAACAAACTATAGTTTTGGCAAGTCGGTTAGAACATCTACTTTGTGCATGACACAAGTCGTTTTTCCAACAATTGTTTACAGACAGATTATTTCACTTATAATTCACTGTATCAACATTCCAGTGGGTCAGAATACACTGAGTTGACTGTGCCTTTAAACAGCTCAGAAAATTCAAGATGATGTCTCCTTCCTGAGCGGTGTGACAGCTGCGTGCAGCATGGTGTTTATACTTCCATACTATTGTTTGTACAGATGAACGTGGTACCTTCAGGCGTTTGGAAGTTGCTCCCAAGGATGAACCATACTTGTGGAGGTCTACAGGTTTTTTTGGCTGATTTCTTTTGATTTTCCCATGACTTCAAGCAAAGAGGCACTGAGTTTGAAGGTAGGCCTTGAAATACATCCACATGTACACCTCCAATTGACTCAAATTATGTCAATTAGCCTATCAGAAGCTTCTAAAGCCATGACATGATTTCCTGGAATTTTCCAAGCTGTTTAAAGGCACAGTCAACTTAGTGTATGTAAACTTCTGACCCACTGTAATTGTGATACAGTGAATTATAAGTTAAATAATCTGTCTGTAAACAATTGTTGGAAAAATTACTTGTGACATGCACGAAGTAGATGTCCTAACTGACTTGCCAAAACTATAGTTTGTTAACAACAAATTTGTGGAGTGGTTGAAAAATGAGTTTTAATGACTACAATTGTACTGGGTGTATTGATACTGATACACCATCCAAAGTGTAATTAATAACTTCACCATGCTCAAAGGCATATTCAATGTCTGCTTTTTTTTACCCATCTACCAATAGGTGCCCTTCTTTGCGAGGCATTGGAAAGCCTCCCTTGTCTTTGTGGTTCAATTTGTGTTCGAAATGCACTGCTTGACTGAGGGACCTTACAGATATTTGTATTTTTGGGGTACAGAGGTGAGGTAGTCATTCAAAAATCATGTTAAACACTAGTATTGCACACAGAGTCCATGCAACTTATTATGTGACTTGAAAAGCAAATGTGTACTGCTGAACTTTTTTAGACTTGCCATAACAAAGTGATTGACTCCAGCCATGTCAGCCTTTCATTTCACTTATTGACTCAAGACATTTAAATAACATAATTCCACTTTGACATGATTGGTTATTGGTTATTATTGCAGTTACTTTCTGAAAGCACTTTAAAGTGTAATTTGTCCAATGTCACGGTTGTCCCGCCCTCTCAAAATAAATCACACCAGCCAGTTGAATGAAGATCATGGTCTTCATTAGAAGCCAAGTGCCTACTGGCAATGTGGTCGGATGCCACAGTCCATACCACGTCAATCCCTGAATAAAATGGGCCTATAGAGATACAACTATTTATGAAGAGATATCTTCCCGAATGAGAGAAATTGTTATCCCGTTCCCACGTCCAATGCCAGTGCAAAATCAAAAACATCGTAGGCTACATAAAGGCCAAGGACTGAGTTTAAACTGAACTACAAATGTATTGGGAATGTATGGGACAAAGTATGATGGAGTTGCAGAAGAAATGCATGACAAGCGTATGGCCTAATTTTCCACCTGTAGGCTACCTTTAGATCTAGCCAGAATGAAAGGTGGATGGGTGGTGATTAGTCTATTTCGGTTGCTGTATCAGATATGAAAATTATACATTAGCATTGCACTCCTTTTCGATTCTAGTATATTCTATAGTATTCTGTGAATCTTTGAGCATTTTCCAGCTGTCAGTAAAGTGCAGCAGATGTCCAAACTGATGCGTAAAGGCACGTAGCTTTCTGCAAGCATGAGCAAGCATGAGCGAGGCCATTATCCAATATATTGCAGGCTTCAATATGAAGGCCTCTTTAAGATACCTTTATGTTTATACTTTATTCCTTTATAAAGCCAATTGACTTACATGCATGTTTCTTTGCACTTTTTATCAATTGCTGCTTTTATCCATGCATTTTCAGAATTTGACCACTCCTCTTGCTTATCAGAATTATTGAGGTTCCATTAGCGAATGATCAATGATTTGTCCTATACTAAAGGTTATTTAGAATACAAGATTACAATAATATAAAGACAACATATGTAAACATCCATGCGTAAAGAACAACCCTGTCCAGACATGTTTGGATAATATTTTGCGCCATTCAGAGATGCAATTTGTATCCTACTCTTTAACCTGTTTCTGTTTTTACTGAGGTAAAAACTGTGCAATAATTGTATTTTATACACATATCCAGATGTGGTGACTTTTTTAGGGATGGGAGAGATTCACTGAATATTTATTTGTATGGCTGTGGACAGGTTGAGGTTATCGGGACAGTAGCCTATTGCGCCCAGTATCGTTGGATAACAAAAGTAGGCTGTAATGATGAGAGTATAAAACTATTGTCTATAAAAGGGTGCCGTTTTCTGTCGATTTACACAGCTTGTGTCATAATGGGAGGTCCAAGGCAGGTTCGATTAAGTTGCGTACAGGTAGGGACCAGGAAATCTGGTCAAAATACAGACGAAGTGGGCAGAGAAGAGACATATTTAATTAAGTGTAGACAACGAATCTCGATCAGACAGTGATCAAATCTTGATCGTGATGGCGACAACCATGTTTATGCAAGGTGTAATCATGGCTTCTGTCTCATATATCTCGCAACATTAATCTCACTCTCTCTGTCACAGAGTTGAAGGATTTCAACCTTCGAAGTCCGGGGAAGGCAGGGCCCTTCATGGCGGTGGACATCCCCCACAATATTCTGCTGAAGTACCGCAGCCATGGGCCCCCCATCACCTGGACCCCTCTCAGCATCAGTCAGCTGCGCTATGTAGCTAATGAGCTGGATGGCCTGGCCGGGGGCTCAGACACTGTTGTAGTCATCAGTGTTTGGGCCCATTTCTGTACCTTCCCTGTGCAGGTTTACATTCGTCGACTCCGCCACATTCGAAGGGCGGTGGTGCGGCTTCTGAACCGGGCTCCGGGGACTGTGGTAGTGGTGCGCTCGGCAAACCTCCGGGCCCAAAGCCTAAAAGAGAGCCTCATCGTCAGTGACTGGTTTTCGGTTCAGTTGGACGGGGTGATCAAGGCCATGTTCAGGGGCCTGAATATCAAGTTAGTGGATGCCTGGGAGATGACCCTTGCCCACCACCTCCCACACAATATCCACCCGCACCCTCCGATCATTAAGAACATGATAAACACTATCCTCTCTCACGTCTGCCCAGTGAAGAACTAGCAGAGAAAGTAAAATTATTTCTCGCACAATTTACAAAATAACTAGCATGGGTGGAGCGTTGTCCGACTAGGTTGCATGATTCATCACTTCAAATTTTAACATCTACGAGCAAAAAGTACATCTCAACGCCATGAATAGTCTAAATGACAATGGCATTCTACTAACATATCTAGTGTCAGAAAGATTGCCTCAAATCAACATGTAGCTTTTGTCCAGGCTGCGCTCTCCAAATTCCGAAGATTGTACAACAAATTGCAATGAAATAGTATTTTCTTACAGGTTTTATTCTTTGTACTGTACTTTGTACTGCTTTAAAAAAGAAAGGAATTCACTTTTCAATCAAATAAAGCCATTTGTGGATTTTTTTCAAAGGTGTGTGAAACTGGTGATGTCAATCTTTTTGTGTGTTTGACAGAAAGACATCAACCCAAGGGACACCTGCCCACGGGGCTCAAAAGTTTTAATGATAAGGTTTCGCTGTACCGTTGTGTCCAAGTGCCCTACAGAAACAAGGGTGTGCAGATTTGTTGGCGTCATGGTTGCACCACTACTACAGCAGAAACGGCATGCTTCTCGCCCAACCAGGTCAACAATGTTTCTCCGGTAATATGGGTCAGATCATTTTTCTTCCTCTAGCGAATCTCCAGGACCACATTTTACATTCAGAAACCATGTCGTGGGCCGTTCTAAAAACTACTCGCGTGTCGTTAACCATTTGTTTACACTTTGTTCAGTCATGTTACATCATTGGCTAGCTAGCTAACAACCTTGTAACTTTACAAGTATATCCAAACATTTCAGGGCACAGAAAGAAAGGAAACGGGATAGCTTCTTCAGGAGATCAATGATCATAGCAATGCATGACAGATCTCTTGTCTGTCATCATTACAAACCTGACATTTTTAAGGAGACAGTGTACAATTTTCAATGTATGCTGAACAAAAATATATACCCAACATGTAAAGTGTTGGTCTCATGTTTCATGAGTGGAAATATAAGACCCCAGGAATGTTCCATATGCACAAAAAGCTTATTTCTCTCAAATTTTGTGCACACATTTGTTTACATACCTATTAGTGAGAATTTCTCCTTTCCCAAGATAATCCATTCACCTGACAGGTGTGGCATATCAAGATCAAGAAACTAATTAAACAACATGATCATTGTGCTTGGGACAATAAATGGCCACTCTAAAATGTGCAGTTTTGTCACACAACACAATGCCACAGATGTATCAAGTTTTGAGGAGCGTGAAATTGGCATGCTGACTGCAGGAATGTCCACCAGAGAATGTATTGTTCATTTCTCTACAATAAGCCGCCTCCAACGTCATTTTTAGAGAATTTGGCAGTACGTCCAACTGGCCTAACAACCGCCGACCATGTGTAATCATGCCAGCCCAGGACCTCCACATCCAGCTTCTTCACCTGCGGGATCATCTGAGACCAACCACCCGGACAGCTGATGAAACTGTGGGTTTGCACAACCGAAGACTTTCTGCACACACTGTCAGAAACCGTCTCAGGGAAGCTGTGCTCTTCATGTATGAAACCCAGTTTCAGCTGTACCGGGCAGATGGCTTCGTGTGTGCGACAAGTGCTACCCATTTATTTATATATGTATTTTTTTGCCCTGCCTGCTCATCAACATTTTCTGGTGCGGTTGTTTTTCTAACGTTCCTTTATTGCCTGGTCAGACTCTGGCAAAATATCATCAAATCAGATAGGGCTAGTCATAGTTCAAGTCTTTGAGACAAATAAGCCAATCAGAGTGCTAGGGCGGTTCCCCCCATGAAAATGAAAACTAAGAAATGCCAATAAGATCGTGGCTGTAAGTCTTTTATCAAAAAAAGTACAAGACCGTGACAGACAATCCAGTCAGAGGCACTCAGTAGCAGTTATTTTGGTCTGTCTTCACCTAAAGGATTCTGTTGCTTTATCAGGTAAGAGAGGACTACAGATGGTGTTTATGCATGTACCAACAATCAAAGCTGATTTCAAGAAATGTAAATGTAAAGTTAAAATATGCACTTTTCTCTCTCCGGACCTTGAACTTAAGCATGAGAATAACATACTATTCATTAGCTATTTGTTGGCAGTGGAGATCGAATCAATGAAGGTGTGGCGGATGTGTGTCTACAGATATACCGTAATCTGAATTTGACTTTACAGGTGAGGAAACCATGAATAAGGTTGAGCAACCTGTCAGTTCCAAGTAGATGTATTTTTCTCCAGATAGAAATAACACCATTCTCCATGCACAGAAGTGTATAAATTGACAATTGCTATTGATATAGAACTATAGAGCATTGGGAAAGTATTCAGACCCCTTGACTTTATCCACATTTAGTTACCTTACAGCCTTTTTTCTCTCATCAATCTACACCAAATACCCCATAATGACAATGCAAAAACAGGTTTTTATACATTTTTACACGTTTATTTAAAAAAATTAAATGGAAATATCACATTTACATAAGTATTCAGACCTTTTACTCAATACTTTGTTGAAGCACATTTGGCAGCGATTACAGCCTCGAGACTTCTTGGGTATGACGCTACAAGCTTGGCACACCTTTATTTGGGGAATTTCTCCCAATCTTCTCTGCAGATCCTCTCAAGCTTTGTCAGGTTGGATAGGGAGCGTCGCTGCACAGCTATTTTCAGGTCTCTCCAGAGATGTTCGATCGGGGTCAAGTCCGGGCTCTGGCTGGGCCACTCAAGGACATTCAGAGACTTGTCCCAAAGCCACTCCTGCGTTGTCTTGGCTGTGTGCTTAGGGTCATTGTACTGTTGGAAGGTGTACGTTTGCCACAGTCTGAGATCCTGAGGGTTCTGGAGGAGGTTTTCATCAAGGATCTCTCTGTACTTTGCTCCGTTCATCTTTTCCTCAATCCTGACTAGTCTCCCAGTCCCTGCCGCTGAAAAACATCCCCACATTATGATGCTGCCACCACCATGCTTCACCGTAGGGATGGGGCCAGGTTTCCTCCAGACGTGACGCTTGCCATTCAGGCCAAAGAGTTCAATCTTGGTTTCATCAGATCAGACAATCTTGTTTCTCATGGTCTGAGAGTCTTTAGGTGCCTTTAGGTGCGAGCTGTCATGTGCCTTTTACTGAGGAGGGGCTTCCGTCTGGCCACTCCCATAAAGGCCTGATTGGTGGAGTGCTGCAGAGATGGTTGTCCTTCTGGAAGGTTCTCCCATCTCCACAGAGGAAATATGGAGCTCTGCCAGAGTGAACATCGGGTTCTTGGTCACCTCCCTGACCAAGGCCCTTCTCCCCCAATTGCTCAATTGAAGCGGCCAACTTCAGGAAGAGCCTTGGTGGTTCCAAACATCTTCCATTTAAGAATAATGGGGGCCATCCACTGTGTTCTTGGGGACCTTCATCGTTGTAGAAATGTTTTGGTACCCTTCCCCAGATTTGTGCCTCGACACAATCCTGTCTCAGAGCTCTACGGACAATTCCTTCAACCTCATGGCTTGGTTTTTGCTCGGGCATGTACTGTCAACTGTGGAACCTTATATATAACCTTATATAGCCTTTCCAAATCATGTCCAATCAATTAAACTTACCACAGGTGGACTTCAATAAAGTTGTAGAAACATCTCAAGGATGATCAATGGAAACAAGATGCACCTGAGCTCAATTTATTTATTTTTTATAAATTTCCACAAGTTTTCATTTTAGGATATTGAGTGTAGATTGATGAGGAAAACATATAATTTAATACATTTTAAAATAAGGCTGTAACGTATCAAAATGTGGAAAAAGTCAAAGGGTCTGAATAGTTTCCGAAGGCACTGTAGGTAAATTAGTAATCCGTTTGGATAAGGGGTTTGTAAATATGAATGACAATTGTTTTATATCTATTTTACCTTATGATCGCTGGAAACAAATGTGAAACCAGTCATGGAAACAAACAAAAAAAGCATGTCAATATGACAGGTATATTCCCCTTTCCCACAGTGAAGTATGAAATGCGGTGCCGTTATACAGAATTTAAATTGAATGTCCTTATCACTTGTAGGGGTGAAATTTGGAGACCCAAGCTACAGTAGCGCCGAACCTACCAAATTATTTATGTGCTCTAGAATGTTTGAATTACCGTAAAACTTGAATTAAATGCAGTCTCAAATCGCCGCCTATCCCACATTAGGCATATACTATGATTCTATGAACAATAACATTTCATTTAAAGATACATTTGGAAGATTAAAAAGCAAGCCTATCTTGGGAAAGTTATGTATAGCCTCTTTAATTAAAACTAATTCAAGATCGGTGTCCCGTCCGCGGGACGGTTGAGCTAACGTAGGCTAATGTGATTAGCATGAGGTTGTAAGAAACCAAAACATATCCCAGGACATAGACATATCTGATATGGGCAGAAAAGCCTCTTTAAGGCATATTGATAGAACTGACCTTTTTCTGAGACCGCTTATTTTGTCTATTCAGTCAATTAAAAGAGTGAATAAAAATGTGTTAAACCCTGAAGCATTTATAATGCACTAACATAATTAATAATTTGTGAAGCATCTAGCCCAAGGGTGGGCAAACTTTTTGACTCGAGGGCCACATCAAGATTTCGAAATTCAAAGGAGAGCCGCACAGATTTATTACATGGAAACGGTGGCACCAACACTGGGAGGACTTTGGAACTATCATTCATTATTACTGTGAGTGTTACTTTTATGACTGGGAGCAATAAAGGGGCAATCTGTAGTTCAAACAATTACAAACCAGGAACCCCGCCACTGTTTTGGTTAACAGCTGAGGGATAGGGCTGGAAAAATGTAACCACTCTCAAATAGTCAGATCTATATACAATGCTAGCAACAAACATCAAGCGCTATGATGGCCCTCTGCTGCAGAGGACAAGTTCATTAGAGTTACCAGCCTCAGAAATTGCAGCCCAAATAAATGCTTCACAGAGTTCAAGTAACAGACACATCTCAACATCAACTGTTCAGAGGAGACTGCGTGAATCAGGCCTTCATGGTCGAATTGCTGCAAAGAAACCAATACTAAAGGACACTAAGAAGAAGAAGAGACTTGCTTGAGCCAAGAAACACGAGCAATGGACTTTAGACCAGTGGAAATCTGTACTTTGGTCTGATGAGTCCTAATTTGAGATTTTTGGTTCCAACCGCTGTGTCTTTCTGAGACGCAGAGTAGATGAACGGATGATCTCCGCATGTGTAGTTCCCACCGTGAAGCATGAAGGAGGAGATGTGGGGCTGCTTTGCTGATGACACTGTCAAATATTTATTTAGAATTCAAGGCACACTTAACCAGCATGGCTACCACAGCATTCTGCAGCAATACGCCATCCCATCTGGTTTGTGCTTAGTGGGACTATAATTTGTTTTTCAACAGGACAATGGCCCAAAACACCTCCATGCTGTGTAAGGGCTATTTGACCAAGAAGGAGAGTGATGGAGTGCTGCATCAGATGACCTGGCCTCCACAATCACTCTACCTCAACCCAATTGCGATGGTTTGGGATGAGTTGGACTGCAGAGTGAAGGAAAAGCAGCCAACAGTGCTCAGCATATGTGGGAACTCCTTCAAGACTATTGGAAAAGCATTCCAGGTGAAGCTGGTTGAGAGAATGCCAAGAGTGTGCAAAGCTGTCATCAAGGCAATGGGTGGCTACTTTGAAGAATCTAAATCTCAAATATATTTCTGATTTGTTTAACACTTTTTGGGTTACTACATGATTCCATATGTGTTATTTCATAGTTTTGATGTCTTCACTATTATTCTACAGTGTAGAAAATAGTAAAAATAAAGAAAAACCCTTGAATGAGTAGGTGTGTCCAAACTTGTGAATGGTACTGTATGTTACAGCACTTTGGTTTCACTCATAAATATGTTGAACTGAGGCCTCCGAGTGGCACAGTGGTCTAAGGCACTGCATCACAGTGCTAGTGTAACAGTTTTACTTTACGTCGTCCCCTCGCCCCGACACGGGCGCGAACCAGGGACTCTCTGCACACATCAACGACGGTCGCCCACGAAGCATCGTTACCCATCGCTCCACAAAGGCCACGGCCCTTGCAGAGCAAGGGGCAACACTACTTAAGTCTCAGAGCAAGTGACGTAACTGATTGAAATGCTACTAGCGCATACCCGCTAACCAGCTAGCCATTTCACATCCGTTACACTCACCCCCCTTTCAACCTCCTCCTTTTCCGCAGCAACCAGTGATCCGGGTCAACAGCATCAATGTAACAGTATAACTTTAAACCGTCCCCTCGCCCCGACACGGGCGCGAACCAGGGACTCTCTGCACACATCAACGACGGTTGCCCACGAAGCATCGTTACCCATCGCTCCACAAAGGCCGCGGCCCTTGCAGAGCAAGGGGCAACACTACTTAAGTCTCAGAGCAAGTGACGTAACTGATTGAAATGCTACTAGCGCATACCCGCTAACTAGCTAGCCATTTCACATCCGTTACACTAGCTGTGCCACTAGAGATTCTGGGTTTGAGCCCAGGCTCTGTCGCAGCCGGCCGAGACCGGAAAGGCTCATGTGGCGGCGCACAATTGTCCCAGCGTCGTCCCGGTTAGGGAGGGTTTGGCCGGCAGGGATATCCTTGTCTCATCGTGCACTAGCGACTCCTGTGGCGGGCCGAGCGCAGTGCACGCTGACACTGTCGCCAGGTGTACGGTGTTTCCTCCGACACATTGGTGTGTCTGGCTTCCGGGTTGGATGGGCATTGTGTCAAGAAGCAGTGCGGCTTGGTTGGGTTGTGTTTCGGAGGACGCATGGCTCTTGACCTTCACCTCTCCCGAGGCCATACGGGAGTTGCAGCGATGAGACAAGACTGTAACTACTACCAATTGGATACCATGAAATTGAAAAATACAACAACAACAAAAATATATATATATACAGTGGGGCAAAAAAGTATTTAGTCAGCCACCAATTGTGCAAGTTCTCCCACTTAAAAAGATGAGAGAGGCCTGTAATTTTCATCATAGGTACACTTCAACTATGACAGACAAAATGAGAAAAAAATTCCAGAAAACACATTGTAGGATTTTTAATGAATTTATTTACAAAAAATGGTGTAAAATAAGTAGTTGAAGTTGTACCTATGATGAAAATTACAGGCCTCTCATCTTTTTAAGTGGGAGAACTTGCACAATTGGTGGCTGACTAAATACTTTTTTGCCCCACTGTATGTTGAACTGGAACCAAAGTACTGTATCTGTTTGTCTTCTGTCATTTTAAAATATCTGTCATCTTCTGTCATTTTAAAATAGGATATATGGTCTACTACGGTATAGGTCAAATGTGATAGTCCGCCTATAACCAGCCTATAACTAAATTCCTATTCTATTCAAAGTTTAGAGAAATGAATCAAATTTGAAATTAGCTATAATCAGGCTGGTTAATGCGGGTTCATGCGAAGTAAAATTAATAGACGATGAGTAAACAGTACGCAGTTTAAGTGTGTAATATGCAATGATGGGTATTTTACATTGCCTGTGTCTTCTTTTAGGTCTGTGTGCTTCTCTCACAATGGACTTTAAAGGTGCGTACCTGTGTTCTAGACCCTTGCCATGTGGCTTGACGGTTTTTGAAACTGCACTTGAAGAAACTTTCAAAGTTCTTGAAATCCGGATTGACTGACCTTGCTGTTTTCAAGTAATGATGGCCTGTGGGTTCTCTTTGCTTATTTGAGCTGTTGTTGCCATAATACGGACTGGGCCTTTTACCAAATAGAGCTATCTTCTGTATACCACTCCTACCATGTCACAACACGACTGATTGGCTCAAAAATGGCAAAAATCGCCAATCAAAATCATTAACCATATTATACATTTTTTGGGATAGCAATCAGCATGTTTGGCTAGCAACTTCAGAATCTCAGAACTAACGACTGACTTTTGCCATGACTATATCATATGGTGTTAGGATGAATAAAAATATATTTACTGATTAAAATAAAGTTTTTAAATCATGTTGTTCATTTTTTTTATATGTTGGCAACCGTTTTATAAAAGCAATAAAAGCCCTTAAACATGGGAATTATTGTGAATAGCATCTCCTAAGGGCTGTTTCCCCGGCCCTTCGCGAACAGCCTAATTATACAACAGGTGGGTCTAATACTGAATGTGGATTGGTTAAAACCACATTCCAGACGGTGTCTATTCCACAAGTTACCACCGGCTAAATCTATGGCGTCAAAATGCCTATTTACTCTGTTCAATCTGACTGCACAATCCACTGTCTCATCAGCCCAGCCAGGCAATTTAGAAACGTGATCTCCACTATAAAAAGCATCTGGACATTGTCTAATTTCTTTTAAACTACTGTGACATTTAATTTTCAACAGTGGATATTCGTATAAACCTTGCTGTCTGTCTCTCCGACATGTGCAACATTATTTCAATATTCAAATTCGATCTCCGGCGGTCCCATAGTAATGAAAGTGTCAGGAGTCGGGATGAGACAGACAGGTAGGCAGCTTTTCTTAGCTAGTCGAAATCATGAATCAGCATCATTTTTATGGATATATACAAAGACCTATCAATAGAAAACATAAAATAAAACAAAGTGCAGCTAGCTTGTCTTTCCAGCTTCAGTATGAAGTGATTGTGTTAGCTGTGTTGTTGGCTAGCTCCTCTGAACAACAGTGTCCTGACGAGAGAGCACATTTTCTATGGCAGGTAAAATTGCGCATCAATAGCTCATTGTGATGGATGTATCCAAATAAATGTCACTAGAAAATGTCACTTAAACAAATACAAGTGCATCATTATTTGAATATGTTGGTAATCCGCTGTGTAAAAGTGATAATGCCTTCGAAGCCGGTGTTTGGAGGACATATTGGTGAAATGAGGTGACGTCCTTTTTTATTTGATTTGATTTTTAACTTTTTGGAGTTTCACCAATATATCCTCCAAACACAGGCTTCGAAGGCATTATCACATTTCCCAATGTTTCTTGAACTTGGGATTTCATTTGAACCTATCTTGTATTGTTATATAAAATGCTGATAAAGCTAATGAAAATGCTAATTCGTTTTGTCATGTATTCCCCCAGAACGGATCAGTGTCATTATCATTTCCAGTATCTATTCAATTATCCCCTACGCCCATATTATTATAGGTAAGTAGAAGTTACTTTGAAATGAAATACACTTTGTACAAATAATGACAATAATGAAAAACAAATAGTGAATGCATCTCCATTGTGGAAAAAAATCTGATACGGCCTGTTCTTTATCCCCCCAGCATTGATCTTTCTCATCATCCGCTGTGTTGTTACAATTATTGTTTCAGTTATCCCCTTGGTCCACTTTGTCATAGGTAAGTAGTAGTGAAGAAATACCATTTCGCAAAAACATTATTGCATAACCATTATGCAAAAGCTACCCTTCTAAAATTCCCTTACCTCTCTATCTTTAGGTGCTGAGTGCTTCAATGACTGCCCTGTTATGTTCTTCATCCCTATCTACCTGATAGGGTTGGGATGTTTTTATGTGGTCCTGGTGTTACTGTCTATGTTTATGGCCATCAAAGACTGTCAAGGGTTCTGCTCATGGGTCATAAGGATCAGTCTGCTCATTCTGATGTTCTGCCTCTTTGCTGGTGAGCGAGATTCCCAATCCAGACATATGTGGCACTGTTTGAACTTACTTTGAAAATGCATCCTTTGTCCCTTCCTTCAAGGAACAATCATGGCACTCCCTTACCTGGGTCTTGTATATAACAGTTTATTTTATGAAAAGCTGTATGTACACGTTTATTATACACTGAACATAAATACAGTATGCTGAACAAAAATATATACACAACATGTAAAGGGTTGGTCCCATCTTCATGAGCTGAAATCAAAGATCCCAGAAATGTTCAATATGCACAAAAAGCTTATTTCTCTCAAATGTTGTGCACAAATTTGATAAGCTAGCTTACATTGCTAATAATAAAGTTAGCTATCTTGCTTAACATTGAAAATCACGTACAACTAGCTACATTATCCATATGGTTGAAAAGGTGAAAGGTCTGTGGTGAAAGGTCAGTTCTCCCAGTTTCCCATTTGTAATTAATTACGGAGGGATATTCATGTGAAATTTCCAGTTCGGAAATCCAAACTTACAATCACTCCAACAGCATGTAAATAGCCCACTAGACTCATAGAGTCTCCAAATTTGATACATAGGTTCCTCTCCTTACAGGGAAGAAATTTGTTTCAGGGATCCACCATGATCCAAGAGCTGTGAGTCCAATTTCAACTGATGGTGGTATTATGGCACCGGCTTGGACTCTGTCAATAATAATATTATAAATACAAATATATTATATTTATACATTTATTTCCCTACCACTTTATCTACTATAGGTAGTGGGGTTGTTTTCGCTGTATTTCAAACAACAAGCTACAACCCGACCCTCAGCGACGGGAGCTCCAACCAGACCATTGCCAACGAGAGCTACAACCATACCTTCTGCTGTGGGAGCAACAACCAGTCCATCACCAACCCAGAGTACTGCAACAAAACTCTATACCTGTTTGCATTCTCTACCTCTCTGATATGGATCCTTATGGTTGTTCTGTTAACGGTTGGCCTCAAGTTCTATGGATGCGTCAGAATTGAGATGATCTTTAAGAGCTTGGGGTTGTGGTCGTTAGGTCATGACCCTATTTATTTGTGTTTCGAAGATTCTAATATATGATAAGAAACAGTAGTCATACTCATATGGAAGCTATTATGAAAGGCAGCCCACATGTGCTTTAGTTGATTGTTTTTTAAATCTTTGGATTACATTTTTGGGGGATGAGAAAACATCTTCAGAGAACTTGGAACGATTAAAAGTGGATAGAAAGTATTAATGGACCTGTATACCTTTAAATCATTTAATCTTGGAGTACTCCTTTTGTCTTTAATCGTCTTTTCAAGGCATGTCTGGTTGATTATGCCTGCTTCAAAACGATTAGAGGGAAAAGTGTTTATTTACAGTTGTGCTTTCATTTATGTACTCTACCTTTTGATTCAAAACAAAGCCAGTTAGATAAATTGTTTGACAGTGTGTAAAGTGAATGGGTCATGCAGTTTGACATACTTTATCACAAAAAGGGACAACCAACTGCACCACCACTTTCAATCTATGCGCTTGATATCTGACCAACAGATCACTGACCATTTCGAATTCCACCGTACCTTCTCCGCTGTACAATCCAGTTTCTGAGCTGGTCACGGGTGCACCTCAGCCACGCTCAAGGTAAGAAACGATATCATAACCGCCATCGATAAACGACAGTACTGTGCAGCCGTCTTCATCGACCTGGCCAAGGCTTTCGACTCTGTCAATCACCGTATTCTTATCTGCAGACTCAACTGCCTTGGTTTCTCAAATGACTGCCTCCCCTGGTTCACCAACTACTTCTCAGACAGAGTTCAGTGTGTCAAATCGGAGGACCTGTTGTCCGGACCTCTGGCAGTCTCTATGGGGGTGCCACAGGGTTCAATTCTCAGGCCGACTCTTTTCTCTGTATATATCAACGATATCGCTCTTGCTGCGGGTGATTCCCTGATCCACCTCTATGCAGACGACACCATTCTGTATACATCTGGCCCTTCTTTGGACACTGTGTTAACAAACCTCCAAACGAGCTTCAATGCCATACAACACTCCTTCCGTGGCCTCCAACTGCTCCTAAACGCTAGTAAAACTAAATGCATGCTTTTGAACCATTCGCTGCCCGCCCGTGCCCGCCTGACTAGCATCACTACTCTGGACGGTTCTGACTTAGAATATGTGGACAACTACAAATACCTAGGTGTCTGGCTGGACTGTAAACTCTCCTTCCAGACTCATATTAAACATCTCCAATCCAAAATAAAATCTAAAATCGTCTTCTTAGTTCGCAACAAAGCCTGCTTTTCTCACGCCAAACATACCCTCGTACAACTGACTATCCTACCGATCCTCGACTTCGGCGATGTCATTTACAAAATAGCCTCCAACACTCTACTCAGCAAACTGGATGCAGTCTATCACAGTGCCATGCGTTTTGTCACCAAAGCCCCATATACCATCCACCACTGCAACCTGTATGCAGTAGTCGGCTGGCCCTCGCTACATATTTGTCGCCAGGTCATCTATAAATCTATGCTAGGTAAAGCTCTGCCTTATCTCAGCTCACTGGTCATGATAACAACACCCACCCGTAGCACGCACTCCAGCAGGTATTATATATCACTGGTCATCCCCAAAGCCAACACCTGCTTTGGCCGCCTTTCTTTCCAGTTCTCTGCTGCCAATGACTGGAACGAATTGCAAAAATTGCTGAAGCTGGAGACTTAAATTTCCCTCATTAACTTTAAACATCAGATATCTGAGCAGCTAACTGATCGCTGCAGCTGTACACACTCCTTGTTGTCCCCAGTCCACCTGGCCATGCTGCTGCTCCAGTTTCAACTGTTCTGCCTGCGGCTATGGAACCCTGACCTGTTCACTGTGATTACTATTATTTGACCATGCTGGTCATTTATGAACATTTGAACATCTTGACCATGTTCTGTTATAATCTCCACCCGGCACAGCCAGAAGAGGACTGGCCATCCGTCATAGCCTGGCACCTCTCTAGGTTTCTTCCTAGGTTTTGGCCTTTCTAGGGAGTTTTTCCTAGCCACCCTGCTTCTACACCTGCATTGCTTGCTGTTTGGGGTTTTAGGCTGGGTTTCTGTACAACACTTTGATATATCAGCTGATGTAAGAAGGGCTATATAAATAAATTTGATTTGATTTACATAGCCCATCTGTAAATAGCCCATCCAATCTACCGACCGCATCCCCATATTGTTTTTATTTACTTTTCTGCTCTTTTGCACACCAGTATCTCTACTTGCACATCATCATCTGCATATCTATCACTCCAGTGTTAATTTGCTAAATTGTAATAACCTCGCTACTATGGCCTATTTATTGCCTTACCTCCTCACGCCATTTGCACACACTGTATATAGACTTTCTGTTTTTCTATTGTGTTATTGACTGTACGCTTGTTTATTCCATGTGTAACTCTGTGTTATTGTTTGTGTGGCACTTCTTTGCTTTATCTTCGCCAGGTCGCAGTTGTAAATGAGAACTTGTACTCAACTGGCCTACCTGGTTAAATAAAGGTGAAAAAAATCAAATAAATCAAATATCTGTCGGCCATATTTGTGCCCCAGAATAATACAAACAAGTTTGGTAGCCCTTTTCTCCTCCTGCAGCCTACACCTGCATCCAATTTGACTGGACATGAGTAGAGAGGGAGAGGGAAGGAGTCTTGGTTAACATATTTAATCCCAATGTAATTTAGGAGGGTGAAAGCTGCATGTCAGCAGTAACAAAAGAGGGTTTTGTGGTCGCTTGAAAGGTTTTCATGACAGCTGGGTTACAGTTACTCTTTTTTTTGGTTATCATCTGACAAGCCGTGCTGATGAGGCGGACAGACAGCACATAGCTGAAATAGTTCCTCCTCTGAAGATGATTGTTCGATAACACAGAAAAATGCTATAGTTTTTCACCCAAACACATTCAACTACTGTATTATAATATATTACATATTTGACTCCACTCACTATAACATTTTAGTTTTCGCCTGCTGCAGTTATAGTAAAATATACTGTACATGGCTTACAGTAACAGTACAAGGGGTAAGTCGAAGTGAAGCTTGTCATTTGTGTTCCGACTGTGTTCCCTGCATCTCCTCTCATATTTCAGCGGAACGGTCCCCGCCGCAGCCAAGGAATGCATTTCATGCCATAAATCTGGGCCTTGATAGGAACTTGGCTGCCCGACAGCAGTGCAGCACAGCTATGTGATGTACACTGTATGGTAAAGATGTTTTAAGGTGAACATTACCACCGTGAAGGAGGATGTACTGTACAGAGGTATAAGGACAAGGTCTCCTACAAAGAAGGAATTGGGGGAAATGACAGAACAAAGAAAACCAACCTGTCTCACCTCCTCCTGGGGATCCTGCTGTTGACATTCCTTCACTAGAAAATCACTATGATCGAATGAAGAATAGGCCTACATGTCTCTACTGTGGTCGGACTTTGTCATTTGGCACATGCTGTACAGCTATGCTCCAATCCCATTATAGCAGACAGGCAGTATCTTCTGTCGTCTCCTGAGTTAAAGCGCCCCCTGTTGTCTGAATGCACGATGGTGTGACAGTTTGAGAGAGACCGTGTGTTTGTGTGGTGTTCGGCACGGTTCTTCAGAGAGGAGGGAGTTAATAAAAAAGCCAGCCGGTACTCTGTGCCAGGTTTGTTTGTCATATCTCTCTTGTCTGTGCCTTATGCAAATAGGCAGGGGGCTGCGCAAGACGATCCATGGGAAACTGGTGGAGCTAATCCACCATGTTGAAGAGTCTAGGAGAGGAGGACTTTTCAATACAACCCCCCCCATTTAACCCCCTCCTGACACACACAAACACGCACAGCCGAACACCTGTTTCTATTCCACACATCAATATGTGTGTAAATCCCACGGTCTGAAGAACATTCAAACCTATATGTCCCACACTAATTGGCCTCAGTGTGTTGATTGTGGATGTCATACCACAAAGAAAAACATTTGATTAGGAAATGGAAGACAATTTGTATGGGAATTGTCAGTGGGTTTTTTAAAATAATGAAGCTACGATTGGTTTTATTGATTAAAAAAATACTTACAGTGCCTAGTTAATTAAGTATACACACCCCTCGCTCCGTCTATACATTTTGTGGCTGTAAACTGTTATCTATATTATTTGTTGCCTACAGATCTACACAACCCCTCAACATTTTCAAAGTAAAATAAAATGATTAAGCATTTTCCAATAAGAAGATGTAACAAGAAGATGTAAAAAACAAGATGTCTTGATTGTGTTTGTCTTCACACCCCAGAGTTAATACTTGGTGAGAGCACCTTTGGCAGCCATTACAGCTGTGAATACTTTTTAATAAGATTCAACCTACTTTTTATAACTTAGGGAAACATATATCCATTATTTTAGTCAAAATTGTTCAAGCGCTAACTTCGGTTGGGAATCATTGATGGACAGCAATTTTCAAACCGTGTCTCTGATTTTCAAGCAGATTTAAGTCAGGACTGAGAATGGACAGGAACACTCAACATCTCTTGGAAAGCCATTCTGGTGAAAAATACAACTCTATCCCAACTTTTTACTTGGGCTTTGCTCTTTTCATATTTCTTTTGATCCTGACAAACTCCCCATCCCTGCTGTTGACAAGCATACCCATAACATGATGCTGCCACCTCAATACTTGACAATAGAGAGGGTTTCACTCTGTTTTGTATTGGATTGGATTTGACCAAAACCTGTAGTTTTTCATTTAGGCCAAAATGTTTATTTATTTGCTGTCTTGTCTTGCAGTATTACTTAACGGCCTTGTTGTAAACAGAATGGATGATTTGGAGTGGATTGTTTAACACCGGCTTCCATCTTTTCACTTTGTCACACAGGCCAGTAATGTGGAGTGAATGCAATGTTGTTGATTCTCTGTATTTTCAAGTATTGTGGGGGCAGCATCATGTTATGGGTATGCTTGTCAACAGCAGGGACTGGGTGTTTGTCAGGATCAAAATAAATATAAAAGGAGAAAAGCCCTGGTAAAAAGGAAAACCCGCCGTGGTTTTTGGAAAACCTAACCATGGGAAAAGTTGAGGTGTCCCTGAATGATCCAGTCTTAGTCCTGACTTGAAAACCCGAGACAAGGTTTGAATATTGCTGTCCATCAATGATTCCTAAACGAATTTACTGAGCTTGAGCAATTTTGTCAAAAGCAATGGACATATGTTGCCCTAAGAGTTGTGCAAGGTTGGTAGAATCTTAATCAAAATTATTCACAGTTGTAATTAAAAAAACATATACATATTTGAGGTTGTGTAGATCAGTAGAAACAGTGTGTACACTTTCACTAGCAACTGTACCTTTCTGTTTAGATATTTATGCAGAATAATGTCCTGATGTGTAGCGTCTCATTTTCAAGAAGATCATGATACAAGTAGTTACATCTCAAACAGTATGTAAGAGTAGTGATGAAACAATACATCCGTGAGGCAAGGTTAGTAAAAACAGAGAAAGTTAATTTCTCTGTTTGACTGCACCCAGGGTTTAGTTCCTGTAGGTACTCACATGTCTGTGTTAGAGAACTGGTTGTTCCAGTCTTGCTGAAGTAACTCTGTCCTCCCCTCCTTCCCTCTCTCTCTCTCTTTACACTGCAGTAGTTTACTGAGAGCGCTCAGGGAAGAGCTTCATGTTTCACGAGGCTCCACAAAGGTCCACCCCGGAAGAAAAAAGGCCAAAAACAAAGGCAATCATGAAATCCCCTTTACTTGAGGCCCGAGAAACCTAATAAGAGCGAATCGCAATCTATTTAGTTTCTTCAAATCACTGACAGCAGGCTTTGATAAAAAAGAATGGAAAATATGTAGGATACGAGAACCGCCAAAACCCTACAGACTGTAGCTCCTCTATTGAAGCCAGATGTTGACTTTAACTGGGCAATTTTGATAAATGGCATAATGATTACTATTATACATCAGGGTAATTTTCTATCAGTCCGGCACAATGTTGTTCTTCTTTTATAGACCAAATGAACTCAGCTCGGTGCTCAAGGCCAGGTGCTAGTTTCACCTTGATCAGAACCATGGCATGTGTGTCTCCACAGCGTCCTGTCCTAGAGGAAATGCGGTGGCAGCCATTTTTGTTTTTGCAGTGGCTTATCTTGTGGGCACAACGATGGGGGTTTTGATGGCAGATGATATTGTAGAGCATAGCAATGGGGTTTCGGTTGTCTTTAATATGAGTTAATTGGAGTATTTGCGTGCTTTGTGCCTTATGCAATGTCCAGAATCCCATTAGGTCTGTGTGAAGGGCTTAGGGGTTCAATGTTTCATAGTCATGACCAGTATTGGGGGTAATGCGTTACAATAATAATATTACTTTTTGCTGTAACAAATAATATAACAGAATACGGTTTCAGTTTGAGTAATAATATTACAGTTACTGATCAAAGATAGGTCGTACTGTAGTTACTTTGTTACTTTTGTTATCATTCCCTTCCTATTACAGTTATTGATCCAAATACATATTTGTGATGATTATTATTCCCTGTTGGTGCAATATTTAAAATCCCCCCCGCCCCAGATTCTAATTGTTTTCGTCCTAGGTCTGACGTCCTCTCGCCAAGTTTACGCACGCATTACTCTGCTTTAGTAAGGGAGATGAAAAATGGTGTCTGAAACATTTTCTCCGCTTGGAAGTACTCCCATTGCTTTGATTTGTTAAGAAGACAAATTGAACATAACTGTTAAACGTCAACGGTGCCCAGGTGAGAAACACCTCTCCACTGCTAGAAACACAACTTCCAATCTCTTGAAGCACCTGCAAAAGTAACACGCCAAGACAAAACTCGTAGCGAAAGACCCCTGATCACTGCTGCTGAAGATACCTGTAGGCCTACCTCATCCAAACAACCAAGGCTGTAACCCAGGGAAAGCTGAACAAGCTTGTAGCTGGGTGTGTAGTAGATTTTGTGTCTGTCATTATTAGGTTACTTGTGTTGGTGTATAGGCCTACATAACATTGACATTGTTCTACTGAGTGAAGACGCGCAACATTTTGGGTGTAATGTAAAAGTAATATAACGATTAGTGTAACTAATTACTTTTCCCAGTCAAGTAAGCCAAGTAATTTGTTATTGTTGAAAGAAATAACAAGTAGTAGGTAATATTACTTTTTTTGAGTAACGACTGGTCGTGTCATAGTGACCCACATGGGGAAATACATCCCTAGCTCCTCTGTCTGCAGTCAGCTCCCAACTAAACATATATCAGAATATTCCAAGTTAAAAGGCCCATGTGTAGACACCCACAATTAGCTTAAACAATTAGCTTGAAATATAACCATACAACTTCTCCATGCCAATCTTCCCACTTTCCTTGCTCTCAACCTGTTTCATAAAATAAAAATGCCTGCAACCCTTTTGAATGCAGTGATGAAGTCAGTTGAGGCTCTAGGCATGTTATGTCATTCATTGTGATTGATGTCTCAACCACAGAACAGTTATTACGCTTTGAGTTTTGTCATTTAGCAAAGTGAGTGTCTCCAATTGTTGACTTAAAACAAAGTAACTATTTCAAAAGAAAAATGTACAGTTATATGGAAGTATGTAGTCATGAGATGTTTAACTGACACAGACAAGACATAATACAACAGCCATTTTTGTAGCATAGCTCATTTTATTGTTTAAACAGTTTTGCATAGGAAATATATCCACTTCCAGTAATTGACTGCAGTAAAAACAGCTGCTAGCAGTATAGGCTGGATATTACAGTAACAATCACAAAAAATGTTGAGCCTTATTTACATTGATTTTAATCTTGTGGCAATTTTAGCCCCTGCACCAAATGTAACCATCTCAAAGGCATTGCCTACTGCTTTAATGTTCTAAAATCAATAAAAAAAGAAGGGATATCAAGGCCTTCGCTATACAGTTCACAAAGGATACCTGTGGTTCCTAAACTGTAAAATAACAAGATATAAACAAAAAGATTTCAAAAATTCTCTAAAACGTACATTCAATACATACATAGACCTTTTGCACACACCTGCAGTGTTACTACAATTCACTACTGGAGACTGTTACATTATTTCGTTGGTGCTGTTGTTGTTGTTGTGTTTTTTAATTCACCTTGAAGTGATTCGCCATCGTAATAATGTGTGCGCAGCGGGAGTAAAAGTGCCACAAGACCCATAAGAAGTCAACCCTGCGGAGAAGTTGGCAAGCATTCATTTCTAAATGACATTAGTTTACATAATGTAGCAATTGACAATCCAAATAAATACACTGTCCAAATGACGTGTACACATAGTTTTTTCCCCTCAAAGAGCAAGCATGAGACGTGCGCACCCAGTTGACCAAGACCTTCAAATGAATGAAGCACAAAAAAATGTTCTTGTGTAGCCACATCTCAAACCAAAACAACAAACAAAAACCAAAGATTTGGGAGAACACGTCAAGGCGCCCCACACATACCGCTTCATTTTAAGTTGTTGAACTTTTTCAGATTTCAGATTTATTAACAATGGACACTCCACTGACACGGTGAGCTTGAACAGGCACTGAATTAATAATATATTTTGTTTGGTGATTAATAATACATAAAATGCTGGTTTTTATGTTTCCTGCTTACAACAACAACCTGATGTTAATAATCAATACATGGAACACGTCTATTGCTTGCGTAAAAACACACCTCCTGAAAGCGTTTTCGGCCATCCATCTGTCCTCTTAGTCCCTAGAGCACTAAACCTTCAGTAACTAGAACTACACAGATATTGCATGATTGCCACTGGTCCTCCTTGCATAAGGTACTAACTGAACGGTTGACCATGGATAGCTTTCAACAATCATAACTGAATATTGGATAATACTCATCTACCAAGCCTTTCTTATCCGTAGGCCTACATGTCATTCTGTGAAAACGGTTTCACCTGTGTACATACTGTCCAGAGATGATCAAATTAAAGTAGCCCTTTGAAAATAAATATTACCTTAAAAAATGTGCGCAACTAAAAAAACTGCCAATACCTGTATTTCTATGAAAGATATACCATGAGTGAAACACTGATATAAAAGGTCTGGAGAATCTAAGGGCAATTTCTATACGAGTACTTGAAGGGCTTGAATCAAATGTAGGTTAAATTATAGAAAGTGCAAAAATGTGTGATGCCTAGGGGCCACAAAGGACTTACATCAACCAATCCTCACAGCGGAACCACTTGCTTGATGTTGCATACACATGCCTGTTCCAAAACCCTAATAGACATATCAAAACATTGTCAAATGCTAGCGCCAAACTTCTCACGGATTGTTGCATCATCCTGTAATTACGATTTTTCTGAACGAAACGCTATACGGCACATTTCTAAAGGAGGACTTACGTACGATTGACACAACACACTTTAGCACAGTAGAACAACCTATGATGTCACTTAAGACGTTACCCTGGTATTCACTGGTGGTAGGCTCAAATCAGGTGACTTTATTGTAAAGTGACATGAATAGATATCCCCTACCGTTAAACATAGAACCCCAATCAAACCTCTATTTCTCTCGCTCTCCGACATGGATTCAAAACCACATAATCACATCACACTCTGTACTATGGCCACACTAACAAAAACAAGAATTTAAAATATTACTGAAATGTTTCCAAAATGGAAAGTTTATAAGCACTAAACACAATTTAAAAAAACATATATTTTTTTTTACATTTTAGGGTTCTGTATAGGATACTTCCCCTAAATACAGGAATATGGAAAATTGATAAAATACTTTTATTTTCGATTATTTGGGAAAAGCTGGAGAGTTGTAACTCAAGTCCT
Organism: Salvelinus fontinalis; assembly: GCF_029448725.1. Lineage (NCBI taxonomy): Eukaryota > Metazoa > Chordata > Actinopteri > Salmoniformes > Salmonidae > Salvelinus > Salvelinus fontinalis. Next base: position 7,712,947 of record NC_074700.1, read on the forward strand.
GCCTCCGCAACCAATTTATTGTTTTTTCTTTTTTTCATAAAATGGAATTGACTAATATTCCCCAAGATGTTTGAAAACATTTACAAACAAGGGTGTCAAAGAAAAATCTTGAAAAAGACTACAGTGTACAAACTCCTGCCTATGAGGCAGGCTTCTCAATAGAAATACCCTCATCTTCGCTCGTTGTGTAGTTTCATCCTCTCTATCCCTCATACATTCTCTCTCACAAGCACATACACGCATACTCACACATTCTCAAAACACACATTACTCACAAACTGACCCCAAAGGACTACTGCTATCGACGCCACCACAGTATTCACCTTTATATACACACAGTCTTCTACCCAAAATATCAACACCGCATCTGACACGTTTCTATCAGGGAAAATGCCCTTCAGTGGGGTCTCCAAGGGCCAGAGGCTGCAAAGCACTTACGTTTTCACACAAAAAAGGCAGAACAGTGCACATGGAACGGGGTGGCTTTTGTTTTTGTAATGTTTTTTTCTTCACAATATCAGAATAAGTATCTTGGTGAAGGAGGAGAGAATAAGCTTGACTTGAGTTTAATGAGTTTTATATGCTTTCTGGCCTCTCAAAAAGTGTTGGGTATATAATACAGTACCTTTCTTCGAATTAAGCAGGTAAGAACTTTCACAATTGTTGGGATGGAGCGCAACAGGTAACAAAACATCATTGTGGATTGTGTCTATTTGAGTTATAAAAGTAGTTTCTCATATTACAAAGTGTGAGAGTTATCATTGGAATTCTTAATGCCCCGTAACGCCTGAGATTTTGTTTTTGTTTCTTATATGTACGACTTTTTATCTTTTATTATTATTTATTATGTACGAGTTATATATTTGACACAACACACTTGGGGAAGACGATTAACCAATGCCCATGTGCTATGCAAGGGCTCCATTTTTCGTTCTTATTCTTCTGGCCCTACAGAGTACAAGGAAAATAGTAGATATCCTTCCTCTGTAGTCCATAGCTTATTACATGATAAAATACAAGGCTCCTTATAGCGATAAAATAACTCCCCCAAATGGGTAGAGTTATCCCTGGGATTTATACAGATCGAGTGCATAAATTTGACTACTTCCAAATACTTTCTTGAGACTGATTTGACCGGTCTCACAAGCATTTGTCGGTTTGTTGATTGTAGCGCATATGTGTAACAGGTAACTTTATATATAGTTTAAGGCATCTACTTGGGAATTGCACACAGCGACTGATAGAATGGCACCGATGATTGTTAAGGGTTAATGCTAATATAGCTTCCTGCATACAAGTAGTATGAGCAAAGTGTTGGCTTTTCACAAGTACGCAGTATGATTTCGGTTTGAAATTGCGGGTCTGATTAAGGTGAATGTGAGAAAAAAAAATTGTTGTTGAAATGATTGTCACACTCAAGTCAAGCCGTCTCTCCTGTGAAAATGAGCTTAGGCAATGTCACATGCTAGCACCCCAGATGGGAAGTTGAAAGAAAAGAGTAGATTTTGTCACAGTAGACAGATCAGTGACTTTGCAGCCATACGAGACCAACGGGTGCATTCTTTACAGGCAAACTGTAAGGTTAGAAAAAAGACCCCCTCCCTCCCCCACCAAGAATTCAAAACACACTGAAACATGTCTCTCCATCTCTCAGTACACTAAAAAAGACCTTGTCATACACTGCATAGAAAGCAGTCCCCGCTTTGGTCAATTAAAAAAGGAAAACAACAACAACAACAACAACAACAACAACAACAACAAAAACAACGATATCAACAAAATAAATGCATTACAATAGTCTCCAAACTAGCCTCTAATAGTTGCCGTATCTATAAGCACTACCTACATAGGCAAAAGTTGGTATTGCATAATTTTCATACATCTGAATTCCTCCCTCCTTGATAGTAACTGGAAGATGAAAAACAAAAACGAAATGACAAAAACGATGACAACAAAAATTAAAGGTTATTCAAAAACCACCGAAAATACTGAAAAAGAATGATGGTTGATTATAAACTTTAAAACGGCGACGATACACAGCCTTGATATGCAATGTAACTGTGAGATAAAGTAGTAAATGAAAGTTACAAATCAACAATGTCACAATTTTCATTCAGAGTACAAAACAATTATCTTATCATAAAAATGTTAATTTCTTTTCTATAATGGTAATAAATGCAGCAAAAAACAAGTGTAGTGATGTCTCTATATTCAAAAGGCAAGGCACGTAATGTGGACTAGTTGTCATCGTGCAAATTAAGAGTATTGGAGAGATTTGTCATAGAAATATATCTGGACTTGGAGAGAGGCCAAGGCAATAGACCTGCCGTGCACAATTCTAGATTTCAGGGACTGCCACCACTGTATCTGGGATGTGAGTGTTCAAGAAGCAAAATGTGCAAACCTCTGCAACCTTGAAGGTTCAGGGTTGCACAAAAGTGTAGATTTTTTGACATACACATACCTTTTCGTGAATGACTTTAACAGCCTGCATTCTTCTTTTTTTCCCCCTCGTCAAGTCATTTTATAAACACAAGCTTCATAAGCTGATGGCCAAATGCATATGTTCTTGATTTCAGATGCCATTTTATACACTACGTGTGTTTAAAAAAAAAAAAAAAAAAATGTAAGTATTTTTTTTCTCACAATAAATAAAAAGCTCCCCATGAGACTGAGTAGGGCTTAATAGAAGTGCTGTCTTGTTCAGTTCTGCACAGGTAGCTTAATGCACAGCTTCAAACACATCTCTGCATTTCAGGCTTACTATTCTTTTCTTTCCATATTTAGATACACGGAAATGCGACTGAAATCAAATCAAATGTTTGTTTTTTTAAAAACCTTTTTACGTTTACGTATTTAAAACAACAAAGTTTCATATTTACCCTCCTTCCTTTAGAGTCTTAGGGCTGACAGACATAGCTTCCCTTCAAAAATTCAATTGCACTTGCCTCTTTCGAGATTTTTAGATCATTTTTTGTCTTTTTTTATCCTTTTCTAAAGGAGATACGAATTCTTAAAAAACGGGTCAAATCTCTAACCTAAAAATATAGTGTTTTTCTCTTCTTTTTTACCATAGTAAGAGTTCACAACTCTAAGGAGTATAACTAACTTTTAAGTGGATAGCAGTACAGAATCAACAGGATAACGAGTTTCAGACAAAATAAAAATTGTATCACAGTAAACTGAAATCAAAGAAGAAAAACAAAACACTGAATTCACAATTTGTTCCTATGGTTACATTGTCAATAGTTTGACATGGGAGCCTCTTCTGCAGAAGGGGTAAAGGTCAGAGTTGAATAACTTACAGTCGGGTAATCTACTACCAGCCAGCCTTTGTGTGTTTCAGATCACTTCCCTTGTTTGTAAACCAAGGTTAAAAACTCCCAACAACAGAACGAAGAAGAAGAAGACCACCATCAGACTAAGAGTTGTCATGCTAAATATTAAGGCATCTAAATGTTTTTGTACAGAATACGTCACAGCATTTTGAATGGAAAGGCTCTTCTCACACAATGACTGACTGGCATGGCATAGGGTTAGCTAGAGCGGACCGAATCAGATTCGCTCCAAACCAACTCAAGTCTTCTTGGCCAATGTCCCGATGGGAGGAGGGGTGTGGGGAGGAAAGGGTGGAGGGGAGGGGGGAGGGGGGACAAAGGACAAACACAATTGTTTTAAGTGCTGCTTGCTGATTATTTCCCCCGTTGCCGACACTTCTTGTGCCCCCCCGCCCCCCCCCTCCGGGTCTTCAGTTCTCTGCCTCTGTGTGGAGGAGGGGGGGCTCACCAATGATGTTTATGCTGTAGTTCTGGTGGACATTTGTTGGCAGAATCGGAGTCCCGTTCGTGACTTGGAATGGAACTAAGCTCGCCCAGGTACCAGGACTGTGGAAACACAACAGAGAGAGAAGGAGAGAACAGAAGTGGGTTTTGAGTCACCTGCATTGAGCATCGGAAGCTTTTGAAAGCATAAGTAGAGATAAGACAACAGCGCCAATCAGATGCTCTACACGCACAATGATGAAATGCTCTGCAGCAAGTCATTACATTTATACTGTCACACATCACTATTAAATGAACAGTTACACTTTAGAGGTCTAGTCAGCTGAGGGGGGAAAAAAGACAAGGGTTTATTCATAATGTTAAAAACCACATTCAACTCCCCAATTATTTTGTTAGGCAGAACACAATTCGGAGTAATTAGCATTATGTGTTGTTAACATCCGTCATTATTATGCACCGCCAATCGCATTTCTACGAATCAGATTCTATGGCAATGTTTAATGAATATCCCCTAAAACTATTTCAACAAAATGTTCATGCAGACCATTTGACAACAGCATGTCCCAAGTCCACTATAGACTCATCCCTCTTACCCAATCACTTGCCACCGGGCACAGACATCCATTCAACGTCGATTCCACGTTGGTTCAATGTAATTCCCTTGAAATGACGTGGAAAAAACGTTGATTCAGCCAGTGTGTGCCCAGTCCGTTTGCTTTACCCAGGAAGAATGATGGAAAGGCCTTATGTCTAGTCTAATCAGTCTATGGTTCGAGGGGGACACAGTCAAACAAAGCGCTTCCGGTGTTTTCCACCGATTCCTCTGAGGAGGATGTCAAGCGAGGATCACACCTAATTCCATATCGACAGACCCTCTCCATGTTGATCAATGGTGCTACAGAAGGGGGTTGGGGTCTTTACAAATCCGCCCCATCCCTATTCAACGCACGCTAAAGCAACACAACACAGCGATTGTTCGCAAGAGGCGCAAACTGAAAACGCGGTCTGCCTGCGAAACAAACAATGTGTTGTTCTCAAGGGGCTCAATGATACGTACATGTTGAATAATTAATCAATTACCCCCACTACCCACTACATCTGAAATACCTGTCTCGCACAATTGCTACATTATAGGCCAACACTATATACAGAGCCTGGTATACAGACACTAGACAGGAGGAGGATATAGCGTTTGGGGTGCAAAGAATGAGGGATATGTTTGAAAGGTTATGTAGGTTAACCAAGACCCTCCACTGTTTCCATGCAGGTGTAAGCCTTCCTCGATAAAGAGAGAGAAAAAGAAGTTGATTACTGTTGTCAGTGGGATAGGAAGACGAGCTGACGGGGAAGAGGAGAGGAGTGGGGACCGGATATGTTGAAACACAGACTTAATTCCCCCCCCGAGGCTGTCCCATCTGACACGACTGTCTGTCTGTGTCCATGAATGGTGTCTAATGATCTGGTCTGCATTTCATACAAAACACCTCTCCTAGTGGCTCAGCCTCAACTAAAATCAACGGGAACCACATGTTCAATACCTGTTTCTAAGTGGATCAGACTCCTTAGAAAATAAAACACGAAAGGAAAAAAGAGAGAAGGAGAGGAGGGAAGGAGAGAGAAAGACTAAGAATTAAAGAAAGAAAGAGAGCGAGAGAAACAGAAAATTTAACAGCTACATTTTTAAGTGGAAAATGTTGGAAGCCAGATCCAGTCCTATAAAGGGTTAAAACACCAGAGATGATCTACACAGGCTATTTGGGCAGGGCTTTTTTCTCCTGCTTACTCCCTTCTCTTTGGACCCCTTCCCTTCATCATTCTCACTCTTAATTTCTCTCCCTCTCTCTCTTTGCCTCTAACTCTCGCTCTCTCGCTCTCTTTGCCTCTAACTCTCGCTCTCTCGCTCTCTTTGCCTCTAACTCTCGCTCTCTCACTCTCTTTGCCTCCAACTCTCGCTCTCGCTCTCTCTCGCTCTCTCGCTCTCTTTGCCTCCAACTCTCTCTTGCTCTCTTTGCCTCCAACTCTCGCTCTCTTTGCCTCCAACTCTCTCTCGCTCTCTTTGCCTCCAACTCTCTCTCGCTCTCTTTGCCTCCAACTCTCTCTCGCTCTCTTTGCCTCCAACTCTCGCTCGCTCTCTCACTCTCTTTGCCTCTAACTCCAACTCTCTTTGCCTCTAACTCCAACTCTCTTTGCCTCTAACTCATTCTCTCTCACTCTCTTTGCCTCCAACTCTCTCTCGCTCTCTTTGCCTCCAACTCTCACTCGCTCTCTCACTCTCTTTGCCTCTAACTCTCGCTCTCTTTGCCTCCAACTCTCTCTCTCTTTGCCTCCAACTCTCACTCTCTCTCTCGCTCTCTCTATCGCTCTCTTTGCCTCCAACTCTCTCTCTCTCTCTCTTTGCCTCCAACTCTCGCTCTCTCTCTCGCTCTCTCTATCGCTCTCTTTGCCTCCAACTCTCTTTCTCTCTCTCTTTGCCTCCAACTCTCGCTCTCTCTCTCTCGCTCTCTTTGCCTCCAACTCTCTCTCTCTCTCTCTCTCTCTTTGCCTCCAACTCTCGCTCTCTCTCTCTCGCTCTCTTTGCCTCCAACTCTCTCTCTCTCTCTCTTTGCCTCCAACTCTCGCTCTCTCTCTCTCGCTCTCTTTGCCTCCAACTCTCTCTCTCGCTCTCTTTGCCTCCAACTCTCTCTCTCTCTCTCTCTCTTTGCCTCCAACTCTCGCTCTCTCTCGCTCTCTTTGCCTCCAACTCTCTCTCTCGCTCTCTTTGCCTCCAACTCTCTCTCTCTCTCTTTGCCTCCAACTCTCGCTCTCTCTCGCTCTCTTTGCCTCCAACTCTCTCTCTCACTCTCTTTGCCTCCAACTCTCGCTCTCTTTGCCTCCAACTCTCGCTCTCTCTCGCTCTCTTTGCCTCCAACTCTCACTCTCTTTGCCTCCAACTCTCTCTCTCTCTCTCTCGCTCTCTTTGCCTCCAACTCTCTCTCTCTCTCGCTCTCTTTGCCTCCAACTCTCGCTCTCTTTGCCTCCAACTCTCACTCTCTCTCTCGCTCTCTCTATCGCTCTCTTTGCCTCCAACTCGCTCTCTTTCTCTCTCTCTTTGCCTCCAACTCTCGCTCTCTCTCTCTCGCTCTCTTTGCCTCCAACTCTCTCTCTCTCTCTTTGCCTCCAACTCTCGCTCTCTCTCTCTCGCTCTCTTTGCCTCCAACTCTCTCTCTCTCTCTCTCTTTGCCTCCAACTCTCGCTCTCTCTCTCTCGCTCTCTTTGCCTCCAACTCTCTCTCTCTCTCTTTGCCTCCAACTCTCGCTCTCTCTCTCTCGCTCTCTTTGTCTCCAACTCTCGCTCTCTCTCTCGCTCTCTTTGCCTCCAACTCTCTCTCTCTCTCTCTCACTCTCTTTGCCTCCAACTCTCTCTCTCTCTCTCACTCTCTTTGCCTCCAACTCTCGCTCTCTTTGCCTCCAACTCTCGCTCTCTCTCGCTCTCTTTGCCTCCAACTCTCGCTCTCTCTCTCACTCTCTTTGCCTCCAACTCTCTCTCTCTCTCTCTCGCTCTCTTTGCCTCCAACTCTCTCTCTCTCTCGCTCTCTTTGCCTCCAACTCTCGCTCTCTTTGCCTCCAACTCTCACTCTCTCTCTCGCTCTCTCTATCGCTCTCTTTGCCTCCAACTCTCTCTCTCTCTCTCTCTCTCTCTTTGCCTCCAACTCTCGCTCTCTCTCTCACTCTCTTTGCCTCCAACTCTCTCTCTCTCTCGCTCTCTTTGCCTCCAACTCTCGCTCTCTCTCGCTCTCTTTGCCTCCAACTCTCTCTCTCTCTCTCTCGCTCTCTCTCTCTCTTTGCCTCCAACTCTCGCTCTCTCTCGCTCTCTTTGCCTCCAACTCTCTCTCTCTCTCTCTGCCTCCAACTCTCTCTCTCTCTCTCTCGCTCTCTTTGCCTCCAACTCTCGCTCTCTCTCTTGCTCTCTTTGCCTCTAACTCATGCTCTCTCACTCTCTTTGCCTCCAACTCTCGCTCTATCTCTCGCTCTCGCTCTCATTGCCTCCAACTCTCGCTCTCTCTCTTGCTCTCTTTGCCTCTAACTCATGCTCTCTCACTCTCTTTGCCTCCAACTCTCGCTCTCTCTCTCGCTCGCTCTCGCTCTCTTTGCCTCCAACTCTCGCTCTCTCTCTCGCTCGCTCTCGCTCTCTTTGCCTCCAACTCTCGCTCTCTTTGCCTCCAACTCTCGCTCTCTTTGCCTCCAACTCTCACTCTCTTTGCCTCCAACTCTCGCTCTCTCTCGCTCTCTTTGCCTCCAACTCTCTCTCTCTGTCTCTCTCTCTCTGCCTCCAACTCTCTCTCTCGCTCTCTTTGCCTCAAACTCTCGCTCTCTCTCGCTCTCTTTGCCTCCAACTCTCTCTCTCTGCCTCCAACTCTCTCTCTCTCTCTCTCGCTCTCTTTGCCTCCAACTCTCGCTCTCTCTCTCGCTCTCTTTGCCTCCAACTCTCTCTCTCTCTCTCTCTCTCACTCTCTTTGCCTCCAACTCTCTCTCTCTCGCTCTCTTTGCCTCCAACTCTCTCTCTCGCTCTCTCTCACTCTCTTTGCCTCCAACTCTCTCTCTCTCTCTCTCTCTCCCTTTGCCTTCAGCTCTCGCTTTCTCTCGCTTTCTTTGCCTCCAACTCTCTCTCTCTCTCTCTTTGCCTCCAACTCTCGCTCTCTCTCTCGCTCTCTTTGCCTCCAACTCTCGCTCTCTCTCTCTCAGTCTCTTTGCCTCCAACTCTCTCTCTCTCTCTCTCTCTCTCGCTCTCTTTGCCTCCAACTCTCTCTCTCTCTCTCTCTCGCTCTCTTTGCCTCCAACTCTCGCTCTCTCTCTCTTTGCATCCAACTCTCGCTCTCTCTCTCGCTCTCATTGCCTCCAACTCTCGCTCTCTCTCTTGCTCTCTTTGCCTCCAACTCTCGCTCTCTTTGCCTCCAACTCTCGCTCTCTTTGCCTCCAACTCTCTTTGCCTCCAACTCTCTTTGCCTCCAACTCTCTTTGCATCCAACTCTCGCTCTCTTTGCCTCCAACTCTCGCTCTCTTTGCCTCCAACTCTCTTTGCCTCCAACTCTCTTTGCCTCCAACTCTCGCTCTCTCTCTCTCTCTTTGCCTCCAACTCTCTCTCTCGCTCTCTCTCACTCTCTTTGCCTCCAACTCTCTCTCTCTCTCGCTCTCTTTGCCTCCAGCTCTCGCTCTCTCTTGCTCTCTTTGCCTCCAACTCTCGCTCTCTTTGCCTCCAACTCTCTCTCTCTTTGCCTCCAACTCTCTTTGCCTCCAACTCTCTTTGCCTCCAACTCTCTTTGTCTCCAACTCTCTTTGTCTCCAACTCTCTTTGTCTCCAACTCTCTTTGCCTCCAACTCTCTCTATCTTTGCCTCCAACTCTCACTCTCTTTGCCTCCAACTCTCACTCTTTTGTCTCCAACTCTCACTCTCTTTGCCTCCAACTCTCTTTGCCTCCAACTCTCTTTGCCTCCAGCTCTCTTTGTCTCTAACTCTCGCTCTCTTTGCCTCCAACTCTCTCTCTCTCTCTCTCTCTCTGTCTCCAACTCTCGCTCTCACTCTCTCTCTTTGCCTCCAACTCTCGCTCTCTCTCTTTGCCTCTAACTCTCCCTCTCTTTGTCTCTCTCTTTGCCACTAACTCGCTCTCTTTGCCACTAACTCGCTCTCTTTGCCTCTAACTCACTCTCTTTGCCTCTAACTCACTCTCTTTGCCACTAACTCACTCTCTTTGCCTCTAACTCTCTTTGCCTCTAACTCTCTTTGCCTCTAACTCTCTTTGCCTCTAACTCTATTTGCCTCTAACTCTCTTTGCCTCTAACTCACTCGCTTTGCCTCTAACTCACTCGCTTTGCCTCTAACTCTCTTTGCCTCTAACTCTCTTTGCCTCTAACTCTCTCTCTCTCTCTCTTTGCCTCTAACTCTCTCTCGCTCTCTTTGCCTCTAACTCTCTCTCTCTTTGCCGCTAACTCTCTCACTCTTTCTCTTTGCCTCCAACTCTCACTCTCTTTCTCTCTTTGCCTTATATCTCTCACTCTCTCTCTTTGCCTCCAACTCTCACTCTCTCTTTCTTTGCCTCCAACTCTCACTCTCTCTCTCTTTGCCTCTAACTCTCTCTCTTTGCCTCTAACTCTCTCTCTTTGCCTCTAACTCTCTCTCTTTGCCTCTAACTCTTGCTCTCTCTCTCTCTCGCTCTCTTTGCATCTATCTATTCCTCTCTCTCTCACTCTCACTCTTTGCCTCTAACTCTCACTCTCGCTCTTTGCCTCTAACTCTCACTCTCTCTCTCTTTGCCTCTAACTCTCACTCTCTGCCTCTGACTCTCTCTCTTTCTCTAACTCTCGCTCTCTCGCTCTTTGCAACTCTTGTTGCTTCTAACTCTCTCGCTCTCTTTGCCTCTAACTCTCTCTCTCTCTCTTTGCCTCTAACTCTCTCTCGCTCTCTTTGCCTTTAACTCTCTCTCTCTCTCTTTGCCGCTAACTCTCTCACTCTCTCTCTTTGCCTCCAACTCTCACTCTCTTTCTCTCTTTGCCTCATATCTCTCACTCTCTCTCTTTGCCTCCAACTCTCACTCTCTCTTTCTTTGCCTCCAACTCTCACTCTCTCTCTCTCTTTGCCTCTAACTCTCTCTCTTTGCCTCTAACTCTCTCTCTTTGCCTCTAACTCTCTCTCTTTGCCTCTAACTCTTGCTCTCTCTCTCTCTCGCTCTCTTTGCATCTATCTATTGCTCTCTCTCTCTCTCTTTCTTTGCCTCCAACTCTCTCTCTCTCTCTCTCTCTGTCTCCAACTCTCGCTCTCACTCTCTCTCTTTGCCTCCAACTCTCGCTCTCTCTCTTTGCCTCTAACTCTCCCTCTCTTTGTCTCTCTCTTTGCCACTAACTCGCTCTCTTTGCCACTAACTCGCTCTCTTTGCCTCTAACTCACTCTCTTTGCCTCTAACTCACTCTCTTTGCCACTAACTCACTCTCTTTGCCTCTAACTCGCTTTGCCTCTAACTCGCTCGCTTTGCCTCTAACTCGCTCGCTTTGCCTCTAACTCTCTTTGCCTCTAACTCTCTTTGCCTCTAACTCTCTTTGCCTCTAACTCTCTTTGCCTCTAACTCTATTTGCCTCTAACTCTCTTTGCCTCTAACTCACTCGCTTTGCCTCTAACTCACTCGCTTTGCCTCTAACTCTCTTTGCCTCTAACTCTCTTTGCCTCTAACTCTCTCTCTCTCTCTCTTTGCCTCTAACTCTCTCTCGCTCTCTTTGCCTCTAACTCTCTCTCTCTTTGCCGCTAACTCTCTCACTCTTTCTCTTTGCCTCCAACTCTCACTCTCTTTCTCTCTTTGCCTTATATCTCTCACTCTCTCTCTTTGCCTCCAACTCTCACTCTCTCTTTCTTTGCCTCCAACTCTCACTCTCTCTCTCTTTGCCTCTAACTCTCTCTCTTTGCCTCTAACTCTCTCTCTTTGCCTCTAACTCTCTCTCTTTGCCTCTAACTCTTGCTCTCTCTCTCTCTCGCTCTCTTTGCATCTATCTATTGCTCTCTCTCTCACTCTCACTCTTTGCCTCTAACTCTCACTCTCGCTCTTTGCCTCTAACTCTCACTCTCTCTCTCTTTGCCTCTAACTCTCACTCTCTGCCTCTGACTCTCTCTCTTTCTCTAACTCTCGCTCTCTCGCTCTTTGCAACTCTTGTTGCTTCTAACTCTCTCGCTCTCTTTGCCTCTAACTCTCTCTCTCTCTCTTTGCCTCTAACTCTCTCTCGCTCTCTTTGCCTTTAACTCTCTCTCTCTCTCTTTGCCGCTAACTCTCTCACTCTCTCTCTTTGCCTCCAACTCTCACTCTCTTTCTCTCTTTGCCTCATATCTCTCACTCTCTCTCTTTGCCTCCAACTCTCACTCTCTCTTTCTTTGCCTCCAACTCTCACTCTCTCTCTCTTTGCCTCTAACTCTCTCTCTTTGCCTCTAACTCTCTCTCTTTGCCTCTAACTCTTGCTCTCTCTCTCTCTCGCTCTCTTTGCATCTATCTATTGCTCTCTCTCTCTCTCGCTCTTTGCCTCTAACTCTTGCTCTCTCTCTCTCTCGCTCTTTGCCTCTAACTCTTGCTCTCTCTCTCTCTCTCTCTCTTTGCTGCTAACTCTCTCACTCTCTCCCTCTCTTTTAACTCTAACTCTCACTCTCGCTCTTTGCCTCTAACGCTCACTCTCGCTCTTTGCCTCTAACTCTCACTCTCACTCTCTGCCTCTAACTCTCTCTTTGCCTCTGACTCTCTCTCTTTCTCTAACTCTCGCTCTCTCGCTCTTTGCAACTCTTGTTGCTTCTAACTCTCTCGCTCTCTTTGCCTCTAACTCTCGCTCTCTCTCTGCCTCTAACTCTCACTCTGCCTCTAACTCTCACTCTCTCTCTCTGCCTCTAATTCTCTCTTTGCCTCTAACTCTCACTCTCTCTCTGCCTCTAACTCTCTCTTTGCCTCTAACTCTCTCTCTGCCTCTAACTCTAACTCTCACTCTCTGCCTCTCGCTCTCTCTCTGCCTCTAACTCTCTCTCTCTCTTTGCCTCTAACTCTCACTCTCTCTCTGCCTCTAACTCTCTCTCTGCCTCTAACTCTCACACTCTCTATTTGCCTCTAACTCTCTCTCTCTCTCTCTTTGCCTCTAACTCTTGCTCTCTCTCTCGCTCTCTTTGCATCTAACTATTGTTGCTCCTAACTCTCTCTTTGCCTCTAACTGTTGTTGCTTCTAACTCTCTCTCTGCCTCTCTCTCTCTATTTGCCTCTAACTCTCTCTCTCTCGCTTTGCCTCTAACTCTTGCTCTCTCTCTCTCTTTGCCTCTAACTCTTGCTCTCTCTCTCTCTTTCCCTCTAACTCTCTAACTCTCGCTCTCTTTGCCTCTCTCTGCATCTAACACACCCTCTGCATCTAACACACCCTCTGCCTCTAACTCACTCTTACGTTGCCTCTGCCTCACTCTTTTTTTGCCTCTGCCTCTCTCTCTAACTCACTCTCTCGCTCTGCCTCTAACTCACTCTCTCTCTCTGCCTCTAACTCTCTCTTTGCCTCTAACTCTCTCTCTCTCTCTCTTTGCCTCTAACACTCTCTCTCTCTTTGCCTCTAACACTCTCTCTCTCTTTGCCTCTAACACTCTCTCTCTCTTTGCCTCTAACATTCTCTCTCTATTTGCCTCTAACTCTCTCTCTCTCTCTTTGCCTCTAACTCTCTCTAACTCTCTCTCTCTCCCCCTCACTCTCTCCTGCCAAAAAATCATCTGACAGGAAATGAGAGATTACGTTTTTTCCTACCTTGCTGAACAAAGAAAGCTCAGAGCAGGCTAGTTCCCTGCAGCATTCTCTTCTTCCCTCCTCTCTCCCTAACAGACACACACACACACACACACACCCTCTCTTTCTCTCCCACTCCGTGTCCTACTCTAAAGGCCTTCTCAGGTGAAGACAGAGTAGACACATTAAAAGGTACTATACAGTCCATCACACTGTCAATCCCATACAATTACATATAGAATTACAGGATCTCTTTGATCAATCCATATTACTATTCCATTTCTCCAAATGACTCTTTGTATACTAAAAAGATGAGGTCTATGTTTGAGTTGGGGATGTCATTCATTAAGCCCAAGTTCCCTTCGCCCACACAGGTCTGCAGGTGGCTTCAGACGAGGGCACATACAATCCCTAATGAGAAAAGCAACTTCCCTCATGGTCACCCCCTACCTTTACCCATGGCCTCCTTAAGCCCTATCTTAGAGCTCCACAGCCCCAAATCACACTAATTCTCCTCCACACAAGCGGAGCTCCAGTGTCCAGTGGGCTTCATTTAAGGATTAACCCATCGGAATTAGATTATCTAATGGCATCTTAATGGATTGCTGACCCATTTCCTGTCGAACGGCAACATGCAAGTGTGGGAGTGTTTTATTTTGGGTCCTACTGTGAGGGACTATATAAGACGCAGAAGTGGGCGCAAGGCAATACAAACACGTGTGATCTGCATACAATGCCACTTAAAAGCAGTGCATTCAGATTCTCAATCCAAAGAACAAACCTTCGCTAGGGAAATGACGGCATACTTCCTCTTTCTCTGAGATTACTAGTGCGAAGGAGCAGTGAAGGCATTAGGATAAGACAAGACAAGAGAAAAATCAATGCAATGTCTCAATAGTCCACGAGGGATGATGCACCAGGTTATTTAGACTGTCGGTACTTTGCTGAGAAGAATACGGAATACCTCATCTACCCCCGAGAGTCAGATTACCAAGACATCGCTTGGTCTGGGGTGTAAGTAAAGGTTGCAGGTGACATGAACTTTCATGTCAGGGTCAATATAGTGCCAAGTTCCCTATTGTCAACTAAAGTGTTCTACAGATTCAGTTAGCAATCTATCCCTGGCAGTCTTCGGCAACGTTTGAATTCCGTTTCTGTCAGACAGACACTAAAGCTCACCCAGCTCGTTATGCTTTCGTTTCTGGACAAATCAACAGAAGACAATAAACTTGAGCTATTCTCTCTTGAAGTCCTTATCTTTCAAGAGGCAATACTGATGATTTTATGAACTCTCTTACAGAAAATATGGAAACCGTTAAAAGCCACACTTCACTGCAAATGTATACGGCAATGAATGAATCTGAATTTTGGTATCCTGACGGTGCTCGTGAATCAATCAATCATGTATGACAAGAAATGTGTTATTCTTTCACTGCAGCTCTCATCGCTCCTATATACTGTACGATCAGGAGTCGAGTCTCTGTTAGTCATGTCTGAGCAGCGAGAGAGAGCAGCAAGAGAGAGAGAGAGAGAGAGGCCTCCTTGCAGCTCGGGCACATATTTCCTCTTACCTCCACTGGTCTATTAGGAGGCCTAGAGAAGGGGCTCTCAAAAAAAAACTGTAACCTCACAGAGGGCAGAGTAGGCCGGACGGAGGCTTTAAGAGCACACACGCACATACCCGTCTCTCCCTATATCCTATTAGCTATACAGTTATGTTCTACCATTTTCAGAACAAGGGGAAACTAATGAGGAAACGCTGAGCTAGGTTCTCTGGCAGACACGGCCCTGTTTAAATTGAAGTTAACACGTTTTCCAAGGAGAGTGAGACAGCAGGGAAGAGAGAGAGAGAGAGAGAGAGAGAGAGAGAGAGAGAGAGAGAGAGAGAGCGGGAGAGAGAGAGAGAGAGAGAGAGAGAACGAGAGAGAGAACGAGAGAGAGCATTGACAGAGGTACGTGTCTCTTTAAGTGGGAAGAGGAGTGGGGATCGAGGACAAAGCCGGAGAGCTGGGCGCACGTGGAGGTGGAAGAGAAGGGCTTACTGTCTCCTAAAAAAGTAGTTTGAGCCTCAAGTACAACCAAACAAATAGAGTATGAAGAAAATATTGAAGAAAAAAAAAGTTACTCCGCTATGGGCCCTGGTCAGAGGTACGTGTCTCTTTAAGTAGGAAGAGGAGTGGGGATCGAGGACAAAGCCGGAGAGCTGGGCGTCTACATAGAGAAGAGGGTGCCATTTGGGATGCAGATATACTATTTATGTGAGCTGTCACACCGCCGAGGCCTCCAACAGATGTTTTATGTGTGCTTAACTTTCCGTGACACACAGCCCATCCAACCCAAGGACTTTCTAAGGCTCGGAGCAAAAATAAAAGATAAATATATAAGATAAAAGAAAGAAAGAAAGAAAGACAGAAAGACAGGGATCACTGGTTAACCATTTGTGACCAGCTATTCTTTGGACGGAGAAATCATTTCCCATAAATCTAAGACCCAGTCAGACAAATAAAGTCTGCAGCACCCTGTCACACAGTGTAGTATACACAGGCATGCTAGACAATAGCAGAATACCCCTTGATAATGTCCAGTAACACACACAAGTGAACAGGTAATGTTACTCCTACTGTATCTAAGACCTAACACACTCCAAATACCTCGAATATCTTATTTGGCACTGTTATTGCTTGGTTGACATTCCTCTGGCAGTCTATGAATGATCATAATGACTACACCGTATCTACAACAAATGAGCGGAGGGTTAGAGCCTACTGGGATAGTGAGTGATGTTCAACAGATTGTTCACATTCTTTATGGGTATGTTGTGGTGGCAGCAATGAAAGGAATGCAGAAAGGTAAGGGTTGAACCCTTTGTCTGAACATCTGAAAGGGTAGACTTTAATCAAGGTATGAATGAACTTGGTAACACTTACACAGTATATATTGTGTGTGTGTGTGTGCGTGTGTGTGTGTGTGTGTGTGTGTGTGTGTGTGTGTGTGTGTGTGTGTGTGTGTGTGTGTGTGTGTGTGTGTGTGTGTGTGTGTGTGTGTGCGTGTGCGTGCGCGTGTGCGTGCGCGTGTGCGTGTGTGTGTGCTTCATCAGACAGTTTGTAGACAAGTGATAGAGAGATTGTTTGAAATAATGGAAACGTTACCTTTGCCAAGCAATCCCCAAAGTATCCTCAGAGCCACTGGGGCCATAATGCCTGCCGTTTTGATTCATGGTCCAGTCACATATCCTGAGCTGTCAATTGAAACCTAGCAGTCAGACACGGAGCCAGTAGCACAACTCTCACAACTCACTTTGATATCACTTACACAAAGTTACTTTACAATGTCACTAGGGAAACAAAGTCATGCATGCAAACAAAGCCTAAAGCAGAAAACATAGAGCAAACTGGGCCCCAGAAAATAGGCCTACGCCCAAACTATTACAGCTCTGGTTGTAACTAAACATAAACACACATGATAGGACAGTCATTATCATTCAGTAACATTAGATCATCGTTCTACAGTTAAACTATCGGGAAAGAGCATGGAGAATGTCATCACAATTAGTACTACGTTTCTAATCTGACCTGGAAGCAAAGAAGAGGTTAGTTTACAGGATGTGAGTCATGTCAAAATGGCAGTCATTCAGCTACTGTATGAGGCAGTAGTTCCCTATGGTTAGCCCATGGGGCCATGCATTCCACAGGTTACATGCATGTTGTTACTGGCTACTATGTAGTATTCCTTGCTGTTCTACATACATCCCCTTTATAAGGCAGTAGTTCCCTATGGTTAGCCCATGGGGCCATGCATTCCACAGGTTACATGCATGTTGTTACTGGCTACTATGTAGTGTTCATTGCTGTTCTTTGAGGCCTTTCTGTCTTTTATAGTAGACATATTCTAGTCTAACTATCCCCATATGGAAGTAGCAGTATTATGGTGAAACTCAGGTAGCTAGATGAGATTGTGGAAGGTAAGATACGGGCTGCTGGCTTGTCTCTAATGTTCTACAAAAATAACACACACACTTGCGCGCATGCACACACACACACACACACACACACACACACACACACACACACACACACACACACACACACACACACACACACACACACACACACACAGCTTAATGTACACTTACACAAAACCCCCACACATGAATCCCACATTCTCCTATCCCATGCATTATTCACACGCACGTATCCACGATCCAGTGGAGAGCCATCTCAGCCAATACCCAGCTAACCTTGCACCTTTAGTCAACACAATCAACACATCCATTTGGTAATGCATCGTGAAAAAGTGCCTCGTGAGCAATCTCCCCGCCGCTGTGGCAAACTGAAGAGCTCTTAAGGTGGTTTAATCATACAGTATATCCTCACACACTGAATATTCAAAACCCACTTAGGATGGTCGATAACATTAGCCACCTGTACACACAGCCACGCTGAACGGTTGTCCACTGCTGCACTACATCTTGAGGTGAATTACTGATTTCTCGAGTTCTTGTGTTTATCTTGTGCGTATCGAAAATGTGGAAGCATCTGCCGAATTAACTAGCCAATGGTAAAAACAAACTCAAAAAAACGTACGCACACACACATACACAAAGGAGGATATAAACAGAGGCCGTGACTCAATTTCTTAAAATCATATAGACTAATTCCTCCAATACCAAGGCTCTACTACCAGCAGTGAATGGTTAAGTCTCTAGCCTTATCCTTCTACTAGTAACAGAGACCAGGGTGCTGCATACATCCCACAGCACACCAACACTCTACACTGCCTCTACACTACCCAGCAGTCTGCTGCTCTGCTCTGACAAAGCTTTGAGCATAGAGAACGCTCTGGCTGAGCCAGACGCTCTACCACCCGCCCCCCCCCCCCCCCACGCTCTGTGCCAGGCCTGCCAGCACTCCTCTAGGGGGGCTCGCCATCTGTCTGCCGGCACTGCCAGATCACAGCGGCAGGGGTAAGAGGGACAGGGAAGACGTCGCCGGGGAACGTTAGGGGAACGTTAGCAAAACAGATGCAGGCAGAATGGGGATTAGCAGGCTGCCTTAGATGATACCAAATGTCATCTGATCACCGACCGTTCCCACTGGAGCACATGGTGGAGGAACAGTCCCTTTAAGGGTTAACCAAGGAGAAGACGTGAATGAGAGTTTTTTTTTCCTTTTCTCCTCACTGATTTTCCACTAAGGAATTGTTGTTTGGAAGGAGGAGGGGCGTGGAAGGTGTGTGTTTTGGGGAGGGGGGGGGGGGGGGATTTGTAGAATAGGCCCTGGGGACATTGGGGTTCTGACTACACTTTATCTCTGGAATATCGCCTGTGACTGCATTGGAAACACGACACCTTAAGTCGGTGAAATTAATCCACCTCGTATGTCTCCTCACTCCACCCAACCAGCCTCAGAACAAAGGTCTCCCTTAAACACACAGGAGAAAAGTGTCAGTGCATCTCATAACTCCACCAAATAATTATCCAGAGCCGGGGTGACTGACAATAACAACAAAGGGAGAGTATCTATGACATTGTTTACTCCACAGGGAACAGCGGCCTAGTGTCATAAACCACAGGTTAAAAGACCTAGCTTCTTAGGTTTAAATCATCCTGAACGACAGAACACACACACAAAGCCTGACTAATATAAGATTAGCATGATGAATGGCTATTGTATTGTATTTCCTCCAGGTCTATTTCTATTCATTCAGTATTCAGTGGCAGTGTTAGGGTAAAGAATACTATGTAAACTATACTAAAAATAGAATATTATAAACTATTGTTCTTAATTAACCTACCTGGTTAAATACAAGTTAAATAAATGAAAGAAATCTATCAAATAAAAAAGGGGTCTTATTAAGTCTTTCGGCCAATGAGACAGCATTGAGTTCAGCTGCTGCTTAGTGAGTTAACTGACAGAAGTAGCAAGGCTACTAAAAAATGTGGCATATAAACTCCACACACGCATGGACACACACGCTGTGCAAAAGAGTCCTCCCCGCTATAGAGAAGTATAGCATCGTTAACCAAACAGCACATTTTCTGCCTGCTCTACCAAGCTGCAGAGAAATACAGGCCAGGCTTTGTCATTACGCTCAACAGGAACAGTGGAGAAGAAAAACCACTGATTATTATGTAGCTGCGTGCAGATGCATTAAATTAAGCATGGTTGAAAACACTTGGCCTTGGACCAGCGTGTGTGAGTGGGGGGGGGGGAGTTCATGAGGAGGGGCTGGCGCTCCAAGCCTCATTTTTCCACCCTCGCCAACCGCAATGCTCCTAACCTCACACACAATTCAGCCGCCACGCGGCCACATCTGCCCGGTCTGGCCGCCGGGACGACCGCTCGACGCCAACAACACCAAACAGTCTGGCCCTGGTCTGTATCGTACACTGTCTGTTCACGTGTCTCAGGCTGAATATTGTGACTTCCAGAACAGCATGTGAAGAATAGCACACATTTTTTAATAGGTACTGAACCACGACGGAGGAGGAATTGACATATTTGTCTGTCTTTGTGTGCACATTCTTACTTTTGTACTTGCTTTTGAAACCATTATTTTGTTCTTCAACGGACTGCGAAATTAAGCTAAACAAATTGCGTTAAGGGAATACTGGTATTTTTATATGTCTGTGATGACTTATTGGCATACAGCAAAATATTTGTAGAAAACTGTAGAGCACATTACACCCTCATCATACTACTGTACTTCTAATTACTTTCTGCCCCATACCGAAAATAATTTGGTAAAATATATTTATAAATATGAATTACATACAGTATATGGAATGGTAAAAAAAGTGCCCAAACACTCCCCTACGTATTTACAGTGCCTTCAGAAAGTATTCACACCCCTTGACTTATTCCACATTATGTTGTGTTACAGCCTGAATTCAAAACGAATTACATTTATAATTTTTGCTCACCCATCTACACACAATACCCCATATTGACAAAGTGAAAACATGTTTTTACAAATGTTTGAACATTTATTGAAAGTGAAATACAGAAATATCTCATTTACGTAAGTATTCACACCCCTGAGTCAATACACGCTAGAATCCCCTTTGGCAGCGATTACAGCTGTGAGTCTTTCTGGGTAAGTCTAAGAGTTTTGCACACCTGGATTGTACAACATTTGCAAATTGTTCTTTTAACAATTCTTAAAGCCTCTGTCAAGTCGGTTGTTGATCATTGCTAGACAGACATTTTCAAGTCTTGCTATAGATTTTCAAGTCAGTTTAAGCCCAACTATAACTACTGTAGGTCACTCAAGAACATTCAAATGTCGTCTTGGTAGGCAACTCCAGTGTATATTTGGCCTTGTGTTTTAGGTTATTGTCCTGCTGAAAGGTGAACTTGTCTCCCAGTGTCTATTGGAAAGCAGACCGAACCAGGTTTTCTATGATTTTTTTCTGTGCTTAGCTCTATTCTGTTTCTTTTTATCCTGAAAGAATCCCTCGTCCTTGCTGATGACAAGCATACCCATAACATGATGCAGCCACCACCATGCTTGAACATATGAACAGTGGTAATCAGTGATGTGTTGTGTTGAATTTGCCTCAATTGCCTTACTTTGTATTCAGAACATAAAGTTAATTTCTTTGTCACCTTTTTTGCAGTTTTACTTTAGTGCCTTATTGCAAACATGATGCATGTTACAGGCTTACTTCTTTTCATTTAGTATTGTGGAGTAACTACAATGTTGTAGGGGACGGCAGGTAGCCTAGTGGTTAGAGCGCTGGACTTGTAACCGAAAGGTTGCAAGATTGAATCCCCGAGCTGACAAGGTAAAAATCTGTTGTTCTGAACAAGGCAGTTAACCCACTGTTCCTAGGCTGTCATTGAAAATAAGAATTTGTTCTGCCTAGATAAATAAAACATGTTCAGTTTTCTATCACAGCCATTAAACTCTGAAACTGTTTTAAAGTCTCCATTGGCCTCATGGTGAGATCCCTGAGCGGTTTCCTTCCTCTCCAGCTAGTGGGTGTATTGATACACAATCCAAATTAATAACTTCACCATGCTCAATGGAATATTCAATGCCTGTCTGTCCGTCCCCCCCCCCAACCCCACCCCCCCCCCCCCCCCCCGCCCCCCCCCCCCCCCCCACCTACCTACAGAACCTCCCTGGTCTTTGTGGGTGAATCTGTGTTTGAAATTCACTGTCGGATCTAACAGATAATTGTATGTGTGGGGTACATTCAAAAAATGTGGTAGTCATTCAAAAATCATGTTAAACACTACTATTGCACACAGTGAGTCCATGCAACGTATTATGTGACTTATTAAGCACATGTTACCTTATTTAGGCTTGCCACGACAAAGGGGTTGAATACTTTTTGACTTTGAATTTTTTATTAATATCTAAACATTTCTATTGTGTGTAGCACAGTGACATAAAATCACAGTTGAATCCATTTTAAATTCAGGCTGTAACACAACAAAATGTGGAAAAAGTCCAGGGGTATGAATACTTTCTGAAAGCGCTGTATTAGGACAGTGAAGCTAAAACATTTACATTTGGCTCTATACTCCAGCATTTGGATTTGAGATCAAATGTTTTATATATGAGGTGACAGTACAGAATGTCCCTTTTTATTTGAGGGTATTAACATGCTTATCTATTTGACCGTTTATAAATGAAAGCATTTCATGTGTCTAGTCCCCCTATTTGAAGGTGTCATAAGTATTTGAACAAATTAATTTATATCTATTGAAGTAGTCCAAAATGTTGTATTTGGTCCCATATTCCTCGCACGCTATGACTACATAAAGTCTGTGACTGTTGGATGCATTTGTAGTTTGTTTTGGCTGTTTCGGAGTATGTTGTCACTAATAAATCAGATAAGTGAAAACAGATATGTCTGAAAATACCCTCAAATAAAAGGTTACCTTCTGTACTACCGCCTTATATGAAACAATTGATCTCATAATCCAAAATGGTGGAGTATTGAGCAAATTTAGTTTTAGCTTCACTGTCCAAATAGATACGTAGGGGAGTATATGTCTCAACTACACCATTACAGTGCATTTACTATCACTTACTGGAGCGAACACTTTGAGAAACAGTTCATTTCTGTGATCGTTTCACTTCTCAGACTCCGCATGTATCTGTGCGAGAACCGACGATAAGGTCTCACTCTCAGATAGAATGAAATAGCTCTGTGGTCTCAGATCCCCTTTGGGAGAGGTTGAGAGGAAGGAAGGGAAGAAGGGACGGAAGAGGGGAGG